>NC_057862.1:401010668-401317453 GCF_019393635.1 Dromiciops gliroides
CTAATTTCTGGGACATTCAGTCATCTGGATTTTATGTCTAATTGGACTCCAGATTTACCAAGGGGACTCTTCCTATAAAAAGATATTAACTGATGTGGAAATACTTTTTTTTTTTTTTTTGCGTGTGAATAAACCAGCTTTAAAAGGTCTGGGACCTGGATGGGGAAATCTGGCCGTCCTTGCTCCCAGCATCGTGTCCTTAAGTGAATCATTTCAGGATATTTAAAATAATTTATTCAGTATAGGACTGTAATTAAGACAAAATGAACTATTAAAATAGAGCAGGATACCATTATTCAACTTGATGTCTCTTTGCTTAAGAGTGGCAAAGCATCCATATGAAAAGTTGATGTGAAGGAAGGTAACTTTAGTTTGGTTACATTTATCATCTTCCTGAAGCCTCTGGTTCCCATAGCGATTACATTTTTCCTATAAGTTATTCCTGAGGATCTTTTTGACACCTGCTCTGTAGCAACTGTGAAGTATAAACTGGACACAATTCATGAGAAAGTTTGCATTCCTTAGCCCCATAACCACAGTCAAATGTGGAAATATAAACTGGCAGATTGAGAATTTGGCATCAGCCCTTCTTCGCTCGGCCCCTTTCTTTGTGAGTTTCAGCATATTTTAAAGGAGACTTTCCAAGATTAATATCTTTATATAAAAGTTCAATATTTTTACATGAATATTCTTACATATGCCAAATGTTCCTATATAAATGTTCTTATATGCTTCTAAACGTGCTTATACACTCTCGTATAAAAAGTCAGTAAGAGGGTGAGATGTCCTCACAGTTTCACACATATACTAAGAAGCATGATTAGATTGCCTTATTTATTATACATATACCATTTACTCTTGAGCATGCCATGGGAGGTAGGCTACACTAGTTCAAGAGAGCATGATGACTTAGGGAAACCTTTTTAACATCATTTAGTTATGATGTGACCTTTTTTTTTTTCCTTTCTGTATTATTGCACTAGCTCTCCCTTCTGAGCATCTTTCTTTAGGGAGGTTATTGCTGATATTCCGTTCTCTTCCTCCTTTTTGGCATACTTTGAGAAGACATGATTTTGTCATTATTGTTGTTGTTTCCAGTGGAGTCTACTCAGCTTGAATATTAACTATTTAGGTAGCAGTAAGGAGACCCTGTGACTAGGCATATGATATCTTTCTACATGCTAACTCTCCATTTAGGGTCAAAGAATTGTGAGAAAGAAAGAAAGGAAGGAAGGAAGAAAGGAAGAAAGAAAGAGGAAGGGAGGGATGAAGGAAAGAAAGGAGGGAGGGAGGAAAAGAAAGAGAAAGAAAAAAGAAATGCCCCCCATGCATACATATACATACATACATTCATTCTCATTCTCTCTCTCTCTCTCTCTCTCTCTCTCTCTCTCTCTCTCTCTCTCTCTCTCTCTCTCTCTCTCATCATTGATTGCAGCCTTGGATTTTATGAAAGAAAAATTCTAAGCACAGAGAATGGGAGTGATCTGAGGGCACCCACAGCAGTTCATTTATAATCTATCTCCTTCTCTTCTGCATTAAGTGCCATGAGAGTGTATTTATTAGGATCCTGGAGAAAACGAGCAGTAGAATTGTAATACAGATTTCATTATAGGCAGACCCCAGAGTCACTTATGAAAGCCTTATTTTACCCGCAGACTACATGAGCCTCACAGCAGGGACCTACAAGTTTGAGAATTAAATATTCAGAATGGGCCATCCAGCTGTCTTTTCTCTTGTTGGTGTGCATGGAGCTTGGAAAGTGTTTCCCACATCTCTCACATACAACTACCCAAATTTATAGAGAACAAGCCAGGCTCCTTTCGATGATGTGTATCCTTTAGGAAGTATTTCTTTTGAAGAAGAATTTAACAGGAAAAGCTAAGCTCTCAATTAGAAGCAAATCATAAGGATTTACAGCTAATCCACGATCGAGCGAGAGCCCATTGGTGAAAAGCTGCCCGAATGAATGTGGATCTCATATTCCGTACCTTGTAAGATCGGCTGCCTTCCCAGTCATATATTGGAAGCATCATGTGATGTGGTTAAGACCATCATTTCTCTCTCTCTCTCTCTTTCTCTCTCTCTCTCTCTGTCTCTGTCTCTCTCTCTCTCTCTCTCTCTCTCTCTCTCTCTCTCTCTCTCTCTCTCTCCCTCTCTCCCTCCCCCCCTCCTTCTCTCTTTCCTTCCCTCCCTATCTCCCTTTCTCTTTCTCTCCCTCCCTCTCCTTCTCTCCCTCCCTCTCTCTCCCTCCCACCTCTCTTCCCCCGCCCCCCTCTTCTTCTCTTCACCAAATCTACAGTAGCCCTGCAGGTCCAGCAAGGGAACTGGCAGATGCAGATTCCATCTGATTGAAACATACAGGTCTTTGCCAGAGGCCCATATAGTTAAAATAAAATATACATACAGTGCATATGTGACTGAATCTATCAAACACTGTCAAGTTAAGCAGAGGTTGTCATATGGAATTTAAACATGGTAGATTTATGGTATTGTGTAATAAATGGCTGCTACAAAGGATACTTAGAGGGCTTCCCCTGACTACCAGAGTGCTATGAGGTCCTATATGATTCTAGAAGGAAAAATTGGTATCCTTAAGTGCACGCCATATGTTGCTTCTTCAACCAGCTCAATAGCTGCTTGATATTGCTTGAAAGCAAGGAAGCTTCTTTTGGTGAGAAGAGAGCCTTCCCAAGTTGCAGTTTTTGCTTTATTTTCACAGGAAAAATTTCTATGGGCAACTAGAAATATCACAACTTTTTTGATCCATCTATGCATTCTTCATTTGTTCAGCAAAGCTGTTTGAAGGAAGATTATGAGACATTATCAGATCCTCTCAGGTTGTTGTTTTTTTCTCTGTAGTGAAATAATTTTGTAGGCAAGACACCTGGCTGTGCTAGTGTGGTGATTAATTTTATGTGTTTAGGGTGCAATCATCACTTGGAAAAAGGCTGAAGGTTTGGATGATGGATGGTGGGTAAAGTACAGGCTGATAGGACATGGCCCATGAATCTGTTCTACATCACCAGTTCCTTTGATCACTGGCAGAAGTTCAGAGATACCTCTTTGCATCTGTCCAGAATAAACAAGGCGACCATATCTCTTTTATAGTCACATTTTTAAACACTGGGAAACTTAACTTTCCTCATCTGTAAAATGGGGATGATAATAATGACACCTACTTCCCAGGGTTGTTGGGAAGATAATAGGAAATAATATTTGTAAATGGTTTTGCAAACCTGAAACCTCTCTATATAAATGCCAGTTATTGACAGGAAGTTTGGGCAGCTAGGTGGTACAGTGGATAGAGTGCTGGGCCTGAAGTCAGGAAGACTCAGTTCCCCAAGTTTAAATCTAGCCTCAGATACTTACTAGATGTGTGACCCTGGGCAAGTCACTTAACCCTATTTGCCTTAGTTTCCTCATCTGTAAAATGAGTTGGAGAAGGAAATAGCAAACCATTCCAGGATCTTTGCAAGAAAACTCCAGTGGGGTCATGAATGAAGATATGACTTAAACACAAGAGGAAGTTTTATGTCAACAATGTCCATACAACTGGGAGGAAAAAGGGTTAATGTTTCTCTGGAATTTTCACACAAGATCATATGTATGGGTATATATGCATTACATGCAATTTGCTTACATGTGACTATATATGTTTGCATGTATGTACATGTAAATCAATAGCAACAGATTGATGATTCCCCCCAAACAGTAATATCTGTGTTGACAGCCTAGACCTACAATGCATATAACAGCTTACACAACTATCCTGACAGGCAATCCTCTAGTGAGTAGTAACCACAATGTGTAAGATTATGGAAGAGAACCACAAATCTGGAAAATGACCTACAGAATAAGATAAGCAGTACAAAATCATTTTTGGTAAATATATCAATAAGATCTCAGAGGGAGGGAAACTTATGCCAACCAAAAATTAATATATATTAATGTATATGTGCATACAACCTATTTTTCTAATTAATTAGCAAAGAGTAATTTGAATAATTGGAAGCAAATATTCCTCTCTTTTTTAATCACATGAATTCCACAGTTCTTTGCCCAATGCTGTCCCCTGCAGGGTAGAAGAAATCAAATATGAAGAATCAGAACCATTCACTAGTCAGAAATACCAGAGACCATGGGACTAGGGGGAGAAAGACACTTCAGAGTAGACATAGGATAACTTCCTATTGAATTCCATTATCGAATAGTTTTCAATGTTTCTAAAAATGAGACCATCATTAGCTCTAAATTTATGATCATATCTTATGAATGCTCCCCAAAATATTTTCCGGAGTACACCTAGTAAGTTCTATAGATTTTTGTTGTTGTTGTTGTCATCTGATTACTGATGAAGAGAATTAATTATTTCCTCTGAGAGGCAATGTCAGACAAATCCTCAGCCTGAGCCAACCACAAAAATCTTAAATGGCCTTTCTGTTTGGAGAGAAAGTCCATTTTTAAGTGGTAAGTAGGGAAAAAAAGATTTGTGGATGCTCTCAAGATTCACAAAAGGACAGAGGACTAATAACTAAACTCTTATTCCTAAGCTCAGTAACTTTCAAGTATGATTAAAAGAAAGTCAAACTTGCAAATAAAAGGAGGGGAAACCAAAGAGCTCTCTGCTCTAACAAAATCAGTTACAACTAAGAAGCTCAGAGAATCTTGGTATCATTCATAAGATGCATCACATGTCAAGCAGCCAATTGACTTTGGTCCGGAATGCTACTCCCTGATTACATGACTCTAGCCATGGCATTGAACTACTCTCTAGGTCACCTTGCCCCTCATTCTCTAACTTGGGAAGAGATCATGGGAGAGATTTGGAACTCCTTGGAAGGAATGTGCAAGATCCCTTGTTGGTGAGGATAATATTTTTATTGCTGCTGCTATAGCCAAATGAGTTCCAGACCTCTTGCAGTACTCTCAGCCTATTCTTAAACTGGACACTTATCCTCATTACCTTTTGTTTTTTTGGTTTTGGTTTTTTGTTTTGTTTTTTTTTTTGGTGAGGCAATCTGGGTTAAGTGACTTGCCCAGGGTCACACAGCTAGTAAGTGTTAAGTGTCTGTGGCCAGATTTGAACTCAGGTCCACCTGACTCCAGGGTCGGTGGTCTATACACTGCGCCACCTAGCTGCCCCCTCTTCATTACCTTTTAAATATTTCCACTCAACCCCCATCTCAACAACTCTTTTCCTCATGACTTTGCAAAATATTTTGTCTCACTAAAGCATCTATCATATATTATAGTTATCTGTTATTGTGTCTCATCCCTCTAAAAAATATTCTATTTTAAAAATCTGTAGATTCTCTTTCCCACTCTCTCAACACTCATACACACACACACACACACACACACACACACACACGCAAAACCAATCAAAACAAATTTCCACATTGGCTATGTCAAAAAAAAGAGTTTGTCTCATTTTTCATTCTTCATCCTTCACCTCTCTATCAGAAGATGGGTAACATTTCACAATTAGTCTTCTGGAATTCTGGTTGCTCATTCTGCTAAGAATTCAGCATAATAGTATTTTATTATATTTTTATATCATAATTTGTTCGCCCATTCCCCAATTTATGGATAAGCCCTCTGATTCCCATTCTTTGCCACCTCTAATATTTAATATTTTTCTATGTCTTTAGACAGATGAGGCAACAAAAGGCAACATTTCTTGTTTGCCTAGGATTAATTTCTTCCTTAATCTACTATCTCCCTAATTTTCTTCCTCCCCTTTGCCATTTTACTTCCTATTCTGTAACCCACTCTGTCTGTGTAGATGTATTCTTCCTTCTTTTGACTAGTTCAGATGAGAGTAAGGTTCAAATGTCAATTGTTCCCTCTGCCCCTGTCCTCCTTATTTCTATAGATGTCTTCTTTATGCCCTAATTATGTGAGATAATTTTCCCTAACTTTCCCTTCTTTTCTGCTCTCCCCTCAGTATATTCCTCTCTCACTATCCATTTTTTGGGGGGTCTTTCCATTCTTAAGATTATCAAGGCAACAAAACTTCCCAGCCTTGTCTAGTTGGACTCTCTCTATGAACCCCAGTAATGATAGGATTCAGAAGGACACATGTATCATCTCCCCATGTTTGAATGTAAGCAATTTCTCCTTACTTATTCCCTTATCATTGTTCATTCATGTTTACTTTTTTATGTTTCTCTTAACTCCTGTGTTTGAATTTCAAAATTTCTCTTCAGCTCTGGTCTTTTCATCAGGAATGTTTGGAAATCTATTTCATTAAGGGTCCATTTTGCCTCTGTAGCATTATACTCACCTTTTTTTGGGTAAATTATTCTTGTTTGGCAGTCCATGTCCTTTGCCTTTTGGAATCTCACATTCCAAGTTCTCTATCCCTTTACAATGGTGGCTGCTAAATCATGGGTGATTCTAACTGTCCTCATAATTGAAGCGTTTTTTCTTTTACCTGGAAGCTCTAAATTTTGGTTATGATGGTACTGGGAATTTTTATTTTATTTATATTTTATTTAGGGGTTTCTTATAGGAAGTGACGGGTGTGTTCTTTTTTTTTTTTTTTTTTTGCAGGGCAATGGGGGGGTTAAGTGACTTGCCCAGGGTCACACAGTTGTGATTGTTAAGTGTGGGTGTATTCTTTCTATTTCCAGTTTGTCCACAGGTTCTAAGAGACTTCGGCAGTTTTATTTTAAGATTTCTTGATAGTCCATGATTCTTAATTTTTTTCCTCCTTGATCTGTTTTCCAGGTCAGTTAATTTTGCTATGACATACCTTACATTATCTTGTATTTTTTTTTTAGCTCTTTGGCTTTGTTTGAAAATTTCTTGTTGCCTTATGGGGTTGTCTTATTGGCTTCTATCCAGTCCATTCTAATTTTCAGGGAGTTTGTGGCTTAGGCAAGGTTTTATGCCTTTTATGCCAGGCTGTGAATTTCTTTTTTTTTCCCCAATCCCTCATTTCTTTTCCATTTTCCTCTCTAATTTCACTTTTTTTGGGGGGGGCAGGGCAATGAGGGTTAAGTGACTTGCCCAGGGTCACACAGCTAGTAAGTGTAAAGTGTCTGAGGCTGGATTTGAACTCAGGTCCTCCTGAATTCAGGGCCAGCACTTTATCCACTGTGTGCCACCTAGCTGCCCCTTCATTTCACTTATAAAAACATGTTATAACTCTTTAAAAATCTCTTGCTTCAACTCTCCAAGGAATTCTAGTTGAATTTGTACCCACATTGTGTTTTGCTGTGATGCATTGCTGGTAGATGTTTCAGAACCATTCTCTACTGTATTTGCATCTTGAGTGTTCCTGTCCCTACAATAGCTCATTATGATGGGATTCATTTTTTGTCTGCCCATTCTTCCAACCTACTCCCTGACTTTGAGCTTGATGTTAGGGTTGGACTCTGTTATACTTCTGGAAGGAAGGTCTGGGCTGGTCCTGTGCTTTATTGGGGGTATTGAATTTCATGTTATTCCAAGATCTCAGGGACAAGCTGGGAACCTATAAGCTTTGAGTGCTCCCAAAGTAGTCTAATGCAGGGCAAAGACTTTTTATTGTTCCCCTCCCACTTGAGGCTGAGCTCTGCAAGACCTGGGTTTGAATTTATTCAAGAGTAGAAGAGTAGACTGCTGCTAGACTCTCCTTTTCTTAGCCAGTTGGGAAAACTGTTAGTTCAGAGGAGCAGAATTATAGGTTCCCCTTTGGTCTGGGATTTCCTGCCCTGGTTATTCTTCTGCAGGCTGAGCTAGAGGCTGGAACTGGGATCCAACTCTGCTCCTGGGCCATGAAACATTTAGCTGCCACTGACTTTTGAATGTCCTCCTTTCTCAGTATACTGCCAAGGGCCTCCCAACCAGGGAACACAGGTCCCCTCCTCAGTCTGCCCTGGATCTGTGGCGTGGAATTCAGTCATAAGTGATGAAGCAGCTGATCTGTATTTGTCCCTATAGCAGTGACCCAGTATGGGTCTGGAAGTGCCCCAGTATGAGTCTACAACCTATGCTTCCCTAGTATATGGCATATTCCTAGGTGTTAGAGTGCGCCACATGGCATATTCCTCATCTGATTTGTCCCTGGTATCTGCCAACTTCCCTCTATGTTGCCCTATGCTTATCTGAGCTAGGCAAAGAATTCACTGTGACTCAGGATTTTCCAATCTGGACTCAGTCTAAAGCATTTTCTAGATCTGTTTGGAGAAGTGTGCAGAGGGGAGAGGGCACAAAACCGCTTCCTACTAGTCTATCATATTGGCTTTGCCCCCCGCCCCCATCCCTTTTCTAGACTGTATGCCCCATGAGGTCAGAGGTTGTACCTTATTCAAACTCTAGATACGCTATAGTGTCCGTCAAAGGGCTCTGTACACAGTGTTTAAATGTTTGCTGAGTATAGTGGATAAATGAATGAATTTGTTAATTTCAGTCAGGGCATAGCATCCCACAATGCTGGGGGCCACTGGGCAAGATAAGACTGTTTCTTCCTTAGCAACAGCTACAGGCATTTGGGAGGAAGTGGAGAAGAAGAATGAGATTTAAGAGGAGAACATGTTGACCATATATACCTTCTTACTTTGCAAAAGATGCCCCCCACTCCCACTCCCTAATTTACCCTGTATTTATTTCATATCTCTGTGCATGCTATATATACATATGGATATATTCATATGGATATATTTGTATGTATCATTTATATATAATGTATGCATTTATATCTATCTATATATATGTGTGTATATGAATGAGAGACAGAGTATATGGTTACACATGTCCTTGTCTTCTCTCCTCATAAAATAAAAGGTCTTTCAGAGTAAAGACTGTGCTCTTTTGCTTTTGTATCCCCAGCACCTATCACAGTGCGTGACAAATAGCAGGTGCTTCGTAAATGTTTGACTGATTGATGGATCCAAACTCCTAAGCACATCCAAAATATTGGGGGGGGGGGTTGTATGTTTTCTTTCTCTCCAACTTCTACACTCAAATATATGAGGAAAAAAGAAGAAGAAACCAAACCCCTTCTAACAGATATGCAGAGTCAAGCAAAACAAATGCCTGCATTGACCATGTCCAAAAATATATGTCTCATTCCATACCTTGAGTCTATCACCTCTCTGTCAGGAGGTGGGTAGCCTACTTCTTTATTGGTTTTCTGAAATTATAACTGATCATTGAATAGATCAGAGTCTTTAAGTCTTTCAAGGTCACTTCAGGAAGTTTTGACAGGCAGATATCTGGGCCACCCTCAACACACTTTTTGATGAGAAGGAAAATATAAATTATTTCCAATCCTTTTGGATGGAGGCTGCTGCTATGGGTTCCAGAAGGGCCCAGTATGCCAACACCTAATGTGGACACCTCTATGTTCCCTTGCCATCCTGCGGTTACTTCCACCACTGTGTCACTGGACCAGCACAGGCCTGGATCTCCTTGCTAAGAAGCCATTCAGTTGTTCAGTTAGCATCTGGCAGCTGCCCCACATTTACCACTGATTAAGCCATTGTGCACCCATCTGTTTCATTGCTAATGTATAGTTGCAGTCATTCTCCATCCGCCTCCCCCCACTGCCACCCCACCTGCTTATTTTCTGAAGGAAGTGATCCAAAAAAGCATCCTCCTCCTTACACCCAAAGCTGTTCACAGTCCTTTGTTGTAGGCCATCCTTTGTTCCATTTTTTAACACAAGAGTCGGTACCTGCTCTTGATTGCAAAATAATCCCTTGGACTCTCAAGGAGGATTTATAGCCCCAGCCTCCTCCTGTCTATAGCTCGAACTCATCTTGTCCCTTTCACAGGGGTCAACCATAGTCTTGAGTTTCCTCCGCTGAGTGGATTGATCAACCAATAAATTTTATATATTTATTTATGTATGCATACAACACATACATATCACGCATATACACATGTATGTGTATGCATTTAAGTGTACATAGACATACATAGACACACGTGTGTGTGTGTGTGTGAGTGTAATCATCTATTGTGTACCCAGCCCTGTGCTGGTCCTTGCATATAGTCCTTACTGTTTATTTTTACCCCTCTCATTGGAACAATTAATGAACAAGAGGCAGTGTGGTACAATGGAAAGATCCCTAGATATGGAGTGAGGGGACCTGTTTTGAATCCTAATTCAGTTACTTTCTAGCTGTGTGACTGTGGGCAAGTCACTTTAACTTTCTGGTTCTGTTTTTTCCTCTGTAAAATTAAGGAAGTTAGTGTGATTCAGCAGTTCTCAAACTTAAATTTTATCCCAGGATTCTTTACTCTATTAAAAATTATCAAGGGCCCCTCATAAGAGCTTTTGTTTATTTGGAATATGTCTCTCAACATTGACCATATTAGAAATTAAAACATCTTTGTACCATTATGAAAATACTTTTGACTCTAGGCCTCCCCAGACCACGCTCTGAGAACCACCACTGGACTAGGTGATCATTAAGATTCCTTCCAGATCTAAATTCTATGAGATAATGCTAGATATATTTCAATCAATTTAATGATGTGAAGCCCTACTATGGACATCTTGTCCATTTCCATTTTTTTGATCTGTGTCAAAAATATATATCATCAGCACTCAAAAAAGTGATTGAAATGCTCCCTTATTTACTGATTATTTCATGTGCAAAGATATGTATCCTTTCCTAAAAGAGATGAGTCATTGTTCATGCTGGGGGGAAATAGATAAGAGCACATATGGCCACGTTATGACTTATAATCGTAAGAGGAAGACAGGCAGAAAGATGGACAGGTGGACAGAATGTTGAGAAGCAACAGAGAGTCAGCCTCAGAGCCAGGATAACTTGACTTCAAGGCCTACTTCTGACAGATATTAGCTGTGTGACCCTGGGAAAGTTACTTAATCTTTCAAAGCCCCAGGCAGGCAACTCACTAGTAATGTCACAGGGTACTTGTTGAGCTGTACTTGTAGAGGGAATTTTCTCACTGAGACTTGTCCTATGAAAGCCAATATATACATCTATGTGATAGGTATGATCTAGCTCAGTGATGTTAAATTCAAATAGAAACGGGGGACACTAAGCTATGCATAAGTATTCCTATGGGCCACCTATCGTATTGACTTAGAAAACCACATATTAACATTAGCTGTGTTCTATCAGATTTTTATTTATTTTGTTGAATATTCCCAATTACCTTTTAATTTAGATTGTATTTGGAAGTATCGCTCTGATCTATCCCACACTATGACTAATTGTGTGTATGTATATATATGTGTGAATATATGAACTAGTTTTATGTTTTGAGATTTTCACAGGTCTATATGTGTATTGTGTCTATATATACACACATATGTATAAATGTGTGTTTACACACATACATATATGCATATATAGTTCAGTAGTCATGTCTGACTCTTCTCACCTAGAAGTCATTGTTAGTAATATGCAGTAGCCACATTTCTCCATTTTTCTTTGGGTCACCTGTGGTTTCAATCCTTCCAAGGTGGTGATGTCATCACATTCCCAACTATGTTAGATAACCAATGAAAGAATATATATATATATATGTATATATATATACACATATACACATATATACACACACCATTTCATACACACATATGTAAGTATACATACACATATGTTTAATATATAGAACATGATGTTTCATATGCATGGATGTATATAAAATAGCATTGCATAGTGGTTAGAAGAACAGCCCTGGATTTATGAAGACTTCTACTATACACACTAGCTTTGTGACCATGGACAATCGCTTCTCAGTGTCCCAAGAAACTCTCTCAGACTAGAAAAATTGGTGATCTGCACTGGTAGAAGAAGTTTCCATATTGTGGAGGTTCCCCATTGTAATGAAATGAAATTATAGGTCTGTCTCAAATATATACATGAATGCATAATGCATGTATACATATATATACACATATATATACATACATACATACCTACATATCTTTGCATTCTCAACACTTAGCACAATGCACCTGCTACATAGTAGGTGCTTAATACATGTTTGTTGACTTCATTTGACTAATCCCTTCACTTTAAGTAGGGCAACTATCTAAGAGAAGCAAAGTGACCTGCCTAAGATCATATACAACTAGGGGCAGCTAGGTGGAGCAGTAGATAAAGCACCAGCCCTGGATTCAGGAGGAACTGAGTTCAAATCCAGCCTCAGACACTTGACACTTAACTAGCTGTGTGACCTTGGGCAAGTCACTTAACCCTCATTGCCCTGTCTCCCCCCCTCCAAAAAAAGATCATATACAGCTAATAAATAGTAAAATCATGATTCAGTGTTAGTTTTTGACTCCAATCTAGTGCTCTTTTCACTGAACATGGAAGCATGTGGCTGCTGCATATTACTAACAATGACTTCTAGGTGAGAAGTGACATAAAGATATTATCGAGGATAATATGACTAGATAAGAAAATTGGTCAGTTAAGTAAGGAGTGAGAGAAAACAGAGGAACAGCTGAAATACTTCAGGTACTCTGGAGGTATTCAAAGAATTAGGAGGCAATTCATCTAAACTATGGAACTAGCCATCCTCTGAGAAGGATTTAGAGGCAATCAAGAAAGATTGGGTATGGATGGGCGGCCTCCCCTCACATTTGCAATATTTGTTGATTATAATATCACCAATAGATCACATTTGTATAGCTTTTTAGGGTTGACAAATCACTTTCCTGGTGAGGAAGGGGAGGGTCAATGCTAATGAGATCACAGATCCCTCTCAGAGTCTAGATACCACCTATGAGCCCCTGTGTGGGATAGTGAATCATAGGAATCACTTAGAGCTGGAGTCAACCTCAGAGGTCATCTAGTTCAACCAACACATTTTTCAGGAAAATGTCCATTTCGTAGCATAGGAAGCAAAGGCAAAAGCCTAGAATACAGAAAGCTCCCTGTGTACTGAAGATGCTGATAACAGTAGCCGTTATCCAGCTGAGACTTAGACGGTGCTCTAAGATTTGCAAATCCCATTTACGTACATTTCTCTCATTTGTTTCTCACAACTGTGAAAATGATATTATTGTCTTCCATTATATAGATGGTGAAACCAAGTCTCAGAAATATTCAGTGCTTTGTTCATTGTGACATAGGTAATAGGTGTTAGATCCAGATTTTGAACTCAAGTCCATTTTAGTTCCAAATCCAATGCTTTTTGTACAATATTATGATTCCAGATTTCACAGATGACCTAGGGTTTGGACTATGTTTTAGAAGAATGGTAGAATTCAGGAAAGGTCACCTTGATGGCATAATGGATAGAGCACTAGGACTGGAGTCAAGAAGACCTGAGTTCAAATTTAACCTCAGATACTTACAATCTGTGTGACCCTGGGCAAGTCACTTAACCCTGTTTGCCTCAGTTTCCTCATCTGTAAAGTGAGCTGGAGAAGGAAATTGCAAACCACTCCAGTATCTTTGGCAAGAAATCCCCAGACTGAGTCACAAAGAGTTGGACATGACCGAAAAACTAAGAATTCAGAAAAGCACAAAGGGAAATGATGCTAGCAAGATGAGAGATGTCCCTGATATGTTTGGAGAGCAAACAGAGGTGTTTGTTCTTACCCATCACAGAAGTAAGAATGTTCCCAATGTGTTTGGAGAACAATGAGTAGGATGGTTTGGCCTGTGCAGAGGGTTCCTGTAAAGTCATGGTATAAGTTGTGTAGGGCCTTGAATGTCATCCTAAAAATACTATGACCCTTACCTTATCCCTAAAGATCCAGTTAAGTAATATGTCCTCTATGAAATGCTCAATGACCACCCCAGGATCTGGTAATCATTCCTTCCTCTGAGTCTCTTACTGACTTACTGAGCACTTACTGTCTATACCACTTATCCAGCATTTAGTATATGCCAGCTCATATGGTTATTTCTCTCTCTCTCTAGACATTTGCTTACTACCTCCCCTCTTCCCCCACCACCTTGCAAACCTCTCCACAGGGAGGACCACATCATATCTCTTTGTATTCCAAGTACCAAGTACAATGCCCAGCACTGATAATAGTATCAATGATACTATTCAATAGTATAAAATAATCAATAAGCAGTAATACAGTCACATTTCTATTTCATATCATAGTTTCCAAAGCACTTTCCCTCATACAAGTTCTCTGAAAGAGGCAATATAACTTCTTATCCCCTTTTTGCAGACAAAACAACCCAGGCTTAGAAAAATTAACTTGATGTCCATCTCTATGTTTTGAGATTTCGACAAACACTTATGAAGCACCTGCAAGGTACTGGATACTGCTAAATGCTAACAATAAAAAGATAAGAACCAAGCAATCCCTGTCCTTATGCAGACTGTCCCCCCTTTACATAAATTTGTATTATGCACATTCAACTCCCTGGCTATATTCTTTGGTGGGGGGGGGAGGAGCAAAATGCACACAAATAAGCAAATATGAACAAGTGATTTTGTGGTGGTGGAAGATGGGAGAACACTAATGACTCAGAGTCTCCAGAAAGTTCTCCTACAGGACATGGTACCCAGGCTGAAGCTTGATAGGAACAGGGACTTAACAAGGCAGAAGAGAGGAGGGAGAGAATTCTAGGCTGGAGATGGAAAGCCATGTAGGCCATGAAATGTGTGTGAGAGGGACTAAGAAGACATAAATGTGGCTAGTTAGGTTGAAGCCGGCTTGTAAAGTGCTTTAAATGCCAGAAACATTTATATTTTATCCTGGAGGCCACCGGAGCCACTGCAGCTCTGTGGATGTAGTATTGAGCCAAATCCATGGGGCAGCTAGGAGGTGCAGTGGCCCTGAGTTCAAATCTCACGTCAGATACTTCCTAGCTGTGTGACCCTACACAAGTCACTTAACCCCAGTTGCCTTAAACATCCAGGGTCATCTCTAGCCATCCTGATGTATAACTTGCCACTGGACCCAAATGGCTCTGGAGGAGAGAGTGAGGCTGGTGACCTTGCTCAGCCTTCATTCACTGCAAGTCATCACCTCACCCCAATGTCATGGTCCTCTTTGAGAATGAAGGACAAACAATAAGTGCCCCATGCAAAAAACCAGGTGAATACTTTTGGATCAAGAGTGTGATGATTGGAGATAGAGGTTTCATCTGCAAACCCTTGAGAAGAAGACTCCAGTCTCAAAGTCCCACCCTAAGCAAGCTGTGCCTCTGGCCTCCAAACTCCCTGAGGGTTAGAAATACAAGTGTCAGAAGCAGTGTCCAGCACCCCAATTCCAAGAGCCTGATGGTTTTCCTGCTGCCAACAAGAATTCCCTGGGCTCAGATAGCCATAAGAGCTGGTCCCACTGGAATCTGGTTCTATGAACATAGGACCATAAGGGCCAATAGTCTCAGGACCTGAGACTTCCAGAAGCCTTGCATCTTATTTCCTATAGCAGAGAGGAACCCTAGGCAATAACTAAAGGTTCCTTAACTAAAAATATGGATGTACTAAGGTGTGCCAACAGGCTGCAAGTGTTTAGATTGCTTGTTGTTGTTTTTTAAATTTTTCATCCATCCATTCATTCACAATATTAAATCATTTTTTTTTAATTTTGAGTTTCAAATTCCCTCCCACCCCCAAGGAGGGTAGTTACCACAAGCACATTCAGTTCCACTATTACTGGGAGGATTGAACTTCCTCCCTCCAGGGTTGGGGGAGCCTCCCAATGTGAGATCAGTTGCATATGAACAGAGGTGTAGACTGCCTTGGAGAAAGGGTCTATTACTGAACCCCAGGTGCCTCTGAGAAGCCGGAATCACACCTACTCACTCTCTAGACCCTCTATATGTCTATTTTTTCAAGACTTTGGAATATGGGATTGTTTTTGGTTTTTTTTGGTCGGGGGGGGAGGGGAGGAGAAGGAGGGAGGGAAGGAGAAGAGTAGGGGGAGGTAGCAAGGAAAAAGGCAGGACCGTCAGTGGCCATTAAGTGGCTTTGTTCCTGGAGCCAGACAGATGCTTTAGCACATTGATCTCCTTCCCATAGAAGCTTTCCATATTCCATCCTAGAATCTCTGACCTTTTCTTAACACCATTAAAAGATAAAATGTTAATCTACTGAAAAGAGATGCGTGACCTTTTCCAAGTGAGCTTTGCAGTCTCCCATCATTAAAGAACTTTGTGTTCAGGAGCCAAGCATTATGTGTATCTTAGCAGGATAATTGTTTAGAATAATGTAATTGTTCGACCAAGGAGCTCTGTACCCCCACCTAACACAGCAGTGGAGAACTCGATGAGGTGAACTTTGGTAAACCTGATCAAGTGAACATGTCAGACCACAGCTCACAATTGGTTCTAATCGGCTCCATCCTCAGAATTTATTTTTTTCATATTAAACTGGATGTATGCCAGGAAGACAGATCTTCCAAACTAGGAGGTATAGTCTAATAGGATAAACTGACTAACCAAAGTCCTCAATTTATCTATTTTTTTTTTTGAGAAAGAGGCAAATCTTTAATGTAACTAGCATGTTGGGGCAGCTAGATGACTCGGTGGATAGAGCACCAACCCTGGAGTCAGGAGGATCTAAGTTCAAATCTGGTCCCAGGCACTAGCTGTGTGACCCTGGCAAATCACTTAAACTTAATTGCCTCTAAAAAACCCCTAGCATGAGGAGCATGGGACTTTGTTGTAGGTCTTCAACAAAAAAGGGAACCACACTGGTTCTGTAGGGTAGTCAACTCTACATCTTGCCTTGCAGTCCTCCATTGGCCCAGACTGCTCCCCTTCTGGAGTATCTGCAACACCTCTTACCCAAACACATACCCCACTGACTGTTTTCTGCCTTGGATTAAAAAAATAAATATAGTTGTGTTTCTAGGCTAATCAAGAGCACAACAGATATTTATTCAGAAAAATACATTATTATTCTTGTTCAGTAATTTAGAAAAATAGCTCATTTCTAGGATGTGATGATAGCATAAATTCTTATTCAACCCAACTTCCTACAATTTTCTCATGTCCAGCCTGTAGCACAGTGCCTGGAACGTAGTAGGTGCTTAATAAATGTTTATTGATTGTTGAGTTATCGGCTGATGACAATAAAAATGAAGCACAATTATTTGGCACTTTGTGCTGTACAAAATGCCCTCCTGACAATTCCTAATAGTCAGATGGTTGAACTAAATGATCTTTGGTTTTCTTTACAACCCTAATTCTGTGAATCTAGGTAGGTATTGGAATAGCATCACCCCAATTTTACAGATGAGGAAACTGACTTAGAAAGATGAGTTGATTTGCTCAAGATCACAGACTTGAATCCAGAAGAACTACCTCCTCAAAAAATTAAGAGAACTGGGAGATGCCGGTAAATAAATCATTAAACATTTATTAAGAACCTACTATGTGCCAGGTATTATGCTAATTGTTTGGGATACCTTCCCCAAAAAAGCAAACGCCAGTCCCTGATATCAAATAACTCCTGATCTAATGGAGGAGACAAGATGCAAACAACTATGTACAAACAATGTATAAAGTATAACTGGGAAATAATCAACAGAAGAAAGATACTAGAATTAAGGAGGATTGGAAAGCTTCCTATAGGAGGTCAGATTTTAGCTGGGACTTGAAGGAACGCAGGGATAGTGGGAGGCAGAGATGAGGAGTGAGAGCCTTCCAGGATGAAGGACAGCTAGAGAAAATGCCCTGAGTCAAGAGGTTCGGTGTCTTGTTTGAGGAACATAAAGGAGGCCGGTGTCATTGGATCACAGAGCATGAGTGTATATGTGTTGGGTGAGGGGACGTAAGGTGTAAGAAGACTGGAAGGGGGGGGGTACAGAGAGGATTTTATATTTGATCTTGGAGGTGATTAGGAAGCCTCTGGAGTTTACTGAGTTGGAGGTGGGAGGGAGCAGAAGGGCAAGGGGGTAGTGGATGGCATGGCCTAACTTGTATTTTAGGAAGATCCCTTTGACAGTTCAGTGGAAGATGGAATAGCATGGGGAGAGATTGGTGGCCAGGAGACTAACCACCAGGCTATTACAATTATCCAGGTATGAAATAATGAGGGCCTACACCAAGATGGTGGCAATGTCCACAAAGAGAAAGAGGAGTGTCTGAGAGATGTTACAAAAGAAACATTGGCAGACCTTGGCAACAGATTAGCTATGGGGAGAGGGTGAAAGAGAGCAAGTGAAGGATGACAGCTAGGATGTGAGGCTAGGGAGATTGATGCTGTCCTTGACAGTACTAGGGAAGCTAAGAAGGAAGAGGGTTTGTGGGGAAAGTTAATGAGTTCAGTTTTGGACATATTGAATATAAGACATCTGCCAATGCAAGATAGCTAATAGGTAGTTGGAGATATGAAGCCTAGAGGTCAGCAGAAAGGTTAGAACCAGATAAATAGATTTGAGAATCATGGACATAGAGATGATAATTGAATCCATGGGAGCTGAGATTGCCGAAAGAAATAGTATTTAGAGAGAAGACAAGAGAGTCCTTGAAAGAGCCCTGGAGGACAGCCATCACTAGATGATATGACATGGATGAAGATCCTGCAAAGGACTCTGAGAAGGAGTGGTCAGATAGGTAGAAGGAAAACCAGGAGAAAGTTGTGTCATAAAAACCTAGAGATGAAGAAGAGGGTGATAAACACTATCTAAGACTGCAGAGAGGTCAAGAAGAATATAAATTGAGAAAAGGCCATTAGACTTGGCAATCAGGAGATCATTAGTCACTTTGGAATTGATTTGTGACATGAGAGACAGTGGCACAGCACTGCCCAGCATGGTGTGGCTCATCAACGAAGGTGCTGTGCTCTATGAGCAAAGCAGAACTGAAATAACTCAAAAGAAATGGGAGATGTGCGAATTTGGAAAATCCACCCCAAATGTTCACACAGCCTATTTGTGTCCATCCTGTAGAAGAGTGTTCTGACAATGTATTCATCTGATCAGCCACATGGTAACTTGACTCTGACATAGTAATGTCATGGAAGAAGTGTCTTGCATGGATGTCTTCGAAAACAGAAGACAACAACCAACCAGTAATTTTGGAGAGAGTAGTTTTGGTTGAACGATAAAGTCAAAAGGCAGACTAAAAAGCTAGTTAAGGGGCAGCTAGGTGGCACAGTGGATAAAGCACTGGCCTTGGATTCAGGAGGACCTGAGTTCAAATCCAGCCTCAGACACTTAACACTTAATTAGCTGTGTGACTCTGGGCAAGTCACTTAACCCTCATTGCCCTGCCCCCCCCAAAAAAAGCTAGTTAAGAAGAGAATAAGAGGAAAGGAAGTGGAAGCATTGATAATAGACAGCCTTTTCGAGGAGTTTGGCCACAAAAGGGAAGAGAGATATGGAATGATAGCTGGTAAGGATGGATGTACTAAAGGAAACATGTGAACAATCAGAAGGCGCTCTGCAGCATCTCCTCCAACCACCTGAGTCTTCTATTTGGCAGAGGCACCAGGACCACAAGAAGGATGATGGTGAACACTACATGATGAAGGGAGGACAGATTGCAACCATTTAGATTTGCCACAGACTTAAGAGCATTTCGAAGGGAAGTGTATACTAGTATACCAAGAAGTGGATTAAGGGATACTTAGCAAATATCTGGCTGACTCTTAGGGCTGAGAAAACATTAGAATGGAAGTCAAAGGTTATAGGTCTTCATGTGGCTTTTCTATGTGCTACCAGTATGACTGTGGACAAGTCACTCTTGGTCTCAATTTACTCTTCTATAAAATGAGGCCATACCACTGGATGTTCTCTAAGCCCCATCTATGTCTAAATCTTATGAAAGACCTTTCTGTTTTGAGGAGATATTATCCCTAAAATGCTCAGAGAATCACAGAATGTTTAAGCTGGAAGGTACTTAGAGCTCTTTAAACCCAACCCCCCTTATTTTGTAGATGGGGAAAGTATAAGGGCACAGGGGCAGGGCTGTCAATTGACTCAAGGATTGTCCAAGATCACACAGTGAATTAATGTTACCTTTCACTGGCTTTGCGAACTGAAAACATTTTCTTTGTGACTTTCAACAAAATGGCAGTGAATTTCTGAGGTGGAGACATTTTTCACAAGTAAAATTAGAATCCTAACATGGCTTCATCTGAGGACTACATTGGTCCTTACACCAAGAAAAAGAGCAATTTTAAAACATGGGCATGCCAAACCACAAATGGAGTGGGTCTCCTTTATTGTTTGGCTTCATCAGCTTAAAATGATATTGTACTGCCAAAATATTTCATAGGAGCACAGAATCATAAATTCAGGGCTAGAAGAGACCTAGTCTAATTCTCTAATTTTACAAATGAGCAAATTGAGGCCAAATGAGGTTAAGTGATTTACCCAAGTTAACACAGACAGTATCAGTAGCAGGATGTGAAGTAAAGTGTTCCAGTATCTATATTCAGTTATCCATCTACCAGGCAGCTAGATAGGTGGCACAGTAGACTGCAGTCAAGAAAACCTGAGTTCAAATCCAGCTTTAGACTCTCATTAGCTGTGTGATCTTGGTCAAGATACTTTACCTTTGTTGGTCTCAGTTTCCTCAACTCTAAAATGGAAGTAATTATAGCACCCACCTCCTTGGATTTTTGTAAGAATCAAATGAGATAATATTTAGCACAGTGCCTGGCATGTAGTAGATGCTAATAAATACTTGTTCCCCTTCTCCTTTCCCCCACCATGTTCCCCCTTCTAGATCATGATATAAGACATAGTTAACCTTGTAAACTTACTTTCAGAGACACCTCTTATACCACAGAGCAAATCACACATCCCCAAAACAGTAATAGCTCAAGAATTTCTCTATCACTTTAAGGTTTTTGTTGTTTTGTTGTTGAGTCATTTTTCAGTCACATCTGACTGTCCATGACTGCTTTTGGTGTTTTCTTGGCAAAGATACTGAAATGGTGTAAAGTTGCTATCTGTATGGGGCTAAAATTCTAGCTAGACTGTCTAAAGATCTAATGAGTGGTCGCCATAAATTGTAAACTTTAGCAAGAGTTTAGACTTTTAAGTATTTATTAAGGAGCATAAGAATTTGGTGAGGAGAGAGAAAGAGGCCATGATGTCGTCATCTACCGAAGGGAGCCAGCATCTCAGCTCCCCTCAAACTGAGGTCCCAGACAAAAAGAGCGTGCTCGCCACTTCCTCCTCTCAGAAGCCTCCTGCCAAAATGGAAATAGGGCTATCCACACACACAGCTCCAAGCTAATTGGCTGGTAGCTTTGATCAACAGTACCCACAAGCAAACATCACTTCCTGATGCCAAGGCCACATGGCTATGTCCTCAGGCCAGAACTCACAAAATGTTCCTCCCAGAAGGGGGCGTAATTCCAACTCTCACAGTCCCCCCTGTGCTTCAGGTGAAGAAACATGGTTTCCTCACATGAAGCAATTACATTACAGATGCTTATGACTAAGTAAAGGGAATGAAAAGAGAGAAAAGGAAATTGAGCGACGCATTGACAAAGGCTAAAGGGGGCACTCCCCTATTAGCAGGTGAACATTATAAACAGTGTATACAATGTGGAAAAGGAAAACAGGAAAATGTCCATTTAAGTCTTTGGAAGTCTTTTCTCAGATTATTCTTGGGATGTCCTCTGGGTGTAGTTGTGGAATGGAAGTCTTTTCAGGTGTTGATATGTGGATGCTGGTAATCTGCCAGGAAAATTTCTTACAAAATTGATCTTAACACAACTTTAAATAGCTTTACTAATAATCAAATCAAATAATGAGAGTTTTCAAAAACATGTCTAAGGAAATTCAGAATCTTAGTTGTTACACATAAAACATATAATAAAAACAAAAATTGAAACATTTTCTAAAACTTAATATTACTATACTCCTCTAAAACTTAATAACCCTACAGTGGTTTACCATTTCCTTCTCCAAATCATTTTATAGATGAGGGAACTGAAGCAAACAGGGTTAAGTGACTTGCCCAGGGTCACACAACTAATAAGTGGCTGAGGCTAGATTTGAACTCAGGAAGATGAGTTTTCCTGACTCCAGGCCTGGCCCTCTATTCCCTGGTTTAAAAAGGGTTTTTTTGTTTGTTTGTTTGTTTGTTTTTACAGCATTCCTATGAGGTAGGTAGTATACTTTTATTGAATGAATGAATGAGGCATTTATTAAGCATTACTATGTGCAATGCACTGTGCTAAAACACCAGTAATACAGTTAGAAAATTAAGACTCTGGGAACTTATATTTTACTGGGGGGAAAACACACAACATTTTTACTGTAAAGCAAATGAAAGGGTCCCATGACTCCTAGATACAGCTGCAAAGCTGCTGGCAGTGCCTCTTCTTCAGTACCATTTCCAGTGATGAAATCTTACCAATTTCTAATGAGGAATCATGGGACATTGCCAAATACTTAGATGACAAGAACTTTCTTTTCTAGATTTTCAGAAGCTGTAGCTGCAGCACTCACAGAAGCAGTTGCCAGGTGGCATCTCTGTAGGGGTGGCTTCCCAAGATGATGGCCCCAGGGGCTAGGCTGGAAGTAAAACCAGGGAGGGAGGGAGATAAGGTGGGGGGGGAGGGGGCAGTGTGCTTCTGCTACTATGTTCTTGGACTTACCTGCCATTGGTTGCATCAAATTAGCAGTTGGTGGTGGCTGTGTCCAGGAAGTTGGCCCCCTTCTCTGCAGTGATTTCTCCTCTCAGTGATGGCCTTGGGGCATTGCTAATCCCAAGGCTCAGGTTCAAGGGTCTGGCCTCTCTCCACCCAGGTCTCAGGAGGGCTGGTGGTCAAGGCGGTGATTGTGGTTTGACTTGCCAAGCACAAGCTGCCTCTTGTATCTCCCTCAGGGTGCCCTGCTGCTCTGGTTAGGTTGACTTGCCTGTCCCGTACGTAGGTGGCAGTTGGTTAAGAGCTAAATTACTTGCCCATGAACAATACTTGAGCCAAAGCCTCTTCTGACCTTAAATGTGGTCTTCTTTCCACTACACCAGCTTCCTGTAGCAAAAAGGTGACATTGCAGAGCCACCTGCAAGGGACCTGTTAATCTTGTCTCTAATACCAATGCTCTTAGCAGTACTGCTGCATTTCAAGCCCCAGATATGTTTCTGGAGGGAAGGATGGGTTGTAGCCTGTGCCAATCAGCCCTTGGCAGCCAACCTTCCTCATGGCTTCAACTGCTTGACAGGAGCAAGATGTCACAACGGGATGAGAGCAGATGTGAACATCAATAAAGGATTCCAGAACTATAAAGTGTTTATCAGTGCACCAAAAAAAGGCCTGTTCCCAGCCTGACATGCCTGCCTGGATGCATGCTTCCTTCCTTCCTAATAGTTGTCATACAATTATGATTTCTCCTTCTCAACCTGTGATTCCTCTTTTGGCAATAGGGGTGAGAATGCTCTGCATGGCAGCTGTCCAGGAGAAGAGGCCTGCTAACGCACTAGGGTAGCATGTTGTTCCCATCAATTCTTTGTGAAATATCTTCTTCCCCAATGTAAACAGTCATCTATTTACCATAATCTCAATGCACTTGCTTGGCAGAAACTATCTGAGCCTGAATGTGGTTTCCAAAGCAAAAATAAAACACTGAAGGAAACAAAAATGTGACTTGTCAATCCTCCCCATACCCTGCTTCCATACGAGTCTGAATAGACTCTTGGTGTGTGTCATAACATTTTAAATTCTCTACGGGCTGGCTCAGACCTACCTTATCTCATCCTATTTCACTTCCTTTGCCTGAGGCTTTAGCCAAATTAGTATACTTGCCATTCACCAAATGTGTCCTGTGTTTTCCCACCACTGCACCTTTGTAATAATGTGGAAGGGAACTATGTGAGCAGTTATCCATGTTATATACCTATAAATATATCTGTACCTATACCTGTCCCTATACCTATACTCATATCTATACCTATACATGTACATATATATCTTTCTTCTTCATTTGGTATCTTGTGCATCATTATATAAGCATTTCTTTCTTTTTGGGCTGGGGGGTGAGGCAATTGGGGTTAAGCGACTTGCCCAGGGTCACACAGCTAGTAAGTGTCAAGTGTCTGAGGCCAGATTTGAACTCAGGTCCTCCTGAATCCAAGGCCAGTGCTTTATCCACAGCACCACCTAGCTTCCCCCTGTATAAGCATTTCTTAAATAAATGAATGAAATTATCTAGGAAGTGAAGGTTTTAGTGTTGGCCAAAGACTTAATGGACATTGTAGAATAAATAATGGCACATATTTATACAAGGCCCTGAGGTTTGCAAGGGATTTTACAAGGCCCATAGGGTACAACTCTATAGGTTTATAAAGCCAAATAAATGTGAACTATTGTTGTTATTATTATAGTACTTAATAGGGTGATCATCAGCAATATGTTATGCTTGGCCTTGCCTGTCCCTCCTAGCTAGGTGGTCCAGTGGATAGAGCAGCTGCACCTGGAGTCAGGAAAACCTGAGTTCAAATGTGGTAATGACCCTGGGAAAGTCACTTAACTTCTTTCTGCCTCACTTTCCTTATCTATAAATTGAGGATAATAGCATCTACCTCCCAGGGTTGTTGGGAAGATCAAGTGAGAAAATATTTTTAAAACTCTTAGCACATAGCAGGCATTTCACAAATGCTTACTTCCTTCTTCTCTGTAGTGAGGGACAATGCATCCCCTTACCTTAGTGGAAGTCATTTTTTGTAGAAAGTACAGGTACAGTTTCATTGCCAACCAGTAGTGGCCTCTGAAGCAAACAGAGATAATAACACAAATAACAAATTATATATTGTATTTTTATATCAGTTTCAAGTTTATAGAGTAGCTTCCTTACATCAACCTTATGATGTAGGCAATAGAAGAATTATTTTCATGTTGTCGATGAAGAAACTGAGGCTCTGACTAGTAAGTAGCAAAAACAGAGCTCAAACCTAGGCCATCTGAGACCATGTTCATAAGTTCATCAGAGAACCACAAGATCATAGATCACAGGAAGGATCTTAGCAGTCATGTAGCCCAACCCCATTGTTTGAAAATTTAATTTTATTTATGGCTTGTTTTTATTTCATCTACCCATATTTCCCAATATATCCTGCCCCTTTCCATCCTCTCCCTCCCAGAAAGCCATTCTCCATGCTGTTATTTTGTTTTTGCTGTCTGCCTCTTCAAGGGCCCATTTGGAGTTTTCTTGGCAAAGATACTGCAGCGGTTTGCCATTTCTTTCTCCAGCTCAGTTTACAGATAAGGAAACTGAGGCAAACAGGGTTCAGTGACTTGCCCAGAGTCACATGGCTAGTAAGTGTCTGAGACTAGGAAAATGAGTTTTCCTGACTCCAGGCCTGGAGTTTTATCCACTGCACCACCTAGCTGCCATTCCTCATGACAAAGAATAAAAAAGGAAAAGAAAATGAAAACAGTGCAGCAAAATTAACACATCAAAAAAGTCTGGGATTATATAGAACATTACACATTCCTAATCTCCCACCTCCACAAAGAAGGGAGAGAGATGCTTTCTCATCAATTTTATTTGGGGCTTCAGTTTTGATTGTTTATCAGCCTGCTTACTTTACAGATGAGGAAACTAAGTTCCAAAGAGTTCAAGCGACTTACTCACGTCCACACAGGGAGGAGGTGGTAAAGCTGGATTTGAATGTGGGTCTTCTGCCTTCAACCCCATTTGTGCCACACTGGCTGATGAAGTTGCTTTTATTTTTCAAAATCAAAGTTGAGCCATAGGAAATGACAAGCAGGAGCCCAAACACCCTATCAGTATCCTCACTCCAAGACAGCCCTTGAAACAACTCCCAACATGTGTGCCTGAGATGCTCACCAGGGAGCCAGAGGCTGCTACAGAGAAGCCTCTCTTCCCCAACTTGACATCTTATTTCCCTAACTTCCAAGGAAAGGAAAGTAAACACAGAAGAATCACGCTTTTCTAATTCTAAAAGCCCAAAAGGGAAATTATTTTTAAAATAAACAGTGTTAATTGGTACATATTTGACATTAAAACAACAAAGCCTATTTATTTTAAGGTAGGGAATGTGTACACATATTGGAGGAAAGGCTTTTTTTATCTGATAGTTTAAAAAAGAAAGGCTAACATGATATAAGAGAGCAAAAATATGGCCAGTTAGCTAAAAAGAAAGCCATGCAGGCTTCATGGAAGGAGATTATTAGCATTCAGGCACCAAATGTCCTATCCTTTGCGTCTGTTGATGTTTCTTACTCAAGAGTTTTGGGGATTGTTCAAACACTCCAGGCATGAACTAAAGTCTATGTGTCTCAATATTAAAAGCATCAGTATTTCTCACTTTTTCCTTTACTCCTTTCTTCTCACAGACTTGAAATCCCTCTTTCTTGGCAACTGCCACATCTTCTCTGTTCCAGATAAGTGATAAGTGTAGAGATGAAACAGTACAACTGATATCAAGTCTGAAGCAAGCAATTGGCCTTTATCTGGGTCTCTGCCTTTCTAAAGACAGTGCCAATTGTTCAACTAAGGTCTTACCAAACTTTTCGGGGTTGAGGCTTTCAAGTGAATTCATTTGAATTTGGAAATAGGCAGACACTCCCAAGTTTTAAGGGGAGAGTTTATAGCAGTGAAACCCCATTGATTGCACTCGGGGAGAAAAATGGTGTAATATGAGGACTATACCTCTTTTCCCCTACCTTCCTCTTCTCTCCCCATAGCACTAAAAAGTCCCTTTCTTCATTTATTCAGTTGGATGGGTTTGTCCAGACCTAGCTGTAGTTCTGAAGATAGAAACATCATTTATGTGCGTGCTCCTAAAAAAGCAAGAGCCTCTGGTTGGCTCATTTGACATTGAGTGGAATGTAATACCTAAGGCCTATGTGGAAGATAAGGGTGATTCAGTTTATATATGTGTTGGGGGGGGGTGGAGTCAGATATATAGGAGAACACTGGGTTGTGCCCATTGGTGAAATGGGTACCCTCATCATGGAGGAGATAGACTAGAGGTGCAGTATATGACATACATTTTCAGACACAGTTAATTGATGAGCAAATTTTTTGTTGTCATTGGGTCTTTTCCTATACTGACTTGTTATAAGGGAAGGCTTTTGAATTTTTTGTTTTGTTTTGTTTTGTGGGGGGTTTTTGTGTTGTTTGTTTTTTGTTTTTTTCAGGGCAATGACGGTTAAGTGACTTGCCCAGTGTCACGCAGCTAGTAAGTGTCAAGTGTCTGAGGTCACATTTGAACTCAAGTCTTCCTGAATCCAGGGCCTGTGCTTTGTCCACTGCTCCACCTAGCTGCCCCGAGGCTTTTGATTTTGGAGGGGAGTAGCTAGATAGAGAAAACAATCTTTTAAGAATAGAAGAAAAGGCATCAAATATTTTAAAACTCTACAGAAAAGAGAAGAAGGAAGTTCAGGAGGAGACAGAAATGAGGAAGGCAGCATTGATACTATCATGTTCAATTTAATATAGACTCTTTAAAAAATAATCTGCATATATAAAGTTTCACTGTTTTATATATAATCCTACTTGTGTATCTTCCTTGCACATGTAAACATGCTTGTTGACATTTGTTAGATTCATAATAAAAAAATTAAACATAAAAAGAAATGTCACCCCAAAACAGCATTTTCACTCCTCTTGGGACTTGGACATAAGAAATTTTCATTCACAAGGAAGATTTTCCCAAGTTCTCTGGCTCCAAATCTTACAAAGCTCATCTCTGGAAGCTCTAAGCAGCTGGCTAGGGTTAGGGACCAGCCATGGACTTGTAGCCTTGCCTATCATGGAACACTTGCAGCACACACACTTGCCCCCACACACAGGCGGCCCTGTCCAGATGGCTATCCCAGGTCTGTCTAGCCCATTCCTCTCATTTGATAGAGGACAGCTAAGTGACCTGTCCCCAAATCACATAGGTCTTAAGTAACAAAGCTGGAAATAGGCCCTCTAACTTCAGATCTTTCCATCGTAGCACACAGCTGTGAATCAATCATGAATCATTAGCTAAGGAATAATCAAAATTTCCAGTCAAATCAAGACACCAAGATTTATTAAGCACCTACTATGTGTCAGGAACTAAACAAAGCACTTGGAATACAAAGAAAGACCAAGAACAGACCCCACTCTCAAGGAATTCACCATCTAAGTGGAGATACAACATACAGACAACTATGTGCAAACAAGATCTATACAAGATAAATCAAAGCTAATCAGCCGGAGGAAGGCACTAGCATTAAGAAGGACGAGGAAAGGCTTCATGTTGAAAGTGGTATTTTAATTGCAATTTGAAGGAAGCCATGAGTCAATGAGGAAGCAGAGAATTCCAGGAATGAGAGATAGCCAGGGAAAATGTCTGAATTTGGGAGACAAAGTGTCAAACTTGAAGAACACCAAGGAGGTCAGTATCATTATATCACAGAGTATGTGGAGGAGAGGAAGGTGTGAGAACTCTGGAAGGGTAGGGGCATTCAGGTTAGTAAGGGCTTTAAAAGCCAATCAGGGAATTTTATATTTGATCCTGGAGGTGATAAGCGGCCTCTGGAGTTCACTGAAGGGGGTAGGGGTTGGGTAGTAACATGGTCAGATCTTCCATCTGGGAAGATCAATTTGACAGCTGAGCAGAGAATGGATTGGAGTGCAGAAATGGCTGTGTCAGAGAGAGTAACCAGCAAGTTAGTGCAGTAGTCCAGGCATGAGGTAACCAAGGTAATCAAATGCCACCAGGATGGTAGCAATGTCAGAGGAGAGAAGGGAACCTATAGAGAAATCTACAAAGGTAGAATTGACAGAACATGGCAGTAGTTAGAGGGAGAAGCGGAGAATGACACCTAGATTGTGAGCCTTAGGTGACAAGGAGATTGATGGTGTCCTTGATTGTAATACAAAAGTTAGGAAGTGGGAAGAACTTGGGGGAAAAGATAATGAGTCCAGTTTTGACTGGGTTGAATTTAAGATGTCTATAGGATATTCAGTTAAAGATAGCTAATAGGGAGTTGAGAGGTCAGGAAAGGAGTTAGGGCTACATAAGCACATCTAGCCATCATCATCAGAGAGATGATAATTAAATCCATAGGAGCTGATGAGACCAAATGAAATAGTTTAGAGGAAAATGAGAAGAGGGATCAGAACAGAACCCTGGGGGATAGCCACCATTAGTGAACATGACCTGAATGAAGATCCAGAAAAAGAGGCTGAGAAAAAGTGGCCAGATAGAAGGAAAAACAGGAGAAAGTAATGTCATGAGAACCTAGAGAGAAAAGCATATCAAGAAGAAGAGAATGATTGACAGTGTCAAATGCTACAGGACAACCCAAAAGGCAATGAAAAGACAGAGGATAACTGTAAACAATCCACAGTATAATTTTGAAGCTCACGGGTGACCCGATAAAAGAGACAGGCGAATCAGAAAACAAGACTAAGGATTAACAGATGGGCTGCATCAGCAGTGCACTGGAAAGCAAATTATATTGATAGAACAAGATTGGAGACCTTGGGGACATCTAGGTGGCACAGTGGATAGAGCACCAGCCCTGGATTCAGGAGGACCTGAGTTCAAATCCAGCCTCAGACACTTGACACTAACTAGCTGTGTGACCCTGGGCAAGTCACTTAACCCTCATTGCCCTGCAAAAAAAAATTAGATTGGAGGCCTCTAACAAATTTGGACAAGAACCTTACAGGATGAGAAGATGTGAAGGAGCTAAGATCTCTACCAGTGGCACTTCTACAGATCAATTTATTAAGAACATTTGGAGAATAAGAGCAAAACCCTCTGCTCCTTTCTTAGTTTTTAAAAAGCAGAAGAGAATATGGCACATAAGGACTTTTTTCCTCTGCCATTGATAGGTATCTGTCTTCTGAGGGATTGAGCTATGATCATTGTTTTCAGAATAATTTGACTGTTTAAAAGCACCAGCCCTAGATTCAGGAGGACCTGAGTTCAAATCCGGCTTCAGACACTTGACACTTACTAGCTGTGTGACCCTGGACAAGTCACTTAACTCACATTGCCCCACCAAAAAAAAAAAAGCCCTTTAGCCCCTAAACTGGCACCAGGTGCTCTAGGGACCATCCCTCTAAAGCTCATTCCTCAATCTTATTCCCAAACTTTCCCATTCAAAAGTAGCTATGGAGCTCAGAGGAGTATTCCTTTTCCTCACTGTTCCCCATTATTATGCACAAGTCTTCGCTTTTAAAAGTTGTAGATTTAAAAGCAACTCAAATGGGCTATTTCATTTTCTCTGACTGTTAATTAAGATGTTGATTAGCCCTGTTATTAAAACCCTACCTAAGAGAAATAACCCCCATTCCAACTTTATTTTAATTCCTTATACTTTGAGGTTATTTACTACCTTGTCATCCAATGAAGCAGAACTCCTTAATTTGATATTTAATCCTGAGGTGTGCCTACCCTGCAGACTTCCACAATTACCCAGACAGAAATGACACCAGTTAGCAAAATTGTTTAAGGACATTGAGGAGTCAGCAGCCTTCCAAGTGGTAATTTACAAAAGCAAAGAAGAAGAATGTAGGGGAAAATAGCAACTGTTATCTTGTCAAACAAAAACTGAACAATGTCTTTTGAATGAACACCCTGTAGCTTCCACCAATTTTACCAAGTGAGTTTCCCCTTGGGTGGGGATTGAGGGATCTTCCCTTCTATGCATCCTTCCATTGAGATGCAACAGGCCCCTGGGGAGAAGAAATCCACCCAGATATTTGTAACTCTGAAAGTTCATTTGCGTCATTTACAGCCTAAAATGGGTCATTATTCTAGGATAAAATCACATCCTGCAAAATGAAAATAACAGTGACCTCTGACTTTGAGCTGGGGAGCAGAGGAAAGGGGGGCAGGGGAGAATGGAGCCAAGGGGGTGGGGAAGACTTTTAAGGTGTTAAAAGAAATAGACAGTGTTAACTGAGTTTCAGGAAACAAATTCTCCCTGTAATGTAATATAATTACAACCTTTTCTTCCCTAAGTATAGTACCCTAGAGATTACTATAAGTAACTTATAATAGAATTTTTATTAGCGGCAGTAATTTTTTATGATAATTAGTGTAATCTGCAGGCCATAAAATCAGAAGATATATAGTTATATCTTTGGTACAAGAAAAGTGTTTCTTCCCTCTATGGAAACCCCATAAATGCAAAATGTTATTATTTTATGGCCGGTGCATACTCTGATGTTTTGAATGTTTGGGATTCTTTTATTTTTTCCTGTCGCATTTTGAAATGTTGGCTGGAAATATTTCAGGAGGAATTCAAACTGAGCTCCATTTAAGGAAGAGAAACAAAGTAATTCAACACCCACCTATGTGTAGCAGGGCCCAGAGGGGCAATTGCAGGGAATTGATGGCTTCTGTGCTACTATGGCATCAAATGTGTCAACGCTCGGCACATTCTGGTTTGTACTATAGTTGTTTCTACCCCTCTCTCATCCGCCATGCTGGGTGGTAAGCTCCATGAAGGCAGGGATCTTTAGGGAGTCTGCATGTTCCTTTCATCCAAGCATACAACACAGTATCTTATAGAGAGTGACTCAATTCAGTCTATCCAGATGTAATAATGAAGTGTCAGAGGAGGAATTGAGGAAACTTTCATGCTGCCAGTATTTCTCTCTCTCCAATCCATTCTGCACACAATTGCCAAAATAACCTTCCTAAAACAGAAGTCGTTCCCCTGCTCAAGAACTTTCAATAAGTCCCTATTTCCCTTAGGATAAAATATAAATTCCCTGATTGGACATTTAAAGCCTTTCATAGTCTGTTTCCAGCCTCCCATTCCATACTTCACATAATCTATATTCCAGAAAGACTGGCCTTCTTGATGTTCCCTAAATTCAGCATCCCATATCCTACTTCTGCATCTTTGCAACGTGGGTCCCCTATGCCTGGAACACCACCCTCCTCCTGACTACTTAAAATTCCTACCTTCTACTTTCTACAAGGTTTGGTGGATGTATCACCTCCTACAGAAAGATTTTCCTAATCCTCCTGGTTATTAATACTGTTTTTCTTCTGAAAGTATCTTGTTTACACTAATCTACACTTGACTAAGGAGGTATTTCTTTAGTTCATATCCATCCCAATTTGCTCACATGCGGCACTCTCTCTACCTCTAGTAGAATGTCAGGTTATTGAGGGCAGGAACTATTTTTAACTTTGTCTTTATATTCCCAACCCCTGTAGAACACTGCCTTATCCATAATAAATGCTGAAATAATTGTTAGACAGGGGAGCTGAAAGAGAGAGAGAGAGAGAGGAAGAAGAAGAAGAAGAAGAAGAGAGGTGGGGGAGGGAGGGAGAGAAAGACAGAAACAGAGAGAGATCATTGAAATGGTGGTCCACCAATGAGGAGAGAAGAGCCCAGGGTGAAGGCTTCCCAAAGTAGTAATGTGGCACTGAATGCTTATTATGGCTGTTATTATTACTGTTATTGAGCACTCGAGTACAATTTAGTATACAAGATTAGAACGCCCCTGATAACCAGGCTCTAAGGAAATGAGACAGAAGCTAGGAGAGTTATGGGAAAAACAGGCCCAAGTAGGGTTTCACTGCAGGGCTCTATACATCCAGGAAAGACTAAGAGGATCATGGGCATCCAAAAGTGGCTGATAGAACACCAAAAATTCCCTTCCTTTCACAGTTTTACAGAGTTGTCTCTGTTTCTAAAGGTATTTTGTACTAACAAGCATGGCATTGAAAACCAGCACTGCTCCTGCCCTTAAGGAGTGTATAATCTGTTTGGGGGGAAGAGCTATGTAGGTGAGGCACCATCTTCTCTTTCTCCTGCTGCTTTTGATAGAGAAAGTGGCTGTATATCTGAATGAGAGTACATATATCTTTGAGTATCCTGGCCTCTTCCACTTGTTCAAGAGGGAGGTGCACATGATGAGGGCACTCTGTGAAGCAAGCTGACAAGTGCTTTATCACCCCAGGTGGTAAAGGTTTGGCTGGGAAATCATCCATGCTGCTGGTTTTGCAAGAGCTTGTTCTACTAGACTAAGCACACCTCACTTAATCTGTGGCAATCCTGCCCCGCCTGGGGCTCCAGGTCATCCTGCCCTTCATGAAACAGGGACATCCTTAGCAGAAAACTCTGAAGCAACCAACTGAGCAAGAAAGAAAAGTATTATCTGTGAGTTTATGGGATAAGATATCCACTCTAACCCAATGTCCTCACAGGAGAAATAAGCAAAGAGGACTAATGACTTGTTTTGCTTCACTTTTTTTACCTAATCTCATAGGATGACCTAATTGAGCTTTTCCTTCCTTCCCTCCTTCCTCCATCTCCGCCTTCCTGTCTTCCTTCCATCTTTTCTTTTCCTTTCTTCTTTCTTTCTCTATAGATGGATTACATTTTTCATAAGTCCTTCAGAGTTCTCTTGGATCATTGTATTGCTGGAAATAACTGAATCATTCATAGCAGATCATCTTAAAATATTGCTCTTTTTTTGTATATAGTACATTTCACTTTGTATCAGCTCATTTAAGTCTGTCCAGGTTTTCCTGATAGCATCCTGCTCATCATTTTTTTAAAATAGCAAACTACATTTATATAGTACTTTAAAGAGAGATTTCCTTACGATAAACTCTCGATGTTGATTATTGCAACAACAATAATAGATAACATTTATATAGTTCCTCATACCTGACAAAGAATTTTCTTCACAATAACCCAACAAAGTACCATGTTTCATCATCATCATCATCACCACCACCATCATCATCTTACATTGCTCTTGCATCTGCTTCAAATTTTTCATAGTTACTATTGCTGTTTCTCTCCATCCTATTTGCTCCACATGGCATTTACTCTATTTTCTATCTTCTTTCACCCTATCACTCTTCAAAAGTGTTCTGCTTCTGACTGTCCCCTCCCCCAATCTGCCCTCCCTCCTTTCAACCTGCCCCCCCCATCCCCTTCCCCTCCTACTTTCCTGCAGGGTAAGACAGATTACTATACCCAATTAAGTGTATATGTTATTCCCTCTTTGAAGCAATTCTGATGAGAGTAGAGCTCACTCACTCCCCCGTAACCTCCCACATCTTCCCCTCCACTCCATAAGCTTTTTCTTGCTTCTCTTATGTGAAACACTTTAGCCCATTCCACCTTTCCCTTTCCCTTTCTCCCAAGGCATTCTTCTCACCCCTTAATTTTGTTTTGTTAAAGATATCATCCTTTCCTATTCAATTCACACCTGTGCTCTTTGTCTAAATATACTCCATTCAACTGCCCCAATAATGAGATAGTTCTTATGAGTTATAAGTATCATCTTCTCATGTAAGAATGTAAACAGTTTAGTCTTTTAATATCCTTTATGCTTTCTTTTCCCTGTTTACCTTTTTATGTTTCTCTAGGGTCTTGTATTTGAAAATCAAATTTTCTATTCAGCTCAGGTCTTTTCATCACGAATGGCTAAAAGTCCCCTCTTTCATTGAATTTCCATTGCCCCCCCCCTAAAAGATTATACTCAGTTTTTCTGTGTAGGTGATTCTTGTTTGTAATCCCAGTTCCTTTGCCCTCTGGAATATCATATTCCAATCCCTCTGATCCATTAATGCAGAAGCTGCTACATCTGGGGTTATTCCGACTATAGCTCCACAATACTTGAATTGTTTCTTTCTGGCTGCTTGCAATATTTTCTCCTTGATCTAGGAGTTCTGGAATTTGGCTATAATATTCCTGGGAGTTTTCATTTGGGGATCTCTTTCAGGAGGTGATCACTAGATTCTTACAATTTCTTTTTTACCTTCTGTTTCTAGAATATCAGGGCAATTTTCCCTGACAATTTCTTGGAAGATGATGTCTAAGCTCTTTTTTTTGATCATGGCTTTCAGGCAGTCCAGCAATTTTCAAATTATCTCTCCTGTATCTATTTTCAAGGTCAGCTGTTTTTCCAAGGAGATGTTTCACATTACCCTCTATTTTTTTATTCTTTTGGTTTTGCTTTATTGTGTCTTGATTTCTCATAAAGTCATTAGCTTCCATTTATTTGCTCAATCCTGATTTTTAAGCAATTATTTTCTTGAGAGCTTTTGTATCTCCTTTTCCATTTAATTTTTTAAGCTATTGACTTTTTTTCATGACTCTCCCTCATCACTTTAATTTCTTTTTTCATTTTTTCCTCTACCTTTCTTACCTTATCTTCAAAGTCTTTTTTGAGTGCCTCCATGGTCTGAGACCAATTCATTTTTTTCTTGGAAGCTTTGGATGTAGGAGCTTTGACTTTGCTATCTTCCTTTGAGGGTGTATTTTGATCTTCCTTGTCACCAAAGAAACTTTCTAGGGTCAGCATCTTTTTCTGTCTGCTCATTTTGCCAGCCTATTTCTTGACTTTTAACTCCTTCTTAAAGTGAGGCACTGCTTCCAGTTTGCACTGTCCAAAGCTTCAGGGGGTCCCAGGTAGTATGATTTACGGAGAGGAACATTCACCACTCCCCTGGCCTGTGCTCTGGTCTGCAAGCAACCACAGGCCTGCTTGCCCTCTGACCAAGAAGCTAGCTAATTTGATTTTTAAAAGAAAATCAAATTATAAGTAGCAAAAATGAAAAAAAAAGGTAAATTCACAATCAATGAAGAAGAAATAAAAGAAATTATTAGAAACTGTTTTGCCCAGTTATGTGGCAATAAAACTGATCATCTATACAGAATGGTTAAATATGTACAAAATACAAAATGTCCAGATTAACAGAAAAGGAAATAGAGGATTTAAATAACAAAATCTCAGAAAAAGAAATGGAACAGGTCATAAATCACACAAGAAGTCATGACCAAATTGATTTATAAGTGATTCTGTCAAACATTTAAAAAACAATTCTGATACCAAAAAAATTTGGAAAAATGGGAAGAGAAAAGCTCACACCTAATTGCTCATATGATACAAATATAGTTTTGATATCTAAACCAGGAAAAGTGAAACACAAAAAGAAAATTATAGACCAATATTCCTAATAAATATTTATGCAGAAATTTAAAATAAAATATTAGCACAGAAAGTATAACATATCACAAAAATTAGGCACCATGACTAGTTTGGACTTTATATTCAGGAATGCAGGGCTGGTTCACTATAAGGAAGACTATAAACATAATTTATTATATTAATAACAATAGTAACAAAAATCATTATTTTATCAATAGATGCCAAAAAGGTTTTTTTTAACAAAATATAACTCCTTTACTGTTGAAAAATGCTAAAAAGAATGAGAATAAGTAGATTTTTCATTACTATGATAAATGGTAATTATCTAAAACCAAAAGTCAACATTATGTGTAATGGAGATAAAATAAAGTGCTTTCCAAAAAAGATCAGGAATAAAACAAGGATTCCATTTTTATCATTACTATTCAATATGGCGTTAAAAATACTAGCTATGTCCATAAGGCAAGAAAAAGAAATTGAGAGGAAAACGTATATACAGAATACATATAAGACAGATACAAGGCACCTGAACTCAGTTTGAAGGAAGCTAACATTCTAAGAGTTGGAAGATTGGAGGGATCACTTTCCAGGTATGGAGAACAAGGAATGCATAAGCACTGAGATGGGAGATGGAGAGTCATGAATATGATTAGGAGGTCATCTAGGAGGTGACACCTTAGCTACTAAGAAACAAAGGAGATGAGGGAGATCATTTACTCCATAGCTGGGCTTGAGAAGTACCAAAAATCCCTCCTAGGCAGATTGTTTCACCTATGAGATAGTCTTATTTCAAGGCCCTAGTTCAAATCTGAAGTAACTGTGACATGATAGGCACATCTTAATAAGGTTTCTGGGGTCAGGCTCACTCCTTGTGTATTGAAGGCAATAATATTAATTAATATTCATATAGCACTTCAAATTTGCAAATCACTTTATGTAATTGATCTCATTTGAGCTTTAAAAATTTAAAGAGTAGGGTCAATTGAGTATGTCAATCAAATTACCCCCACCTCACTTAAAGTGAGTGATAAAATGCTATGCCTGGTACCTTACCCAGTTGAGAACTCATTTTGATTGAATTAAGCCAATCAATCAATAAACATTTATTAAGCTCTTACTATGTGCCAGGCACCCTGCTAAGTACTAGGGACATAAAAAGAAACAAAAGATTGTCATTACCCTAAAAGCATTACAACTCAGTATAGAAAGGTCTTGATAATTCTGATGTTTTCAATAAGCCATTTAACACTTTTCCTCCCTCTTCCTGTGTAACATCACTCTAGTTCATTCAATGAATGGCTCATTGAAAACATACTTCCCGAGGCTTCTATATAATACCAAGTCTGTTTCAGAAAGGCAAAAGCCAGTCCCTGCCCTTGAGGAACTGACACTCTAATAAGGGAAATAACATGCAAGCAACTAGGTACAAACAAGATAGATACAGGATAAATTGGAGATCATCTACTGAGGGAGGGCCCTAGAAATAACAGAGGTCAGGAAGCCTTCTTGTAGAAGGTAGAATGTTAGCTGGGATTTCAGGTTTTCTTTCTTTGGAGCTGAAACAATATTACTAGTTTCCTCTCTAGGCTAAATGAGATTTTGCAAAGCCCTTTGCAAACTTGAAAGTACAGAAGAAGTTATCTTCTCTTACATTGCAAACAGGGTAAATAGAGTCTATGAAGCCGTTCTGTCTGAGGTTAAGATGTCTGTCTGTGGGCTGAGCAACAAGATCACTTGCGAACTTCATTCTGTTTAAGGTGATAGGTAGTATGCTCTTAGGAACATAGATCTACAGCTGGCAAGGCCTTTAGAGGTCACGTAGGCTAAGCCTCACATTTCACAAATGAGGAAACTGAAGCCCAGAGAAGTTAAGTGACTTGCCTAAGATCACCAAGGCTGTCTGTGGCAGAAGCAGGATTTGAACCCAGGTCATGTACTTTCATCTTAAGGTCTTTGGCATTTACCATAATTCTCAAATTAAGACCTTCAACTTGGATGGGCATTCTACATAGATTTCTCTATTCCCATTTGAGTCCCATCAACATTTTATGAAACTTTGGGGCAAATGTTTGAATGATTTCCACATACAGTAGAAATAATCATATTAATAACTGGTCACTACCTAGAGACAACACCTAGTTTGATTAATTATAGCTCTGTTGATATCTCCACTCTTCCTTGTATGCAAGGTAAAAGAAAACCTATGAAAAAAGCATAACTTTTGCTTCACTTTCAAGTTCACAAAGGGCTTTGAATAATCTCATTTAAGCTTCAAACAACCTGGTGAAAGAAGTACTATTATCCCCATTTTAAAGATGAAGAAGGGGCAGCTAGGTGGAGCAGTAGATAAAGTACCAGCCCTGGACCTCCAGGCAAGTCACTTAACCCTCACTGCCCCACAAAAAGAAGAAGAAGAAGAAGAAGAAGAAGAAGAAGAAGAAGAAGAAGAAGAAGAAGAAGAAGAAGAAGAAGAAGAAGAAGAAACTGAATTTCAGAGGTTAAGTGACTTGGTCACTCAGTTGTTAAATGCCAGAGGTAGGATTTGAACCTAGTTCTTCACTCTAACCACTGTACTGCTCTCCTTTAAACTGCATACTGGACTATTTCTGCCCCAGGGAAGATTTGACAGTTTCCAGTTGCAACAGCCTAAAAGAGACTATCTCTCCTTCAAGCAGAATGCATTGTCAGCTGTTGAACACTGGAGCTGATTGCAAAAACCAGTCAGATCTCTGGCTCCTCCTGAGTCAGGTATTCCCAGCTGGCTTCATTATTTAGTTTGAAATGAACATCAAACACCCATATTCAAATGTAAGTATGCAACATGCCCCAAAGCCAAATACACATTAAAAAAAGAAAGCCTTGCTTAACTGGAAACAAACTAACAGGTCCCCTCAGTTAACCAGAATGTGGTGTTTGCTTTGCTTACCATGTTTAGTAGGGGGAAAGGTAGATGAAAAATAAACACATTCATTGACATGACTGACTTTTTGAAAAACTTACATCCAGGTCATAAATTAAGGTCACCATAGAACTAGATCTCCTACACCTTCTGTAAGTTGGCTCATGGAATATGTGGTATTTAGAGTAATGACCCAAGGCTTCTGAGACCCATATCACCATAGGAGGGAAGAGTCAGACAATCACAAGATTTTAGTGCTACAATTATGTAGACCCTCGAAGGCATGAGACAAGACCAACACCTAGATAGATTTTTTTCCCCAGTAAGGCTTAAAATATAAAATGGGTTGCAGCTTAGCCTCCAGCTTATCCCAAAACTACATTAGCCAAAACTGTCTATTTTCCTGGAATTCTGGTTAAATGAGTCTCTACTGTATAAATTATTAACTGTACCCATGCAAAATGATCATCAGCAGAGAAATCGAGAAAAATCTAGATTGATGCTACACTCCCAATGTGGAGGACTTTCTTTTCGTTCAGCCTCTACATGGCTTTGAATTCATTCTATTCATTCTCTTCTAATAAGCCAAGCTAAAATGATCCTGGAGTTCTAGAGCTAGATATTAGAAGCTATCAAGTCCAGTCTTCTCATTTGATAGGTGTGGAAACAGAAGCCTGTGGAGGTTAAATTCATGCAGGGAAAGGGGAAGGGGGAAAGCATGTAAGTGCCTATGATATGCCAAGCACTTTACAAATGTTTTCTCATTTGATCCTCACAACAACCCTGACAGATATGTGTTATTATCCCCATTTTATCTTCAAGGAAACTGAGGGAGACATGTTAAATGACTTGTCTAGGTTTACACAGCTAGTAAGTATCTGAGACTGAATTTGGACCCAGGTCTTGCTGAGTCTAGGCTCCCCACTCTATTCACTGTTATCTATCTACTAGATTCTGACTATAGAGTCCAGGCTCTTCCTATTGCTTACTGCTTGCTGCTTTCTGGGGAAAGAGGGAGGAAGGAAGGAAGGAAGGAAGGAAGGAAGGAAGGAAGGAAGGAAGGAAGGAAGGAAGGAAGGAAGGAAGGAAGGAAGGAAGGAAGGAAGGAAGGAAGGAAGGAAGGAAGGAAGGAAGGAAGGAAGGAAGGAAGGAAGGAAGGAAGGAAAAGTCTCACATATACTTGGAAGTCTACAAGCAAGAATGAGATAGACTTCAAATTTCATTGCTATACTTTGGGTATGGGGCTATATTCTTTAACTCAGAAGTTCTCAAACTTTTTGGTTTTAGGAACCTTTTACACTTTTTTTTTGGAACCCTTTACATTTTCTGTTTATGTGAATTATCTCTATTGCTATTTACCATATTAGAAGTTAAAACATACATTTTACAAATTCACTTTAAAATAATGATAAACTCACTACATGATAACATAACATTTTTATAAACATAATTATATTTCCAAAATTTTAAAAAAACAGTGAGAAGAGTAGCATTGTTTTACATGTTTTTGCAAATCTCTTTAATGTCTGGCTTAATAGAAGACACCTGTACTCTCATATCTGCTTCTGTATTCAATATGTTGTTATACATTGTTTTGGTTGAAGCCTGTAAAGAAAAGCTGGCATTACACAGCTATATAGTTGGGAAAGGAGAGAATATTTTAGTGGAGAATAACATCATTTAAAAAAATAATATTTTAATTTTCCCTAGTTACATGTAAAGACAATTTTAAACATTCATTTAAAAAAATTAGAGTTCTAAATTTTTCTTTCTCCCTCCCTTCCCTCTCCCTAAGGCAGTAAGCAATTTCATATTGATCATATATGTTCAATCATGCAAAATGCGCAAATAAAATATTAATATTATTATGAAGATAGTTTGGACTTCACAACCCCTCTGAAAGAGTACAGGGTACCTTACATGTCCAGGAACCAAATTGTAAGAACTGCTACTCTAACAAAGTCACCAACCCAAGGAGAGTGGCATAGAAGATAGAAGGGACAAGTAAATGTGTTTGAACCAGACTAAGAGAGTACTCAAGAGATAGATTAAAAAGAGCAAAGCTTCTTAAACTGTGGGTAGCAACCCCATATGGGGTCATATAACTGAATGGGGGAGTCAAAAAAATTTGGCAGTAAATGTTTGATTTGTATACCTATTTTATATACCTATAAACTCAGGGTTGTGTAAAAATTTCTCAGGCAAAAAGGGGTCACGAGTGCAAAAAGTTTAAGAAGTCCTCAATAGAGCACCTTGTTTTCAGTAAGGAAGATCTGGTTTCAAGTTCTGCCTTGACTGTGTGACCCTGGGTAAATCACTGAACTCCTTAGTGCCCTCAGGCCATTCTAAGACAATAAGATACAGATGAGTAGGCACTAGTGTTGGAAGATTCTATACTGGGAGTTCCCTATACTGATGAAATCATGCGTACATAAGGACACCTTTCCCCACCCTCTGCCCACCCCACCCCCTGAGAATGAAAGAGGAGATAGAAAAATAGAGGCAGAGAGTGACAGCAGGCAGATGCAGAGTAAGGAGAGACTGGATCTAAGGGGAGCAAAGGGGAAAGGAAATTCCCATTAGATTGTGTCAAATCTGTCAAAAAAGACAACCTCCAATTATAGTTATTCTATTGTCTGCCAACTTGTACTTAATTATTACAAGTGGGGTGTGTCTGTTACTATTCTGAAATAAGAGTTCCTTGGCTTCCTGAAAGAACGTGCGTGCAAGACACATTGAGAGACAGGATAGGAAAGCACACTGAGGGATGTGATAAGAGTCGCTAGGATTGACACAAAAGACAATTAGACTCATATTGGCTGGCCACCATGATGACATGGACAATCTCCTGTGGTATTAAGAGAGAAGGTGATTATAATCCTGCAGATTAGCCCAGGAAAGATTTTAGGGACCCATGACAAACACAATCAACAAGCAGCATTTAAGTTCTCACTGTATTTCAGGAATCATGCTAGGTGTTGGTGATACAAAGACAAAAAGAAAACAGACACACAAGGAGCCTTCAAGGAGCTTACACAGACACAAAAACATATACTGTACAAAATACATACAAGATGAGTACAAAGTAATAGGGACACGGTGAAGTAAAGAAGGGCACACATTAAAACAGCTCTTGATCGGCTAACCTGGGTTAAAGCAGTTAGTGGGTGGAATCCTGCTTTGACCAGGCCCTCTAGGGAGGGGGAACCTATTACATCCAGAAGCAGCTCATTCCAACTTTGGATATCTCTTAATCGTCAGGAAGTATGAGATATCCCTAGTTGCCTTATTTTCCCATGTTGTGGTGAGACACAAGTTATGAGCTATGTGTCAGGGCAGGTTGGGACATCTTCTCACATACTGAGTCATGCAGTAAAATTCTTAATATACAGAAGACTGTTTCGTCAGTTGTATTTGGGGGGGGGTCATTGGGTACACATCATTATTATATTTAATCCTGTTTTCTCAAGTGTTTGGAATTTTGCAGCCAATGATTGCTTATATTCCCAGCCTGCCTTGTGTGTTGATCATCTAAATAGTTTTTGTCATATATATGGAGAGCTTTGAAAACTCAGAGATGAAATTTTATATCTCTGGTTAAGAAAGCATTTGCGCTCTATTTTGGTTGTAAAATAGGAGATCATGGTAAGGTCTGGGTCCCTCACTTGTCTTGAATCACTTGGATTAAACACTAACTGACTGGATATATGAATCATGGGATCAAAAAAATCATAGATTTGTAGATAGGAACAACCTTAGAGGTCATGAAGTCCAACTCTTTCATTGTTTCAGATGAGGAAACTGAGGCGCAGAAAAACTAAGTGACTTGCCCAGGGTCACAGATATGTTAAATGTCAGAGGCAGTATTTGAACTCAGGTCTTTTGGATTTGAAGACCATCCATTACACCACTCTGCCTTGTCAGATGATATTTGCAATTCCAGTTATGTGGAGAAAACAAACAAAAAACCTGTTTAACAAAGTGCTATTTTTGTTTAACAGATATATTAAAGATAACCACATCTAAACGCATAACACAGTAGCCAAATCTCCCGTTACTTATGAGACCTGTTTTACACAGTGAAGTACCAATCTATGCTAAAAACCATCAGAAACCCGATATCTGGATGAATATTAACCCTGATGATTAAGAGTAAAATTGTAAGTCAAAGCAGGACAACAGTGAATATTAGCAACACAGTGATTTCTTGTTTGAAGGAACCTTTCCATCCCCAGCCTCTTTTAATAACTTAAGCAAAGCTAAATAACATTGTTCACATCTCTTATGTACATCTCCTCTCCTCTTAACCCTGCCACCACCCTAGTGCAGGCCCTTATCACCTTGCTCCTGATCTATTGCAATAACCTGCCACAAGTCTCTCTCTCTCCCCACTCCACTCCATCCTCCACTGAGCTACCAAGTGTAGATCTTACCATGTGTCCCTTCCCCCCCCCCCCCCCCCCCCCCCCCGTCAATAAACTCCTTTGGTTCCATATTATCTCCACGACCAAAAATAAAATCTTCTTGAATTCAGACCCCTTCAAAACCTGCCCCTCCTCCCTTTCCAGTCTTCTTATACCTTTTGCCCTACTAGTGAACTAGTGTTATTCCTTGCACAAGACACTCAATCTCCAGACTCCAGGCCTTTTCACAGGCTGCCCCCACCCCGTGGCTGGCATACTCTCCCTCCTTATCTCTGCCACCTGGCTTCCTTGGATTCCTTCAAGTTACAGCTAAAATCCCACCTTATATAGGAAGCCTTTCCTGATCCCCCCTAATTCTAGTGCTTTCTCTCAGTTGATTACTTCCAATTTTTCCTGTATATATTTTGTTTGTACATAGTTATTCACATGTTGCACGTTCTGCTAGATTGTGAACTCCTTGTGGGCAGGGACTATCTGCACTCTAGAATGCATGTAGTAGGGGTTCATGACAGTTTGGTGGCCCTCTGACCCAGGTGTTCACCATATTAGCGCCATAGTTAGTGTGGATACCCAATTGGCTTTTGCCCTTTTGTGGCTCGAAATTCCCAAACTCAAATGATCCACCATCCTCAGGCTTTCTGGTAGCAGGTATTATTCCAGTCAAGAAACAGATGGTAGATAACCACTGGTTAGTTCTGAAGAAATTTTCTTAGAACTGTTGTACATTAAACTTGGTTTACTGAAATGTTTTGTCAAAGCACACAGTTTTTCTTTATCTCAAAAATAAATTTCTAAGAATCAATGAGAGGAATAAAGAAGAGAAGATATTTATGGTCCTCAAATAAGAGACATGATGAAAGATGAAAAATTTGAAGAAAAGGCTGAATGAAATTGAAGCAGCTGCATGGAAATTAATTTTAAATGACCTAAAAGTTTTTTGGGAAACTACAGCACCAGAAGTTTCATAAAAAAAAATTGCCAGTTATTCATAAGTCCTATGAAGTTATGTAACATGCCACTCAAGACTCATTTCTTGGATTTATACGTGGACTTTTCCCTAGGAAATATAAGTACTATCAGCGATAAGCAGAAGGAATGCTTCCATTGAAAAATCTTCTCAGGCTAAAAATATGATATCTGGACAAACGGAGACACAGCAGGCTGATTGGAACGGGAGAAAGAAGTTCCACAGGCAAAGTTCTATGTGAAAATCTCTAGGTCTTATGTTGTAAGCGTGTTAAACCAAAACAATTTTATTGAGTAAAACACAACTTTTAAAAATTGTATAATACTTATTCCTGTGAAGGTGGAGACTGTTATGCAAAATTTAAAGGCATATATGCAATTAGCCTAAAAAACAATTATGTGTCACTTATAAATGTGACAGAAATAAATCTTTTTTCTTTCTTTCTTTCTTTCTTTTTCTTTTTTTTTTTTTACCGTTGTCCAAAACAATTAGTCTACAAGTAAACTACATGCATAGCTTCAAAAAAGATTAATTTGGTGTGGAATGGAAGGTACCATTCTGGCTTTGGAGCAGAGTTGGGGAAAGGAAAGCCAGATAGGAACAAGGTCTGGCCTCTAACCTAGAAGATTCAGAAGCTAAACCAGGCCTAGGGAGATTTCACTAAGAATTCGATGAGCTAACAAGCCTAGCTACCATCAAATCTAGGATGGAAAGACTCATGTAATCACCCACATACACGATACTTGTTTTGCCTGTAAATAAATTGTAGAGAATATACTCCTATGATTCAAAAAGTAAATCCTTAAAGAGGAGAAAGAGGGAGTAGCTGCCTAGATGGAGCACCAGAATCTGGAAATTTTACCGTCAAATGAGAAAAAGGCATTTAGGGGATTTTGGATGGGGCTAATCTCAAAAGCTCAGGCTGTTTGGCTACCTAGGTGGCTTAATAATAGCTATTATTTATATAGGCCTTAATATTTGCAAAGTATTTCACATAAAGTTAATCCTCACAGCAGTCCTATGAATTGAGATGCATATTTTTTATCCCCATTACATAGAGGAGGAAATGGAGGCAAAGAGAAGATAAGTGACTTGCCCAGGATCATATAGTTTATGTGTCCGAGGCAGGATTCAAACTGGGATCCTCCTGATTCCTAGCCTAGCACTTTACCTATTATGCCACTTTGAGCCAGTCTAAGGGATCATTTTGATTTAGAAGGAGGGAAGTCCTGGGACCAAGGCAAGTTTCTCTGGATCAATTTGGAGGATCTAATAGTCCAATCCTCTGGCCCACAAAGACTACAGCCTACGGAAATACCTTTTCTACCACATCATCACTGAAGTGATGGTGAAATAGCCCATCTAGCAATGGTTCATCATTTTATTTAATTCTCTCATGAGCCACACTGCTTCATGCACACAATTTTTTGTCCAAGTTGTCATTTTAAAATCACCACATATTCTGTTTTTCCAGAGTGCAGTTTTGAAAATGAAGTACAGCTTTCATTCATTCAACAAACATGTATTAAGCACTTTGTAAACTGAAGGAATGGCCTAGGTGCTAAGGATACAAAAGCAAAATCTAAACAGCCCCTGTCCTCAAGGAGTTTACATTCAACATAATTCCTGGGAGTTTTACATATGGCATTGCTCTAGATCTAGAAAAAGCCCAGAGGAAAAAAAGAAACCTGGAGAATTCCTCAGATAGAAAACAGGGTCCTTTGTTCCAGATAAACTATTAACTTAGGTCTTGGTATTATCCATTAGCACTGCTAAGGTTTGAGTGTTCTCTTCTGACAGACTCTTTTTAGATTCTGCCAATGTCACTGGGTTAGTCAGGCATGAGGGCTCCCTACACAAGTGCCTTCAGCTATCCAGACCTCAGTTTTCCTAAAATGAAAAGCTAAGGCTAAATGATCTCTAAGATACCTTTTGGCTATAAGAGTTTAAGTCCTGTAAAAAATCTACCGTCCCTTCTGACTATACCGTCCCCTCAGACTATAGTTTGACTCCAACCTAACCCTTTCATGCTGATGGAAGGCAATTGTAGACTTGGGAATCTTAATTCTGCTATATCTTTCCATTACTGATCCAGACTGAACTTCAGCTTTGTTTTCACAAATGATTTGGGGCTTGGATTTTCCATTCTTTTTTATTTTATGGGTTCAAAGCACTCCTCCTGGGAACAGTCTTACTTTTTATAATGAGACTTGGCCAGTGGGAGCGTCATCTCCAGAGCACGGGTACACATGTCCTACCTGGTGCCAGTCTATTTGGAAGAAACCAGAGAGTCTGCCTCCAGACAGGTATGACAGCTCCCTGCTTCAGTGTAGGCACAGATATTTTGTAATTTTTTCCCCAGTCATACATTTCCAGGTGAAGGGACAGACTTCTAATTGGCTTCTGAGCTGCATTCCAAAGAGCTAATAGGACAAAGTGAATCTCTTGCCCTTTTCCACCTGGGTACATTCCAGTCAGAGAGAGATGCCATGAGTCTCTGGATGGTGAAGCTCCAGTCCTGCCTACCTGAAGCCTACACCTCTTCCCATCCCCTTGTAAAGAAGTGTGATATTCATGACTATTTAGAAGACCCTTCTTGGGGTTTTTGTTTGTTTTTGCAGGGCAATGAGGGTTAAGTGACTTACCCAGAGTCACACAGCTAGTAAGTGCCAAGTGTCTGAGGCTGGATTTGAACTCAGGTACTCCTGAATCCAGGGCCAGTGCTTTATCCACTGCACCACCTAGCTGCCCCAAGAAGACCTTTCTTGACTACAAAAGAAGGCAGTACAAGCAAATTGCTTCATTATGTCTCTAAGGGGCAGGTAGCCCTCCATAATCTCCCCACCAGCATTCCCAGCAATTTTTTTTATGGTAGCTCAAATAGAAATTGCACAAAACCTTGGCCAGCAATATCATGGTTGTCAGGACTATTTGCTACCAAGCAGTGAAATAAAGTTTTGGAAAAAAATAAGGGCCTCTATTCTTTGTCTCTTTTGCATAGGTGGAGGATGAGAGATAACTATAATCTTGTGAACTTCAAAAGGCTGGAAAAGTGAGCACCAGAAAGCTGGAAGCTAGAGATTGTACAAGGATTTGCCATAGAGAAAGCCCAGGTGAGGTGGCAATGGAGGTTCTGAGGAATAACCTGCTTGACCCAGACCATCAGCAGCTGAGACATGTACTCTTCCAGTGTGTAGTATTTTGGAAGTAAACTTGTGAACAAATGCTTTGTAGAAACTGCTGTAAGCTTGAACCCACTTTCTCCAGAAACCAAGGTGATTTAGGGAGAGTGTGCCTTCAAATGAGGTAAGGGAAAATGTCTTGTGTTTTTCTTACTATATCCCTTTGTAAATATCCCTTTGCTAAAGCTAATTTGTATTAATTGATTAAATTATATGGAAGTGCCTAATCACCAGTGGTTAAAATGTGGGAGAATATACTGGAATGGGCTGATAGCATTGGAAAAGAACCATCCCAACTTTTCAAGAGTATACTTATATCCCTGAGTAAGAAATATAGCTGGCAGAGCTCTGGGGACCTGACTCATCTATGAGAATGAGAATAAAAATAAAGATACTTAGATCTTATAAGGGCTATCCTTGAATAATCTGATGAATTGATGATCTCATCAATATGAATACTCCCTCAAACTTCTCATGTTGCATTTTCCTCATCCATCTCCTCCTGTAAATCAGAGGCAGGGGTTCCCTTAATGTGCAGGTTCCCTTTCTCAAGATCTTTCAAAGTTGTAAGGATGTCAATGACACACAAGGCTATCCATTTGTTATGCCCTGATACCATAACTGATTCACCCTTTCAGTGTTAATTATTTAAAGACCGTGATCTAAGTTCATCAGCAAGCATTCATTCCTCCATTCTCTTGAATAGTAGGGCAAGTTAAGCCAAATTATTTACCAATGTTTCATGAAATCATATGAAAAGTGTTGCTAATTTCTACTCTGTGGTTCTGATGACAACAAATCCCATAGGACTTTCAGACCATATGTGTCCCTTATATGCAGCAACTGGTCAGGTTTTATGCACATTGGATACCTTTTTCACAAGCTGCATGCATAACTTCCTTCAAGCCTTGACATGCACTGCCTCTCCCACAATATGCAATATTTTCCACCCGTTCTTTGCCTCTCTGTCTCCCTTCATGTAAAAAGAACTTATCATTAGCTCTCTTTACAGGAATGATATGAGCATCAGTTTATGTATGTGTGATCTTAGGCAAGTCACTTAACCTCTGAGCCTCAGTGACCTCATCTGTTAAAATGAAGAGGTTGGGTTAGATGGTGCCTGAGGTTACTTACAGTTCTGATGCTATTATTTATGAAGAGGCAGAAACTAAACAAGAAAAAGTAGGCTGCTGTCTGGAAATTAATTTTTAAAATTTTAACTTGTATAGGTATCTTTTGTTTTTGTATCACCTTAATTCTGCAATGTATTTCACTCCTTTTCCCTTACCCAGAAACCATCCCATATAATAAAAAAGAAAAAAGAAAAAGAAGGAGGTAGGGGGCATAGTTAAGCAAAACTAATTAACACATCACCAGTGTGTGAGTTTTCTCATCTCTTCTTCTAGAATAAGTTTGGTCATTATAATTATACAGAGTTCCATTTCTGGAAACTCAATTTAGGATATTCAATGTTCTTCACACTTAAGTACCAATGATACTAATAATAATAGTAATAATTACTATTATTATTAACATTTATATAGTACTTACTATGTGCTAGGCACTGTGCTAAGTGCTTTATAATTATTATCTCATTTAGTCCTCACAACAACCCTGGGGAGTAGGTACTATTATTAACCCTATTTTACAGATGAGGAAACTGAGACAAACAGAGGTTAAGTGACATGCCCAAGTTTACACAATCAGTCTGCTGTCAGAATTGAACTGTGTCTTTCTACTCCAGGCCCAGCCCTCTATCCACTGGAACACTCACACCTACCAGTCGTATTTACAGAGATTAAGCTATTCACTTTTACACAAAGACAATGCAAGATGACCTATACCATGCCCAGATTTCCTCTCTAACGCTGACAGGCCAAGTTTTCCCATATGTGTGACTCTTGCTATAGGGAGAAAATGCCAGCATTGTCAACAGCCAGATGTGGAGAGTTTCTATTGCATAGAATTATGGGAAGTTTGTGTGGCCCATGGAGGATATCGGGCCAAGTTCTCATCTGTTCTAAACACTCGCCTGGATTTTGCTCTCCATGGAAAGAACCAATGTCCAAATCATAATGTTTACATTCTACTCTCCATTGCTTTCCCATGGCCAACTCTGAAAGGTCTCCTTCTCATGCCTTCCTTTGCTTGGGGGAAGAGAGCATAGTTAGGAATCACTCTGGGCTGTGCCTTTCATTTGTTTATTTGAGACTTAAGCTCAAAAAGCCAGATCCAATCTTCAGAAGCTTATCTTTATGGTTTCCATTTTATTGAATCTCATTTTGCTAATTCCTTGTGATTCCACACTAGCTATTAGACATAATGTGCTCTTTATTGGTTTACCCGTAATAATATGTTAATTGATAGCTCTTATTGCTTGAAAATCATGTAGTTCCAACATTGGGAATCTCAAAGAAATGAATGATTCCCAACAAGATTTGAAATATGAACGTAAATGGGGATTTGTAGATTCCTACCCCCAAAAAATGTTCTTGAGGAGTGGGGGTGGCTGGTGATCTAGCATTTGAATATACCACTCCTAGGTCAGTTTATAAAGAAATGGGACTTGAGTGATGGTGGGTGGGGGAGGTGAACGGGGCAAAGCTGTACAAAGCTTGTTGCCGCCTGGAAAACCCATTTTGTGACAGGTGGTGCTATGGGAGCTCACTGAATCTGCTTGTTTCTGGCACCCTAAAGCTAGGCTGCACCCCGGCAACCTCATGTTCAGCTATTTGTAAACCAAGCAGGGGCCTAAGAAACATCCCGTTCACAAGGAAAACATTGATTTGAAGAGGCTTGGAGTGGGGCTTGAGCATCAATGAGCACTGAAGGGCCTTCTTAAACTGACACAATGAATTAGTTCAAAACCTGTGACAGCTCTGCAGATTACCCACCTCCCAACAAAGGCGGAGCATTCTGCTTCCCTTCATGAAAACATAGATAAAAATTGTGTTCTTCTCCTCTAATGAGGCAAGCTCAGATATAAGTCAATAGAGCAATTCATTAACAAATCTAATGAAATCCCCCTGGGTTACCAATGAGATGGCAGTGGAAGTGGCTGGGCTGTGAAAGGTCTCCCTTTGGTAGAGATGTCCATATGTTAAGGGTCAGAGAGCTGAGTGGTTTGCTCTGTCTGCTATTCAGCGTACACATATGGCAGTTAAGGTCACTGTTATCAGACACTTTCTCTGTACACAAAACAAAATTTCCATATGGTCCATGAAAATGGATCCGCTCAGCTCCTGGGCAGCTTCCCACGGCTCTCTCTTTGTGCGGCACTGGTTAGAAGTGTAAAAGAGGGTGTGAGGGGTTACCTCGTCAGTCAATTGGACTCACTGCTTTGTGCGTCAGTCCAGTTTAGGGCAAATCTGCATCACTTTCTCCCCCTGTCTTTCAGGCACAAATGCTCATGTCAGTCTATTAGAACGTGATAGAAGTACTGATCGCTGCCTCTGCATTTCAATCCTTTTGAAACGGCAATGACCTGCTGAAGAGGATTTCGTGGGCAAGGGCCTTCACGAGACTCTTTCAAATCCACATAAATAAAGCCCTTTACTGGCTTAAAATGGCCCCTCAGATTTAGCACCACAGAGCCCACTAAAAAAAAAAAAAGCACAACACGATTGTCATGGATATTACATGACGGTAACAAGAACAGGCCAAGAAGACAAGTCTCCGAGCTGAACAAAACTAGACCAGACTTTTTTTTTTTCTTTTTACGATTTGGGCTTCAGATTGCTGACAGCCCAGTAAATAGGCTGTTTAACCCTTTGAAAGTGAATAAAGAGGGTGTAGACAAATGCTTTCTGATGGAGTTTGTGCATGTAATGGGCAAGAGAGTACACACTCTTGAGTGCTTTGGGGAATTTGGGAGGTGGGGGTGGGGGGATGTGAGCGGCAAAATCCATTCTTATACTGTGATCAGGAGTCACTATTGAATTTCTTATGCCTTTGCTAGAATGGAGAACACCAGTCTTGAAAGGCACAGGTGATGATGCGATCTCTTCACATTCTGCTGACAATGCCTTTAATATTACAGTTATACTCTCTTGGCCTCTATATAATCTAGTCCTTGGGAAAGTCTGGGTGATGGACACACAACCAGCTCATTACCTACCTCCCATCCTGGGACATGGCTTCCATGCTAAAAGGCATTCCCATTTGCAGCCTTGGGTTTCTGCTCAGTCTTCCCATTGTTTTCTCTTAAAAGCAAAAACACTAAAGCTTGAGGTGAAAAGGAACTTTTCTCCAGACCCAAGGAGCTGAAATGACCTGCTGATGAAAACTGCCTCCTAGAAATTAAAAATTACGTCTATTGCCTTCAATTTTAGAAAGCTGTTTGGGTTACTACTTGAATGGGTCCCTTGTTGCACACAATTTCTGCGGCTTGGCAGCCACAGGATTTTCATAAATCCAAATACTACTGTTCCTAACCTCTGACCATGCTTTAACTGGGAAGGGCTCTTTTAATTCATTTAACTTATTTTAATTGTTTGTGGAGTGTGGGGGGGAGGGAGGGGGGGAGCATTCTTTGGCCAGATTCATTGACCAGGAATTCTGCCTGTCTGCCTGCCTGAGTTCCCTCTGCCATTCACAGACACCCCTCATGAAAATGTATGCAGGCCTTGCGCTCTGCCTTCAGTAATTGTAATATTTCTCCCTTACTGTTTATGTCAGAGAGTCATTTCTGGGAGATGCTGACACGTCTGACATGTGCAGCATTGACACACATTAGGTGGTCCTTAGATAATTTTCAGACAAAGTTTGGTTGTTAGAGCGTAAGCTCAGCCCTGTTTCCAAGCTCTCAAAGTGAAAGGAAACACACCGCCTTCATTTGGCATCTACCGCAGTCTTCCCCGCCTCTGCTTCTTGGTTGTCTTTCTAGGGACTCTTCTTGTATTTTTGGCTAGACTGTAAACTTCCTGAGGGCAGGGACTAGCCTTTCATCCCTATATCTTTCCCCAGAGCTTAGGTACAAAGTAAGTACTTGGTAGATACTTATTGATTGATCTATCATGGCAGGGGATGGGGCATGAAGGTGGTATTTTCTCAGGAGGTAGATAGAAGTGATGGAGGGACATATACAGATACCTGCAATGTTCTACTTCTCTTCCATTATACAGGAACAATGTAGTTGACTGCTCCCAACACCCTTTGACTTAATTCCTTACGTTTCCACAGTATCTTTTCACAGCCTGTGCTTTCATTTTGAGGTGAGATCAATCTGTGTTAAGAAATCTATTATAATCACTTGTGTTTTACTACAGTGAAATAAATGAGCAGTTTCCATCACCTGGCTTAATAGCTCTTACTTTGATTGCAAGGAGTAGCAAATCAATGGCTGGTGAAAGAAAGGACCATTTTTAATAACTTACAATTTAGGCATGTGATCCCTAAGTTATTACAAATTATAAGGTTAAGACCTCTTTAGAGGAATCCTAGGTACTTAAAAACGTAAAACTCCAGGGGTAAAGAGCATGGGTACTAATGAGCTGTGGGCTACTAAATACCAGAATCTGAGAAGAGATATCTTGTTTTATATTCAAGCATATTGGTGAATACAAACCAGTTTATGAAGTATTCAGGAAAGAATTACATTCTTGTGTGGAAAGGAGGGAGATGGGCAGGGTGTGCTTGTGTGGCAGGTGGAGAGAAGGGCAGAAAATGTAGGATAGGAGAAGGTAATGGGATGTGGACAGGAAGGACAGAAAAGAGAGGAAGAGGGTGAGGACGGTGGAAAAGGAGAAGGGGAAAGAACAGAACTAAGTTCATGTTGACCTTTCAGCAGCTAACAAAAGCTGAGGTTGCCTGGTCCTCTGGTGCAGAAGAATAAGAAGTGAGAGTTCTTGGAAAGCCTCATTATGTAAAAATAGCACCAAGTTACAACAGCATGGCCCATCATTCTTTGAATGAAAAAAGAAAAGCATTTCATGAGCTGTTGAGCCTTATCACTGGCAACGTTTGATGGGGTTGGGGGTTGGGACTAGGAGAGGGAAGAGGGGAAAGGGATTCTTTCATAAAAAATTTGAATTAAAACCTCTAAGAAAATATACTTGGCAGAAGAGACACAAAGCATTTCTTTTCCCCCACGGAAATGTAAACACAAGAGGTAGAAGCCGAAGGAAATGTTGAGAGAACAAATTGACCCAATCCAACTAAACAGGCAGAAAGTGCCTGAATCCCAGGAACCACTGGTGACCACTGGCTTCATTGTCCACATCCCTGTGAGGCATGTAGGCATAAGCACCACCACCCCCAACCCCACACCCACTTCAATAAATTCCCCCTCAGCTCCCAGCCAAAGAGAGAGCATCAGAGTAAGTAAAGAGCTCCCAGAGGCAGATAAGGAGCTGATGAAGTTCATACTGCAGTTCAAAGGTCTCCTGGGTATGTGAAATGACAATTCTCAGGTTATTTCTGTTGTCTGGCTTTTGTTGGTCTGGACGCAGGTCTCATCTACCCAATCTTCCCAGCTTTCCTCCTCACTTTCCCTTGGCAATGGTCCCCAGTGAGTCCCATGGTGCTGCCTTCACTTGATTGTCAGGATGCCAGCTACCTGGGATCCTAAATCAGAAGTGGACCCCATTCTAATTAATGACACTAAGTCCCAGCAACAAAATAGTCTGTTTGGAGGGAGCTCCTGTTTGCTCAACACAAATCTCCCACTGTCTGGTCAGTGGAGGTCTGAGCTCCCCATTTAAAATTAAATTATGCTTGTGATAATATTGTCTTGAGCTTACAGTTGCTGACATGGATATTGACAAAGACTTAGCCAGTGTTTTAATAAGAAAACAAAACACAGGAAATACTCCTGAGTTTCCAGGTGGATCATTAACAAGCAGCCTCAGAGGGCCGAGACTGGCAGCAGGCAGAGGGAATGCATCACAGTTCGTCATACGACTTAAACTTCTTTTGACATCTAGTTATGTCGAAATGTGACTGATCACCTAGGGGTTCGGGCTCCTGTGAGGGAAAAGTTCACTGACAGACAGCGTACGAAGCGGATCTTAAATGAGAATCAAGAGAAAGCAGCATTCCAGCGACTTGACAGTCTGCAGCTGCTACCTGGCCCTGCCTAACGAAGCCAGACCTGCTCTGCTGAACAGTTATATTAGCATCTGTATGCTTCTGTCTCATTATCACACATCTGCCCACCTTTATTCCAGGAACGCTCCTTCTGATCTGACAGTTCAGGCATTGTCAGTGAATAGATATTATGGAATCAGGGTACAGGGGCTTACAGTGTTCTCTTTTATTTTCTAAAGATGGTTGTACAGTTTGACAGTCTAATGCCACCGAGGCAAAAAAAAAAGAAAAAAAAGGTAATTAACATATTGGGCAGTTCCTAAACAAAGCCGAGACAGTTTTGTGGGCTGAACTACAACTAGACAGAGTGGGATTCCTGGTGTCCCTGAAACATCAAAGCTTTTGAAGGCCTGCAAACCCTACCCCATCCTTCCTACCCTCCACCCCCAGTCCAGAACACCAAGCAGACCTTTAACCAGATCCATATTTCTCATAGAAAGTTGGGTTTGGGATTATGATCAAACTTAACCATTGGGCTAAAAGACCATCCAAGTTCAACATCCCAGACCAGTCTGATATAGTGACCAAAGATGAAGTCAGAGAACCTCTCCTACCACTTACCTGTTTTTTGTTTTGTTTTGTTTTACTGGTCATTAAAACAACAGGCTTAGAAGCCTCACACACCTAACCTGTTTAGAACCTTCTGACCCCACCCCAGAGTCTGTAGATATGACCCAAACCTGCCAATATATTAAATAAGGGCACTTGTTTCTTTGACTTTCACAGTTAGGAAGTGATCAGGTTTCTTGCCTACCTGTCTTCCTCATTCCCTGGGTGAAATAGTATTTTGAGGGAACAATTGTACCTTGCATTTCTCTCAGAGGTCCAGATTTCTGTTCACCATTTTTCCCTACTTGGATTTTAGAAATCCTACACAGAGTTCTAGGTAATGGCTCAGGTCCAGAGTAAGCTAGGGAGGCAGATGGCAACCTCACAAAACATCTATAAAATATTGCTCTAGCAAGCCCACCATCCCAGACACCCAGGAGTCTTCTTCCTAACAATGGAATTTGGTAGGGAAGGCCTACAGCTCCCAATGAGAATCCAATCCCAAGAGACCTCAACCTGAGCTTAAAATTGCATAATGAATAAGCCCGGTTATCCTAAGAAGATGATTTGAGGAGTTACATTTATAGCCATTAAGAAAACTCCTGGCTTTCCTCATGGCAATCAGGGCTTTCATCCCCATGCTATTTCTTTGTTCTCCAGCTTGTGGGAGGGTTTGTATGGGTTAATGGAAAAATTACCGCTATTTTGCAACAATGCAATCAAAGTCAGCTCAGCGTACACTGATAAAGTAAGTATAGCTTATTCAGATTGGACTGGCAGGCCTGAACTCACAATTGCAAAGTTTGAATACAAAATAAGATATTCATTTAAAAAAAAAGATCCGTTGTCATTCATTCTAAAAAGGCATTACAGACTGTCGACACTGTACAGAAAAATAGGAGATGTTGACCTTTTTATTATAGACTTTTCTCTACCGTTGCCCTCCTTTCAACTGCACCCCCCCCTCTTCAGCCCCCCCATACACACACTCTTCAGCTGTATGTTATCTCAAATAATTACCCTGTGCTTCTGGCTGTCCCTAGTGACTTCTGCTGCTAAAAAAGCTACTCATTGTCGGAGAGTGAAGAGGGATTTCAAACCTGCTTCTTGTGGCCCGGCAACAGCTCTTAATTAACCACTCAGGTATTGTGGAGACTCCCAGCCCAGCTCCCATCCATATGGCAGAAACATGTCCGCAGTGATAATCATGGAAGGAAATATTGTATCAAAAAAAAAAAAAAAGAGCTCACAGAACAGAAAGCTTGCGCAAATTATTTTTAATGATTCTCCTCTGGTGAGCCATCTTATTTGTTATTAGAAGCAGAGGGGGCCGGATTTATTTGTCCTTGATTCCCCTCACCCCTCCCTCCTCTTGGACCCCTCTTGCTGGGTTCACCCAACCCTAAATCTGATCCTTAACACTGCCATAAAGAGAGTGCCCCAGGTAGTGAAGAAGTCCCCCCAGACTTCCTAAAAAGCTTTAGTCATTGTGATTGCCACAAGCCTTTGTTACTGCAGGGTGACTTGCTTTTACACACACACACACACACACACACACACACACATGAATGTGTACTACATGCTCCCCATGTACAAGTTGTTTTAAATACCTTGAACAATGTTCTATTTGCAGTGCCACAGATATCTGGTATATCTCATGTCCCCTTTTTTTTTTTTAAGGGAGCAAGTTTATAAATCTAATTAAAAATGAAGTCACATTTACACTGTAAAATCCCCATGTCCACCAGCACACGGTGTCACCAGGCATTATGTATGATTTTACTTTGCGACAGAAACCATTACATTTAAAAATTCATTACAGCAAGGTTAGTTAGACACATGATGGATGCAGTTTTAATCCTGCCATATATTATTACAGTTAAAATGTAAATGATGAAAAATATTTTGTGCTTATCAGTATTTATGTGGAAATGTGTTTCACGGTGATATATGGAGTTATATTTCTATTATTGTGATGAAACAGAATGAAACACAAAAAAGATGAAGTGTTTATTAAAACATGGTTACTTGTGATAACATATTTCTGTTGTACATAGTTTTAAACATATTCACTGAGGGCATTTGTCCAAAACAACCATGAAATGTGTTTGCCGTGCAAATCGTTCTAAGTTTTTTGCTCTTGTTATGCTGATTACAGCTCTTTTTAATAGGGTAATATTAATTCAGAATCATGTTAAATGTGAAGCAGGCAACAGAGTTTTCTATCATGCACAACTAAAGATGCATGTGTATGTATGTATATATGCAGACACAGATCTATGACCTATATGAATTGCAGGTAAATGCTTTACCTGAAGGAAATGTGCCAGGCAAAATGAGCATGTCTAAATGGAACCATGAGATGTACCAATGTAACTTTTACAATTTGATGTCATGGATATATGTGTAAACAATACACATATGCATGTATATGCCCCTAATAATAATTAAGACTAATGAAACAGAATATAAATCCAGATTCTACTTCAAGATCAGGTGGGAATAAAAAAAGGACTGTTGGGGCTACCATCCCTTAGCCCTAAAACAGTGGGTCATATAAGGTATGTGAAACATCGCCATGGTGACGTGACTGCTAAATTGTCCCTATGGAAGGACTAGATCAGTACGGATCCTTTACTGGCTTAGACTGGAAAGTTACTTCCTAAACTATGTTTTTGCCAATTTCCCACCCTCCTCCCCCTCCATACCCCCTTTTTGGCAAGATGCAGAACAATGGATATATACAACTGCAAAATGAAATATGACTCCGTAAGAAAATGAATCATTGTCATACTCAAAACAAGAAAAAGAAAATTCATGAATAAATCATCTTTAAAGAAAAATAACATCGTGCCTTCCTGAACACTTTCTCTAGATTGGCATTTAGATTTGGGTATTTAATAAATAGTTCACTCAAGTGCCCATTTCCTCATAACTTTCAGAGTATAATACTGTAATAATGTTTATCCAGTTACCAAGGGAAAAAAATATCATTTGTACAGCAGTCCATGGTTACCTAATTTGTTGCATAAATTGTGACTTTTTCTCCCTCCTCCTGCTGATGACAGAATCGTTTAATAAATTTGGAATTGGCCAGCTCTGAAAATTGGTTCCACATTCTCCCCCTTTCGTTCAGTTTGCTAAGAGTCCCCAGGGTGAGAGCAACATAGGCTTAATGCAAATTTCCATCAGCTTTGTTTCCTTTCTTTTCTTCTCTCCCCCCCCCCCTTTTTTTAACATCTGCTTGTATGAGGATGTTGTTGTGTACATTAGCACTGTAAAGTTTAGCACCCTTCAGGGCTACCTTTAGCTCAGGAAACAAGAAAACCAAGAGCCAACTCTAATATATCAGGACCCGAGATATTTCCTATCTCAGCACTCTCCATAACTCTCCTGCTCAGCTGTCTGGAATTGTTTTCCTTAGGAAGTCCAAAGTGAGGGTTGGAGAGGGGGTGGACTGGGGGAAGGTTGACCTGGCATCTATCCTATTTATAAGACATGAATCTCCTCCCTGTACACCTTGGGAACATTGTCATGTAGAGGTCACATCCGCTTAGAGTCACAGCCAATGGTGCCTGTGACCTATATTGTCCTCCACCCCCCTCTTTGTTTGAAGTATCAGACCTGATTCTCTTCAAAGCAAGAGGTTACAGGATTTGCAAAAGTGTCTGCCATACAATTAATTAGGAAGGAAAAAGGATCTGTCACCCTCTGCACTTCGTGTACTTTAATTTAAAATTTGAAGGGAAAAAAAATCTTTTTTTTTTCATTCATGGCCTAGGATTGAAAGTAGCCCTGAGCACAGAAAAGTCCTGTGATTGGAAGAGGCCATTTCCTTCAGCCTCAGACATGCCTTCCCAGAAGGAAAGTCCCTTTGGCTTCTTTCCTGCCGAGATATTCCCAAGTCGGGATTCATGAGGCCATCCGACAACCTGGGGTTGCCCTATTAAACATATTATTTCTTGGAGCTGAAGAATATTTGCTGAAAGCTGGATTATCACTTGGTAGACCACCAGCAGCTGCTGAAAACCAGGGCATAAAAGCTTGTTTATATCTTTAATGGCCCACTTAATGATGGAGCAAGTATGTTATTCATAATAAAATGCCAAGGAATAATCTTAATACCCAATGCATGGTGCTAGTGAATTAAAAAACATCTGCTATGTAATAAAAGAACATATTATTTGGGGTCCTACATTAAAAATGATTCTATGGAGTTCTACTGATTTATATCATAAAAAACAAATTATAGTGTCTTGAAGTAATTATACTTTACACTTAAATCTACAAGGACTGTGATGGGAAAAAGCAAATACTGACCAGTTCTCCTCATCCTGAGTCTCTCAAGTATACGTGTGTGGCCAATCCTCCCTCTGTAGTGTAACTTCACCAAGAAAATATGCCAAACCCTACAAAAGACTTTTTGCCCTTCTGAGAAGATGACAGATACTGACAGTACACAGCTGCTTAAACAAGAAAAAGAACGTTTGAGGTTTGGTTTTTGTTTAATTATTCCTGCCCACCTGGCTAATGTCTAATTTCTTCCTATAGATTCCATAAGTTGACCTTGGGAAGGAAGACATAGAATCTTTTGGTCTCACTGGGGTGTGAAGACTTGTCACAGTCCATTTTGAGAGTACTGTTTGCAAAGTTAGAAATTCTGTAACCAGATGCATAACTGAGATATGAGGGGGAAAAAGACAGGGTGTTGCCCTGGATACAATTCTGAAGGTTGAGGGGATGTTTCAAGGGTATAGATGAAGTTCCTATTCCCTTAGACTGTCACCAGTTTTTCTCCCCCTGTGCAAATGATGCCCCTTCTCCTTGGCCACTTCCTGTATTAAAAAAGGAAGAGATGCCATAGCCACTGATAGCTCCATCATAACTCAAGAGAGTGTGCCTGTCATTGATTCCTAGAAAAATACAGTTTCCCTGACATCCCCTGTGCCCTGATCTAGGGCTCTCCCAGGCTCCACTGTCTGTGGCTGTTCAGGTTTGAGATGACTTCAAAGTCTAAGACAGACAAATGCAAAGATTTTTCACTCTGCTACATTTATTATTTTGAGAGATTACTTGGCCCAGTCTTTTATCACTCCCCCTGGGTTTGTGCCATTCTATTCTGCCTGGCCTCTCTTTTAATTCTCTAAGTGCATTAAAGCCCTTTGGTCCATGTGTCAGCCATTGCTAAGATAAATGTTGGTAGCAGAGAGGTCCATACTTTCCCATTGAAATGATCTTGGTCCAGGCCCCTGGCACTGTGTGCCCATTGGCTATGAGAGTTTCTGTCCTTGGGCAACCACCCTGGGTTTTTTTTTTTAACCACCGGGGGCCTCATTTCCTCAACTGTAAACTGTAGATGGCCTGAAGACCCTTCCAGCTTTAGAGCTAAAATCCTGTGAGTATTTTGCTGTAATCACCAATATGTGGCCTGAGGTCAATTCAACAAACCTTGAATCCAGGCCTACTCCATAGAAGAGACTATGCTAGCTCTTGTCCTTAAGTTGGTTCCTCCTGTCTCAGCTTAGCTAGTGTGCTACAAAGTTTTCATTCTGTATGTAACCTGCTAATTAAAGCTGCAAGTGAATAAGGTAGTTTTGCAGATCCGTGAATGAGATGACTTCTCTTCCCTATCTGAGTATCAATCTGCAGGAAAGTAGCTCTGCTGGAAATGGAATCTCTCAAAGGCCATACAGCATGGAAACATTAGAGCACGGCTCGTTCAGCCACCAGGGCCAAAGTCAACATCAGTGATTATTATGGGAAGAGAAGCAGCGACTACTGGAAAGGAGACTGGAATACAAGTATGCAAAGGAGAGCCCATTGTGAACATCTGGTATGTTTGTATTTCTCTTTCCTGGCTCCTGCTTCTGTGAGAAGACTGGCCAGAATTCCCTTTCTCAGCCCTGCCCTGATCATTGCCTTTGACCCCCAGACCAATTCCAGTTCTAATCTGCAGCCTTCCTCACTGAACTCAGGCTTTCCCATAGCCAGCAGCAGGTCACAGTGCTACCTCTGTTGACCTCACTTTTCCAGGTGGCAAGGAAATGGTGGTTGTTTTTTGTCCTTTGTTTTCTAAGGGGACCAATGACAGCACAGGTGATGTCTTGACTCAAGAATAAATTGGATTTAAATAAGTCAGAATTGCCCAAAGTCATCAGCCGCACTCTCTCTTTCAAAGTCATTGAAGTCCAGTGGCAGAAAAAAAAGTCAAGGTGATTGACGATAGCCGGGGATGCAGTGGATGGCCTTGGCATCTTCAGTGTCTGACCAAACTCAAGGAAATGATGGGGAGGGAGGGAGGAGAAAATGAGGCCACTCAGGGCTGTAACTTGCAAGGGATGAGCAAGGCTTTGTACCAGGATGTCCACATTCAGGTCAAGGGAAATGTTTCCTCTCCAGGTGGCATGGTTTTCATACTTCCTTCCCAATGTAACCACCATCTCCAAGTCACAGGACTTTAGATCTACAACTGGAAGGCACCTCAAAGGCCATCTAATTTAACTCCTTTTATTCATCCATCCATCCACCCATTCACTCATTTATTCATTCATTCATTCATCCATTTATTTATTTATTTATTCATGTATTTACTTATTCATTCATTCATTCATTTACTCATTTATTTATCTATCCATCCATTCATTCATCTATCTATATATTCATTCATTTATTTATTTGTTCATTCATTCATTCATATAAATGGTTTTTCATTTGGGTGCTAGAGAAAGTGACTGAGAAGGAAAGTCAAAGACTTTACCTCAAGGGGAGGAGATGGCTTAGAGACATCCTTCTCCTTCTGAGAACAGATGAAAGGCCAAAGCTTTTATAAAGGATAGATGGAGTAACCACTTGACAATGGAAAGCTTAAATGAGGAGTGGGGTGCGAAAAGCTTGAATGAGGGATGGTGGTCCTGACTTCTGGAGTTATCTCTGTTCCCTAGACTCCAGTCGCCATGCCTAATGGACTTATCTCCTCTTACTTCTTAGGTGTGTCTGTCTTTTAGTTTTGCTTCTCAAGGAGAAAACTTCTTCTGAGTTATCCCCAGTCCTATATTATTTCCCCTTTCTCTAATATCTAAGGGGAAAAGGGGTGAAGAGTCTTCTTCTATAAGTGCTTCAAGTGAATGGGGTTGAAGAAATCACAGTGGGAAGAGAAATCCCTCTTTTAAAGATGAAGAAACCAAAGCCCAGGGATATTAAGTGACTTGCCTCACTTCAAGGAACTTTGGAGTATGACCACATGCATGGTGGGACCATCCTCTAAGTTACTGAGCAATCTCTCACTCCCTCGCACCCCTCTCATTCCCTTATGCCCCTGCTCGTGTGCGGAGCACATGGGCGCATGTACACACACACAGAGTCAAACAGCCATCTACCATTGGACTCTGCATATTCTAGAATTTTGTTGTTAATCTTATTATTCTGTAGATTCTAGGACCTACCATCTCACTTTTTGAAAGCTGGTGAAACATGTATCCATCTCTAATCTCCTAGTGCTTCATTGTCTATTATTCCTCAAAGAAAATTAAAATAATAATAATAATAGTCACATCCCTACTTCCTACCTCTCTCCCAAATGAATTTGCTCCAGGTGTAGTTTTGACTAGGTATATCTCTAAGGCTACTCACAAGTGAAGGGGAAGCTTTATTCTCCTTTAATAAGTAAGTAATGAATTCATGATCTGTACCAACAAGTAAGAATGTCTTAATAAAATACAAGACAATCCTACTTATGCTTATTATTGCCTTATTAGGATAGTTTTGCAGGGTAAGCTAATTTGTGCTCAGATCTCACCAATCCCTTCCCATGTATTTTTTTTAATTATAAAAGTATTTTATGATTTTCTAGTTACATGTAGATAGTTTTCAACATTTGTTTTTATAAGATTTTTTGTTTCAAATTTTTCTCCCTCCCCCCTCCCCAAGACAGCAAGTAATCTGATATAGGTTATATATGTACAATAACATTAAACATATTTCTGCATTAGTCATGTTATAAGAGAATAATCAGAGCAAAAAGGGAAAACCTTAAAAAAAAACAGCACCAAAACCAAAAGAAATAGTATGGTTCAATCTGCATCCATATTCCATCATGATCTGAGAAAGATACATTTATTATTTCTGCCTTTCTACATTTGACTGTGAGGTTTTTGTTCCCTAATACATGGTCAATTTTTGAATATGTGCCATGTACTGCTGAGAAAAAGGCATATTCTTTTCCCCATTCAATTTTCTCCAGACATCTATCATGTCCAACTTTTCTAACATTCTATTCACCTCTTTAACTTTTTTTTTCTTATTTATTTTGTGGCTATATTTATCTAATTCTGAGAGGGGAAGATTCAGATCTCCCACTAGTATAGTTTTGGTGTCTACTTCCTCTTTTAACTCATTTAACTTCTAAGAATTTGGATGCTATACCACTTGGTGCATACATGTTTAGTATTGATACTACTTCATTATCTATAGTACCTTTTAGCAAGATGTAGTTTCCTTCCTTATCTCTTTTAATTAGATCTATTTTCTCATGTATTTTTTTTTTTGGCTGGGCAATGAGAGTTAAGTGACTTGCCCAGGGTCACACAGCTAGTAAGTGTCAAGTGTCTGAGGCCGGATTTGAATTTAGGTCCTCCTAAATCCAGGGCCGGTGCTTTATCCACTGTGCCACCTAGCTGCCCCCTTTCCTATGTATTTTTAATCAGAATGATACACCTTAATCTTTATAAGAGTCATCTATATACAAATATAGGGCATCCTCGATAAGGGCAATAGCAAGCAATAAGTAGGCTTTTGAAAGCAGATTTCAACAATGGACCACACACCATTATACAATTAACTGAAAAATGTAAATAATATATGATCTTACTGTGTTAATTTTTTTGCTGATTATGAGAAAAACCAGTTTTTGGTTTAATAGAACTAAACACCACTCTCTTTTACAATAAAGTGTCTCCCAGTCATTCATCAAAATCATTCAATAAGAGATGGCCAGAGAAATAACCCTATTCAACAACCCTCTAATAATGGATATCAGGCAAGACATAAAACCAAGAAATGTATGTTCACCAAAGGTATTTGCCACTGTGATGGAGGAGAACCATGCCAGGATAGAACTCAGGTTAAAGAGAGATTCCCTACGGATGATCGTGTTCTCCAGATGTTCCTGTTTGTAGATGACTTTATGCTTATTGTACTGAGCAAAGAATATTGCCAGACCTCCTGAGAAGTCATCTATAATAATTCAAAGGTGTTCAACCTGTCCATTCATATAGGACAAACAAAGTGGATGAAGAATGTCTATTGCTCAGATGGACACCCTATAGATCTTATCCAATACTTTGTATATATAAGACACATAGTACAGATGGACAATGAATTGGGCACTGAGTTAAAGAGGAGGAAAGCAGGCTAGAAACCACAAAATTCCTTTACTGACCTCTAATTCCTTATGAAAGCAAAGGTCCATCCTTTCAATACTAACTTTTTATTGGTGCATTGTGACATGACCATATTACATGGAATGCAGCTGCCTCTAAAAAATGAGTATCATAGAGAACAATGGAGTGACACATGGTAGATGGATTCAACCTGTAAATATATTATAGGAACTATCTGATTAGAAGAGAACATGAGCTGGCCAGAGGAAAAGGGCAAGAATTAACAAATGGACAGCAAAGTGCTCCACTATGTTGGGGAAAAGTAAAGAAGATCTCTAGCACATTGTTTATAGCCTCTATGGTAAAATTCTGGGAGGAGATGGACAGGAGTCATATAAGATGGACAGGCCCCTAAATCTTCTCTGTTCCAAACTAAACATCCCTTGCGCCTAATCCCTCTCCCAGCTCTGCTTCTGACTTTCCAGGCTTTGCCAGCATACCTCAGCAGCCTTCTCACCTGGGAACTTCCTTTAATGCCTGTTTCTCCTCACCCTGGAACATCTCTCCACCATGCCAAGGCTCACTTTTCCCACTGGTGAGTTCTTCCTGGGGCTTCCATTTGGGGAATGGGCCTGGGCTAGCCAACCTTCATACCCTTCCTGGCTCTCTCTGCCCCCATTCAGTTTCCTTCCTCCTCTTCTCCCTCCTTTTCAGCTCCCTTTTGTGTCTCTTCCCCCATTATAATGCAAGCTCCCTGAGGGCAAGAACTATCTTTTTGCCTTTATTTGTATCCTACCACTTAGTAAGTATAGAATAAATGCTTTGTTGGCTATACCCATTCATAAGATGTGCTTTTAAGGTTCCTCATGATGATAATCACCCTCTTATGGCCACACTCTTGCTGATCAGTGTCCCTAGTAAAATGTAGTGCCCAGCATGGAAAATAATATGGCAGATGTGATCTGACCACACTGAATTATAGCAGAAATCTTCTCTACAACTTCTTTCATTGGCAGCCATGTCAAGTTGTTGACCAAAATAGAACCTACAGTCATTTAAAACCCCTATATCTTTTTAAACTTAAGCTATTGTTGAACTGGGGCAGCTAGGTGGCACAGTGGATAGAGCACTGAACCTGAAGTTGGAAGGACCTGAGTTCAAATCTCACCTCAAAGACTGTGGGCAAGTCATTTAACCCCAACTGCCTTAAACATCTAGGGTCTTCTCTAGTTGTCCTGGTGTATATCTTGCCACTGGACCCAGAGGGCTCTAGAGAAGAGGCTGGTGACCTTGACCGCCCTCCTTTGCATAAACCGAATTCATGGCAAGTCATGACATCACCCCAATGTCACAGTCCTCTTCAAGAAAGAAGGACAAGGGACAACTAGGTGGCGCAGTGGATAGAGCACCGGCCTTGGATTCAGGAGGACCTGAGTTCAAATCCTGCCTCAGACACTTAACACTTACTAGCTGTGTGACCCTGGGCAAGTCACCTAACCCCAATTGCCTCAAACCCCTCCCCCCCAAAAAAAAGAAAGGACAAATAATAACAATTGTTGAGCTATACCTTCCCCATCCTGTACTTGTAAAGTTGACTTTTTAAAATCCCAAATAGTACTTTATATTTACACTTCTTGTTGTTACTCATCCTGTTTTTTAAAAGGATCAATGTTATCACAAGATTATCTCTTAATTTGGTTGTGAATTGGATTTAAGTGAGGCAGAGTTGCACAAAGTCTTCAGCCTTACTCTCTCTTCCAGAATCATTGGAAGTCCAGTGACAGGGCAAAAAGCTAGATGACTGGTTATAGCCTGGGATGCGTTTACATTTGTTACCAGCCTGCTGAAATCCTCTTGAATCCTCATTCTTTCAGTCAATGTATGAGTTGTCCAGCTAGGTGATACAGTAGATAGAGTGTTAGACTTAGAGTCAGGAAGACCTGGATTCAAATCCAACCTCAGACACTTAGTAGCTGTATAAGCCTGGAAAAGTCATTTAAACTCTACCTGCTTCAGTTTCCTCATTTGTAAAATGGGGATAGTAACAGCACCCACCTCTCATAGTTGTTGTTAGGCTCAAATGAGAAGATATTTATAAAGTGCTTTGCAAACCTTAAAGCACTACATAAATGGAAGCCATTATTCTTATTTTTATCAATCCCAGTTTTATGACATTCACAAATCTGATAATTATAAAACTATGTCTTTGAATAAATGTTTGATTTTTAAAAAATGTTTAGTACAAAAGGACCGAGAAAGGAGCCCTGCAGCACAACACTGGAGACCTCTTTAAACTGATATAAATCCATTAATCAGCATTCTTTGGCTACTCAGGCAGTTAGGAATCTATCTAAATCATATTACCAGGCAGGCTACAGTTTTCCATAATGTCTACAAGGTGATCACGAGAGACTTTGTGAAATGATTTGATAAAACTCAGATATACTGTATTATGTTCATGGCATCTCTTCCCCACCCCCACCCCCACCCCCCCATAGTCCAGTTGAGGAACTGTAAATAAAGGGAATTGGATTAGTCTGGAATGAATTGTTCAGAATTGACCCATGCTGACTCATAGTGAATTGGGCTTCCCTAAGTGCTTACAAAACACATTCTAGAATTTTGCTGTTAATCTTATCTTTCTGCAGATACTAGAACCTACCTTCTCCATACTTTTTGAAAGCTTGTATAGTACGTATCCATACCCTCTCCTACCACTTTATTGCCCATGTTTTCTCAAAGAATGTTATAATAATAGCTGGCATTTATATAGTACTTTGATTTTTGCAGAGTGTTTTATAGACATCTTATTTGATTCTCACAACAACCCTGTAGAGGTAAATGCTATTATTTTACAAATGAGGAAACTGAGGTGGACTGAGATTAAGTGACTGGCCCAGGGTCGGATGAGTGACCTTGGGCTAATAAGTATCTGAGGCAGGATTTGAACTCAGGTCTTTTTGACTGCAAGTCCAGGCCTCTATCCACTGTGTAATCATTCAGTGATCAAAAGTATAAGTACTTTGATCATAATCTCCTTTGTGCATGGGGCAACCACTACCAGAACATACCTGATGCAAGAGATACAAAAGGAACCATCAGTTGAGGAGAGGGGGACAGGGTTATGGAAAAGAGGAGCCAGAGATCCCAGCATATCAGCATGAGGCTGATACTAGGGAGGCTGCTAGGATTGGGGGCATGGATTCATGGTGGGAGAGTGTAGGAACCCATTCCAACGTCTGGCAGCTTCCTGTTCTTAACTAATTATCCTAACTAACTAAGCCTAAGTTCCATTGTTTCTAAGGAGCTGAAGGAGTTTAAGGTTCCCTCTTAATCATCTTTAGAAATGAGATGGACAAATAAGAGTCGTCATTCTGTTTTCTCTCTGTCGTCTGTTAACACTATACAATCCTCCCTTCCCAGCCAAACTCTTCCTTCCTTCCTTACTTCCTTCCCTCCTCCTCCTCCTCCTCCTCCTCCTCCTCCTCCTCCTTCTTCTTCTTCTTCTTCGGCTCCAGAAATAGATTTTCAAAAATCCTTTTTGTTTCCCCCTTCTATTTTGGAAGGCTCAGTTTGGCCTGATCTTTATGACAGTCCTCTCACAAGCCCATGCCCCTCTTTGGTATTCTTCCTTGGTTACTTCACCCTGCTCCTGTCTCTTCTAGATATCTGTTCCAAATCTGGGAACATCAGAGATTCCCTATGAAGCTATATCCCTCTCTCTAAATATCTTCTCCTTTCCTTTTTCATTAGGATCATTAGGAATGAATCATCAGAATTGTTTTTTGAGAGCCCTTGACCCTCTTGAGCCATGTTTCCCTTCAGAGTCTCAGGTCATGAGACCATATTGATCATTTCTTTGAATTTTTTCTTGAAGTCTAAAGGCAGTATTTTCCGTCAATGTTCTCTTGGTCTATGAGACAACTTGATCAGTTTCTATTACTGTTCCAGTTTCTTTCTTTTCTTTTCTTTTTTTGTTTTTTTTTTTTGTGGAAATTTGCACGTGGTTTTTTTGGTTTTTTTTTAGGGAGGCAATTGGGGTTAAGTGACTTGCCCAGGGTCACACAGCTAGTAAGTGTTAAGTGTCTGAGGCCGGATTTGAACTCAGGTCCTCCTGACTCCAGGGCCGGTGCTCTATCCACTGAGCCAGCTAGCTGCCCCACATGTTTTTTTAATAGAATTTTATTTTTCAAAATATATGTAAAAACAAATTTTAACATCAATTTTTTTAAAAATTGTGGTCCAACTTCTCTTCCTCCTCCATTCCCACCCCCACCCACTAGAACTCGAGCATTTCAAAATAAGTTATACATGAGTAGTCATGGGAAACATTCCCACATTAGCTAGGTTGCGAGAGAAAACAGTCAAAAAAAACTCCCAAAACTTCAGACTGAGGAATTGCCAAAGAGAAAAAAAATACATTTTTAAATGTACTAAACATTTTTTAAAAATCAAACATTTATTCAAAGACATAGTTTTATAATTATCAGGGGCAGCTAGGTGGCGCAGTCGACAGAGCACTGGCCCTGGAACCAGGAGCACCCAAGCCCAAATCCGGCCTCAGACACCCAACACCCACCAGCCGTGTGAACCTGGGCAAGCCACCCAACCCTAATTGCCTCACATAAAAAAAAAAGAAAAGAAAAGAAAAGAAAAAAAATGTGTTTCCATCTATTTTCAGATACTATTACTTCTTTCTCTGTAGATGGGTTGCCATTTTCATAAGTCCTTCAGGGTTATATTGGACCATTGCCTTGCTGAAAATAACCACATGCTTCCCAGCAGATCATCTTACACTATTGCTATATTTTGTATACAGTACATTTCACTCTGCTTCAGTTCATGTAGGTCTTTCCAGGTTTTTCTGATAGTATCCTGTCCATCATAACCTAAATAAAGTACCTTAAACTTGACAAAGAATTTTCTTCATATTAGCCCAGCAAAGTAGGTACCATATGTTTTGCCATTATATTCAATCATAGTAACTATTTCCCTACATCCTATTCCCTTCCCATGATATTTTCTCTATTTTCTATCTTCTTTTAAACTATTCCTCCTCAAAAGTGTTTTACTTCTGACTGTCCCCTCCCCTACTCTGCACTCCTTTTTTTTTCACCCTTCCTTCCTTATCCTCTTCCCCTCATACTTTCCTGTAGGGTTAAATAGATTACTCCTCCCAACTGGGTGTGAATGTTATTCCCTCCATGAGCCAACTCTGATGAGTTTAAGGTCTTTGAGCTAATTCTATGGTCCAAATTTTCTTCCTCTCTCTCTCCTCAACCCTCCCTATGAAATCAAGCAATTCAATATGTCATACTTGTGCCGTTATGCAGAACATCTTTACCTTCCTCAAAAGTATTTTGCTTTTTACTGCTCTCTCCCCCAATCTGCCCTTCCCTCCTTCCCCTCTCCCCCCCCTTATCTCCCTCCCCTCCCTCAGGGCAAAAATATATTACTATACCCACTTAAGTATGTATGTTAGTCCTTCTTTGAGTCAATTCTGATGATATTAAGGTTCGCTCACTCCCCAATTCCTTCCCCCTCTTCCCCTCCCCTCCATAAGCTTTTTTCTTGTTTCCTTCATGTGAACAACCTCTCCCCAGACCATCTCTCCCCTTCCCCCTCCCCCAGTCTATTTCTCCTACACCTCAACCCTATTTTAAGGATGTCATTATGGGTTAGTTAGGTGGCACAGTGGACAATGCACCAGCCCTGGACCCAGGAGGCCCCAAGCCCAAGTCCAGCCCCAGACATAAGACACCCCACAAAGAACTAAACATAACATCTCTTCGTATTCAGTTCAGACCTGTGTCCTCTGTTAAATCCTTACTGAGATAGTTCTTATGAGTTTGAAGTATTATCTTCCCACGTAGGAATATAAATAGCTTGATCTTTTAATATCCCTCATGAAGTCTTTTTCCTGTTTATCTTTTTATGCTTCTCCAGGGTCTTGTATTTGAAAGTCAACTTTTCTATTCAGTTCAGGTCTTTTCATAACAAATGCCTGAGAGTCTTCTTTATCATTGAAATTCCATGTTTTCCTCTGAAAGATGATAATTAGTTTTGCTGGGCACATGATTTTTGGCTGTAGTCCCAGTTCCTTTGCCCTCTGGAATATCATATTCCATGCCCTCCGGTCCTTTAATGCAGAAGCTGCTAGATCTTGCTTTATCCTTATTGGAGCTCCACAATATGTAAATTCCTTTTTTCTAGCTGCTTGCAATATTTACTCCTTGACCTGGGAGTTCTGGAATTTGGCTATAATATTCCTGGAGGTTTTCCTTTTGGGAATCTCTTTCAGGAGGTGATCGGTGTATTCCTTCAATTTCTATTTTAGCTTCTGCTTCTAGAATATCCAGGCAATTTTCCCTCACAATCTCTTGGAGGATGGTGTCTAAGCTCTTGTTTTGGTCATGGTTTTCAGGTAGTCCAATGATTTTCAAATGATCTCTCCTAGATTTATTTTCTAAGTCAGCTGTTTTTCCAAGGAGATATTTCACATTGCCCTCTATTTTTTCATTCAATTGGATTTGTTTTACTGTGTCTTGGTTTCTCATAAGGTCACTAGCTTCCATTTGTTCAATCCTAATTCTTAGGCAATTATTTTCAGCAGACAGTTTTTTAATCTCCTTTTCCATTTGGCTTTTCAAACTGTTGACTTTTTTCTCATGACTCTCCTGCATCGCTCTCATTTCTCTTTCCATTCCTTCCTCTCTTTCTCTACATCTTCATTCTATCTCTCCTACTTTCTCTTCAAAGTCCCTTTTGAGAGTTTCCATGGCCTGAGACCAGTTCATATTTTTCTTGGAAACTTTGGATGTTGGAGCTTTGACCCTATTATTATCTTCTTCTTCTGAGGATGTATTGTGGTCTACCTTTCCCCAAAGAAGTTTTTGATGGTCTTCTGCTTTCTCTGCCTACTCATCCTGGCTTACTATTTCTTGGCTTTTTACTCCTTAAAGTGTAGCGCTGCTTCCAGAACACACTGTTCCTGCTACAGCCTGGCCCAGGGGGTGATTGGGCTTCTTCTCAGCCTGCCTGGCTTGTGAGTAATCACAGCTGCTTTCTCTTTGACCCGGAAACAGAAGTCTGATTGAACTCTGATTCTCTATGGTTGGAAGCTTGGTGTGCTTTTACCCCTCCCCCACTGGGCCACCACCACTCACTCGATTCAGCCCACTGGTTCAGACCCAGGGCGCTTTGCCCCAACTCCAGTAGATACTGCCTCCACTTCACCCCCGCCTACCGCCGAACGCCCTCACCAGTCCGTGATTGGAGCCTCAGAAGCTGCTGGTGCTGAAGACTCTGACATGCGCTGGAAACAGTGTCCCTGGCTGGGTCCGGACCGTGCGCTGAGCTGTTCAGCCTGATCAGTAGGTGATCAGAATTGCCCTCTTTTGCGGAGAAATAGTCTTACTCTGTTCTTATGTGCATTAGGCTGTTCTCGGTTTTGATTTTTACCGCATTATTTGGGTGTGAATGGACGGGTTTATCTGGAGCTTGTGGGAGTCATGGCCTCTCTTCCACCATCTTGGCTCTGCCCCGCCCAGTTGCTTTCTTTTCAACAGTCATGGCCTCCTTGATGGTTAGAATTCAGTAGCAGTTGCCCCGTCCTAGAAAGGATTTTGATCCCCTTCCCTTCTCTCATCAATATAATATTAAGTATTTGAGAAACATATGTGACAGAATGGATCTAAACTGGCATCTAAGTCAGAAAGACCTGGGTTTGCGACCAGCTTCTGTTATGCACTGAGCATGTGACCCTGGGCAAATTACTTAATCCCTCAATGACTCAAGGTACCCTCTAAGACTACAAGCTGTAGAAAATAGGCAGACTTGTACTAGGACAGGAAGTTTCCTCACTGGAAGTTCTCTAAACTGATAAAAATCACAGGTCCATTTTTTTTTTAATTTAAAAATAAATTTGTACACAACCTTTTCCCATTAGAGACTCCATGGAGAAGGTGCTTGGGCCAGCAGATACAAGATGTCAAATTAGATGCCAGTGTGTGAGAGAAGAGTCTGAAGATATCTCATCTACTCTCAGATGTTTGTTTATTTAGCTGGCATTCAGTCATGACTAATCTGATAAGTGAGGTTAGATTGTAGATCTAGCCAGATGTTCAGGCCTGCCTCTCTGGGTTTGCTTCTGTCTTCCCATGATAATGCCAATGGGACTAGGCTTTAGTAAAGAAAATGGAACTTTCTCAGATTTACGGTACCTCCTTGCCTTTGTAATAACTCCCTAATGGGGGGAGGGGGCCAAAAAGACATCACTTCAGAATGGCATTTGACTTCCTTTCTTCTGATGGGAAATAGACAAAAATAGGAGTACATTAGAAGGGTAGATCCTCTGACCTAAAGCTATCTGGGTCATCTTACCTTCTTGCTTTGTCAATCGATTAGGCATGGGTTTATTAATGGGCCACCGACTTTCAGGAGAACCCACTAGACTGTATGAGCACTGGAAAAAAACTCTCCAAGCCCTATTGCAGATTTAAGTATGGATGGATGCAACCACACCAAACAGTATAAAATGATTAAGCAATGGCATAATTAATAAATAGCATGTATGACAGCAAAGCTGGAAACAACATGGGGTGACAGAGGCTTTGCCCCAGAACGCTGATGCTCCAACATCCCAGTGAAGGGTGTAGTCTTCCCTTGGGCTTGTACTTCTTCTTCACTGTGGCAGCCATTCCTAAACCTAAATTCCAGGAGTATTCTGGCCACAGTGTAACTGACCCCAGTGCACTGTTCTCAGGGCCACATTGCCAAAGTACCATTTCCTATCCACAGGAAGGAATAAACATTAATAAAGCTCCTACTATGTCAGGCGCTGTGCTAAGCACTTTTACAAATATTTCATTTCATCCTCGTGATATCCCTGTGAGGTAGCAGATTAAGGTTAAGTGACTTGTTCAGGGTCACACAGCTAGGAAGTGTCTGAGGTAGGGTTTGAAATCAGGTCTTCCTAATTTCAGCCTTTGAGCTCTATCCACTGTAAAACCAGATGTCCGGGAGACAAAAACTCTTGTCTCTTGGTGCCCACAGTGGGCCTATCTTCTGTTTCACCACCACTGAGCACTGCTCTAACTCAATCTGCCCCAGGTTCAGTTATAGTTATTTATGGCTCTCTGTGAAAATGTCTTATGAACTCTTCTGTTCCATATGCGCGTTAGGTATGTAGTGGCAGTCCTGGGGCTATGTATGATCCTTTGGAATTTTATGTGGGTGCCTATAAAAGAACAATGAACGTGGGGGGAAATCGCAATTATGAGTCATATTGATGTGATAATTAAAAGTAATGGGATGCCCTTTGAAAGACCAAAAATGCTATGGAAGCATAAAGGAGGATCATTATAAAATATCTACAAAGAGGCATGTAAACTGCATGGAGGAATGGAGAGAAAGAATGCTGAACTTGCAGTCAGAGGATATGGGTTCAAATCCTGGCTCTGTGACCTTGGGGAGGTCAGGAAAGTTTTCTAAGCCCTAAGCGTCCTCATCTGTAAGATGAGTGGGTTTTACTTTGTCACCTGAGATCCCTTCTGGCTCTAAATCTGTGATTCCATGAACCTCTATTTGTGGCAATGACAAATGAGAACCCCCTCCCCAAATAATAGCTAATTATGTAACATTTTAAGGTTTGCCAAGTGCTTTCCAAACATGATCTCATGTGATCTTCATGACAACTTCGGGAGACTTGATGCTATTATCCCCATTTTACAGATGAGGAAAGTGAGGTAGACAAAAATTAAGTGATTTGCCCTAGGTCACAGAGCCAGTATGTATCTGAGGCAGGAATTGAACTCAAAACCAACCAAAAATGGAGAAAAATATTTCTCTACAGACATATGACCTTTTTCTCCCCACTTCCCAAATCACGCACCTTCAGTGATGACTACAGTGAATTTTGGATCCCATGTTTGGCCAGCTCGGTGACTCTTTCTCCAGGTCCATCTTTCATCTTTTACCATAATCAGAGTGATGACCCCCAAACTTTATACAATTCTCAACCATAAAAGGGTATCCTGTATTGGATATTATTGATTCTCAAAAAAGAAGACATCACTTTTCAAACATTTTATTTCTTTAAGGTTTGATGCATTTAAAATTTTTTTCATGTCATTTCATTGTCTTTTGTTTTTATATCATAGTCACATCACAGAATATATTCCTTTTTCCCCCTTTCTGCTTATGAATTTTTCTTTGTAACAAAGAAAAAAATAGTTAAGAAAAACCAAACGACCCAAAGATCCAGTCTGACAGTGTATGTTACATTCCATACCCTAGCCCCTTTCCCCCATAGCTCTCTAAGGAAAGAGGAGGATGGAGTTACTCCTCTCCTTTAGGGCAAAGGCTGGTTATCATGCTTCTATATTGTTCAGCTCCATTTAATTGTTCTTTCCATTTACATTGTTGTTGACTCATATATTTTTAGAAACATTCAACTCAAAAGGATTTTTATTTTAACCCTCCACACCCTTTAGGTCACTCTCCCAACTTTTCTCAGTGACAACTCCCCACCCTATGCCCTGCTTTCATCTTCGAGAATGCCAGTATTTTTGTTGAAGTTTTCTCTAACAGCCTGACCATATAATTACTCAACTTCTCCACCTCTGACAGCTTCCTTTCAAGGAGTGTGGTATAGTGGAAAGAACACTGACCTTGGAGTTAGGAGGATCTGGGCTTGAATCCAGCTCCTGACATTTACTGGCTATGTCACCATGGGAATGAATACCACTTAATCTCTCTGAGCCTCAGTTTCCTCTTCTGTGAAATGGGGATAATAATAGCACCTACCTCCCAGAATTATCATGAAGAGCAAATGAGATAATAGGTGTGAAGCACTTTGCAAACTTTCAAGCTTTATATAAATATTAGGTACGATTATTAGTTTTCTCTACCTCACTTCTCACATCCTCCAACTCACACTTCAAAATGGACACACCTAAGATTATACCACTTGTTATAACTCCACACCCCCTAAGACCTGGAACTTCAAAATTCATGCCAATCACAACCTTCTAGTCTTTCACTTTCTTTGTTTCACTCACTAGACTCTTTACTCTTCCTGAGACTTCCAGGCTCTTAATTCACCCCATATTCCTATTTATCTCTCTCTCTTCCCTAGCTTTCTTTACCTTCATACCCAAACATAACACCATTGCAAACTACTTTAATATTTTTTTGGCTACCTCCCCTCCCCCGATTTCATTGCCCAGAAAATTCAGACATCTGCTAGCTCTGTAACCATGGGCAAGTCACTTAACCTCTATTTGTTTCAGGTTCTTCAACAGCAAAATAGGAATAATAATACACATATTTCCTAAGGTTTTTGTGAGGATCAAATGAAATAACATTTATAAAGGTGCTTAGCATAGTGTCCGGCACATAGTAGGTGCTAATAAATAAATAAATAAATAAATGCTGATTCCCTTCCTTCTTTCCTATCCCATCAATCCTCATCCCTGGATATGTATAAAAATATTTTAGCAGCTCTTTTTGTGGTGACAAAGAATTGGAAATCGAGGAATGCTCATCAATTGGGGAATGGCTAAACAAGTTATGACTTATGATTGTGATGGAGTACTATTGTGCTGTGGGAAAAACATGGCAAGACCTATATGAACTGATGCAAAGTGAAGTGAGAAGAAGCAGATCATTGTGCATAGTAAGAACAATGTTATAATGATGATCAACTGTGAAAGACTTAGCTACTCTGATTAATACCATGATCCAGGACAGTTCCAAAGGACTCATGATGAAAAATTGTTATCCACCTCCAGGGAGAGAAGTGATGAACTCAGTGAAAATGGAAGTATAATTTTTCTCACATTCTTGATTTTTGGGGGAAATGTGGCTAATATGGAAATATTTTTGAGTGTTTTCATATGTATGATTGCTATTATTTTATTTGTCTCCTCAGTGGGTAGAGGAGGGGGTGAAAGAATTTGGAACTCAAAATCTGATAAGAAAAGAATGTTTAAAATAAATAAATAAATATTTTTTAAAGTGTCAAAAAAAAAAAAAGAATGTAAGCTCCTTGAGGGCAATGACTCTCTTTGATTTTGTATTTTTTTTTTGGTGAGGCAATTGGGGTTAAGTGACTTGCCCAGGGTCACACAGCTAGTAAGTGTTAAGTGTCTAAGGCCACATTTGAACTCAGGTTCTCCTGACTCCAGGGCCAGTGCTCTATCCACTGTGCCACCTAGCTGCCCTGTTTTTGTATTTGTATACAGTGCTTAGCATATAGTAAGCCCTTAATACATGAGATTTTTCTTTTATTCTTTCATTCATTTATCCCCATTATTTGTTTTCTCCACTCTTCATCTAAAGTTATCTCCTCACAGTAGAAGATTATGAAATGAAGACAATTTTACCTACTATCAATTTGTTACATAAACTCAGCTGGCTCCTCATTACTACTATACAATACTTAAAATCTATCCTTATCCCTAGCACTTTTGCCACAATGATTGCTGCAGGGCTTTTCCCTCTTCCCCTTCATCTCCAACTGAAGCACAACATCCCCTACTCCCTATTTATAGCAAATTGTCTTGTCTCTTGATTCCTTTTCCAATGACAGCTTCCATGGATCACCTCCTTAAAATCACAAAACCTCTGAATTAGAAGGAAGCTAAAGGGCCATATCGTCCAGTCATTAATTTTGTTGTTTTGGATTTGTTTTTTTGGTGGGACAATGATGGTTAAGTGACTTGCCCAGGGTCACACAGCTAGTAAGTGTCAAGTGTCTGAGGCTGGATTTGAACTCAGGTCCTCCTGAATCCACAGCCAGTGCTTTATCTACTGTACCACCTAGCTACCCCTGTCCAGTCATTAATTTAAAAAGAATCCCCTTTGTAAAATATGCCAATAGCATAATTTATCCTTTACTTGAAGACCTCTAAGTAGTGAGGGGGAACTCACTACCTCCCAAAGTAATTCATTTCACTTTTGGATAGCTCAAATGGTCAGGAAGTTTCTCCTTATATCAAACGTAAATCCACCATTTTATCAATTTCAGCCTAATATTCCTAGTTCCTTCTGGGACTAAATAGAGCAAAATATAATCCCTCTTCCAAATCCTCTTCCATATTCTTGAAAACAGCTATCATCCCCATCTCCAACCTTCCTATCTAAGTCTTTGATATTGTTGGTGTTCAGTCATGTACAACCCTTTGGGACCCCTTTTGGGGTTTTCCTGGCAAAGATACTGGAGTGGTTTGCCATTTGCATCTCTAGATCATTTTACACATAAGGATACTGAGGCAAACAGGGTTCAGTGAACCAGGGTCACTAGTAAGTGTCTGAGACTAGATTTTATTCAGGAAGATGAGTCTTGCTGACTCCATGCCCAGCACTCTATCCACTGTACCACCTAGCTACCCTAAGTCTGTTCTAAGATAAACATCCCTACCTCCATCAACTGGTTCTCAAGTGGCATGATGACGAGATCCTTGACCATCCTGGTCACCCTACTTTGGAAGGTCCCCAGATTTTCAATGGTCCACCTAAAATGTGTTACACAGAATTGAAAACAATACTCCAAGTATATTGTCTAGCCAGAGCAGGACACAAAAGGACTATCACCTCCCAGGTACTTGGCCTATTTTAGTGGGACCCCAGATGATATTAGCATTTTTGACTACCCCATCATGGTTTTGATTAATATTGAGTTTATAGGATCTAGTAAACCCCACAACTCAGATCTTTTTTCAGACAAACTGCTATATAAGCACATCTCCCCTATCTCCCATCTGTGAAATTAAATTTTTTAATTCAGATGTAAGAGTTTATATTTATCTCTATTAAATTGCTTCTTATTATATTTGACCCAACATTATACATTTCAAAATATTTTTGTGTCCTAATCCTAGGTATTCCTCCTAGCTTGTTATCTATAAATTTGTTAAGTATGCCATTTGTGATTTTATCCAAATCAATAATAAACATGTTAAATAGTATAGAGTCAAGCACATGTCCTTGGGGTATTTTCCTAATGGCCTTCTTTCAAAATGACATCAAACTATTGACCATTCTAGTATTTCTGAAGCCACCTAGTCATCTGCCCATATCTCTCCAATTTGTCATCAAAAATAGCATGAGACTTAGTCAGCACTTTGCTAAAATCTAGATAAACTACATCTACATTATTCTCTTGATCAACCAGTCTAATAACAAGTCTGTCATTCTTTTTTTAAAGTAATAAATATTTTTATTTATAGTTTTGAGTTCCAATTTTTATCAATAGTCCTTTGAGATTGTTGTGGATCATTGTATTGTTGAGAATAGTAAAATCGTTCACAGTTCTTCATCAAACAATATTGCTATATTTTTGCACAATGTTTTGTTGGTTTTGCTCACTTCACTATACATCAGTTCATACAAGTCTTTCCAGTCCTTTCTGAAATCATCCTGCTTTAATATTCCATCACCATCATATACCACAGCTTGTTTAGCCATTCCCCAATTGATGGATATTCCTTTAATTTCTAATTCTTAGCCACCAAAAAAAAAAAGCTGCTATAAATATTTTTGTACAAGTAGGTCTTTTTCTCTTTTTGGGGATGTCTTTGGGATATAAACCTAGCAGTGGTATTGCTGGATCAAAGGGTATGCACAGTCCTATACCCCTTTGGGCATAGTTCCAAATTGATCTCCAGAATGGTTGACTCTTTTCACAACTCCACCAACAGTGAATTGGCATCCCAGGTATCCCACATCCTCTCCAACTTCCAATATTTTCCATTTTTGTTATATCTTCCATTTTGATATATGTGAAGTGATACCTCAGAGTTGTTTTAAATTGCATTTCTCTGATCAATAGTGATCTAGAGCATTTTTTCATATGATTATAGATAGCTTTTATTTCTTTGTCTGAAAACTGCCTATTCATATCCTTTGACAATTTATCAATTAGAGAATGATGTGTATTTTTATAAATTTGACTCAGTTCTCTATATAATTGAAAAATAAGGCCTTTGTCAGAGATATTTGTTTCAAAAATTCTTTCCGTTTTCTGCTTCCCTTGTGATCCTGTTTACATTAGTTTTTTCTGTGGAAAAACTTATCAATTTTATATGATCAAAATTATCTTTTTCACATTTTGTTTTACTCTTTACATCTTCTTTGGTCCTAAATTCTTCCTCTGCCCATAAATCTGACAGATAAATGATTCCATAATCACTTAATTTGCTTATGGTATCATCCTTTATGTATAAATCATGTACCCATTTTGACCTTATTTTAGTACACAGTATGAGATGTTGGTCTATACCTAGTTTCTGCCATACTGTTTTCCAGTTTTCCCCAGCAGTTTTTGTCAAATAATGAGTTTTTGTTCTAAAAGCTTGGATCTTTGGGTTTATCAGATACTAGATTACTATAGTCATTTACTATAGTGTAATACCTATTGTATCCCACTGATCCACCTCTCTATTTCTTTGCCAGTACCATATTGTTTTGATAATTACCACTTTATAATATCATTTGAGATCTGGTACTGCTAGACCACCTTCTTTCATATTTTTTTCATTGATTCCTATGATATCCTTAAACTTTTGTCTTTCCAGATGAATTTTGTTATTTTTTTTAGATCTATAAAATATTTTCTGATAGTTTGATTTGTATAGCACTAAATAAATAAACTTGGGTAGGATTGTCATTTTTATTATATTGGCTCAGCCAACCCATGAGCAACTAACAAGTCTGTCATTCTTTTCTGACAACAAAAGACATGATTTTATACTGGCTTATCCTGTTTTTAATTAAATCGTGTTGGCTTTTTATGATTACTGTTTCATTTTCTAGATGTTTGCCAACCATCCCTTTAATAATATACTCTGGAATTTTGTGAAGAATCAGAATCTATGTCACTGCTCCATAGTTTGAAGACTACATTCTTTTCCTTCATCACTAAAAAAATGGGAATAGTTGCCCTTTCCAATCCTATCTACCTATCTATCTATGTATCTATCTGTCTGTCTGTCTGTGTGTCTGTCTGTCTTTCTATCTATCATGTCTATATCTATATATTTCTCCTATTCTTCATATTCTTTCAACGATCACTGGCAGTAGCTCAATCAATCTGCAATAAGCACTTATTATGCACCTACTTTATGTGAATCATTTTGCTAGACAAGAACAAAGATAAAAGTAAACTATACCCTACACTCAAAAAGCTTAAGGCCTATGCTAGCTATCTTATCTGCTGGTAAATTGAAATCATCAAAGGCATCTAAGCATTTTTTGCTGTCTCCTTTGTTATCTTGAGTTTCAAATTCCTATTAGCCATTCTTTCTATTCCAATGATTTAAGAGTCATTAAGAAATTCTTGACTGATCCAACCATTCTGGAGAGCAATTTGGAGTTATGCCCAAAGGGCAATAAAGCTGTCCATACCCTTTGACCCGGCAATACCACTTTTGGGTCTTTTGCCCAAACACATCATGGAAAGGGGAAAGGGACCCACATGTACAAAAATATTTATAGCTGCTCTTTATGTGGTGGCAAGGAATTGGAAGTTGAGGGGATGCCCATCAGTTGGGGAATGACTGGACAAGTTGTGGTATATGAATACAATGGAATACTATTGTGCTGTAAGAAACGATGAGCAGGAGGAGTTCAGAGAAACCTGGAGGGTCTTGCGTGGACTGATGATGAGTGAGATGAGCAGAACCAGAAGAACATTGTACACAGTATCATCAACATTGAGTGTTGATCTACTGTGATGGACTATATTCTTCTCACCAATGCAATGGTACAGAAGAGTTCCAGGGAACTCATGATAGAAGAGGATCTCCAAATCCAAGGGAAAAAAAAAAAGAACTGTGGAGTATAGATGCTGAATGAACCATACTATTTCTTTTGGTTTTGGTGCTGTTGTTTTTTCTATTTTGAGGTTTTTCATCATTGCTCTGATTTTTCTCTTATAACATGACTAATGCAGAAATAGGATTAATGTTATTATGTGTATATATATATATATATGTGTGTGTGTGTGTATACATACATACATATATATATACACATATATATACACACACACACATATATATACATACACACACACACACACACACACACATATATATATATATATATATATATATACACACATATATATATAACCTATATCAGATTACCTGCTGTCCAGGGGAGGGGGGAGGGAGGGGAGGGAGGGAGAAAAATCTGAAATTGGAAAGCTTATATGAACAAAAGTTGAAAACTATCTTTACATGTAATGGGAAAAAAATAAAATACTTTATTAATTAAAAAAAAGAAATTCTTGGCTGTTAAAATAGAAGTCAAATAAGAGTTGAGTATTTATGCCTTCTAATATTTATACTGACACTCTACCATTCTCAACCACACCACTACCATCTTTTAATTAATACTCTTCTTCTCCTCAATATAATACACACACACACACAAACCATCAAAAAAGCCCTTCTTATTGTCCTTAGCATTTCTCAGCAGTCTTGGCTTCTTTTTAGCTTTAGCATTTCTGACACTATTCCTAAAAAATCATGCTATAATTTCACCCTCCATAACATAACGTACTCTTGATTCCATCTTCTGTTTCTATCTATAACTATATCTAAATCTATAACTATATCTAAAGGAGAGAGGCATAGATATTGAGAGAGATAGTTGGAGATAGAGATATAGGTACGGAGAGAGAGAGAGAAAGATTTTGATTATTTCCCTGTACTATAGTTCTTGGTCTATTTAGTCAACTTGTCTTTTTCTCTTCATGATAATTGTTTTTCCATGCATCTTTAAAATTATTCCCAAAAGATGCTATTTAACTCTCTTAGGCTGACTTACCTTATAGAATTTTAGGTCATTGATCATATAAGTGCCATTTAACAGTAAGCACAATGACATCTCATATTCCCTTTACATTTCAGGTATAGTCTGCCATATAATATTGCTTATAAAAGTCTGACTGTTCTCCCTCATACCTTCATCAAAGATGCACCTGATGTGCGTATGGATGAGTGTCATAAAGATTTTATAAAGATTGGAAAGTAGATATATGGATCAATAATGATTGCTATTCTCCTGATTACTTTTTCCCAGTAATAATGATAATAACAGCTAATATTTATATGGAGCATTAAGGTTTACAAAGCACTTTACTGATATTATCTCATTTCAATCCTCAAAACAACCCTTTAAGGTGGGTATGATTGTTATTCCCATTTTACAGATAAGGAAATTGAGACAAACAGATGTTAAGTTACTTGTTTAGGGTCACATAGTAATCATCTGAAGTGAGATTTCAACTCAGGTCTTCCTGACTCCAGGGCCAAATCTCTGTCTATACCTAGCTGCTTCTATAATAATAACCACCACTACCATAATAATAATAAATCTACAACAATTGCTATATTATAGAGATAATGATATAGAATATATGATAATAAGGATGATTGTATTTTCCAAACATTTAGCAATCTTCTTTCTTTTAGGAAAGGAAACATGGTGGAGTAGATAGAGAACTAAGAAACCTAAAAACCAAGAAACTTGAGTTCAAATCCGGCCTCTAACATATACTGCCTATATAAATCTGAGCAAGTCTCTTAATCTCTCAGTGCTCTAGAAAACTTTCTAAGACTATAAGTTTCAGAGAAGGTGTGGATCAGTCTTAGTAAATGGAGTTTCCATGTTCAGGAATTCTCTATACTAAGGATATCACAAGTCCAGTGCCTGTTTCCTATTCCTTTCTTTCAATTATGTTGAGAATCAGTCTACCAATGTGCAGAACATTTTGTCACTTTCAGCTCAGATCTCCTTTGAGTATCCTGGGTGTAGTCCAGCTGTGCTTCCTATTGTTGTTTTCTTTAATGCTCTTTCTATTTCTAGTACATTAGGGGATTATGAAGTGAGTGGAAATGTGTTGGCTCACCTGTCTTTGGAGGTGAACAAGTTTGTTATAGAAATCTTGACAGATCTTTTCCATTATTCATTTATTTGTCATCCTCCTAGTTTCATCCTTAAACACTCTCAGAGTAATTTGGCTCAACTGGTTTTCCTGTCAAGGTTAATGCAAACTTGTTTTTTCCTATACTGCCTCTCACTGTTTTATGAGGTGATTCTGCTTATAATTTCCCACCATCCTCCTTCATAAGAACTTTTTTTTTTTTTTTAGTGAGGCAATTGGGGTTAAGTGACTTGCCCAGGGTCACACAGCTAGTTAAGTGTTAAGTGTCTGAGGCCGGATTTGAACTCAGGTACTCCTGATTCCAGGGCCGGTGCTCTATCCACTGTGCCATCTAGCTGCCCCCATAAGAACTTTTAAAAATAAGTTTTTATTGATATCCTTTTATAGCATCTAAATATCCTCCTGAATTCTTCTTCCCCTTCCTCTCAGATAACAATTTTTCTTTTTAACATTTAATTAATTTCTTTTTTAACATTCTTTTCTTTTCATATTTTGAGTTCCAAGTTCTCTCCCTCTCTCCCACCCCCTCCTTCACCCACTGAGGGTGAAGCAATGTATCAATCATACATGTGAAATGCAAAACATGTTTCCTTATTAGCTATATTTCAAAAAAAGCAGGAAAAATAAAGAAAATTATACTACAGTTAGCACTTGAAGTCCATCAGTGCTCCCTCTAAAAATGGGTAGCATTTTTTTCATCATGAATCCTTTGGAATTGTTTTGGCTCATTGTATTGCTCAGAGAAGCCAAGTCTTTCACAGTTAATCATTATTATAACATTGCTGTTATCATGAACAATGATCTCCTGCTTATTCTCACTTCATTTTGTAGCAGTTCACATAGATCTTGCCATATTTTTTTTTCTGAGACTACCCACCTCATAACTTCCCACAGCACAGTAGTACTTCATTATAATCATATGCTACAACTTGTTCGGGCATTCCCCAATTGATGAGCATCCCTCAACGTCCAATTCTTTGCCACCACAAAAAGATCTGCTATACATATTTTTGTACATGTATGTCCTTTTCCTTTTTCTTTGATCTCTTTGGGATACAGACTTAGCAGTGATATTTCTGAGTCAAAGGGTATACACAGTTTTATAGCCCTTTGGGCATAGTTACAAATAGTTTTCCAGAATGGTTCTAGCAGTTCACTACCACACCAACAATTTATTAATGTACCCATTTTTCCCTCATCTCCTCTAGCATTTGTCATTTGTGATAAGTATGAGGTAGTATCTCAAACCTGTATTTTTTCATATGACTGTAGATGGTTTTGATTTCTTCTGAAAAGTGCCTGTTTGTATCCTTTGACCATTAAAAATTGAGGAATGACTGTTATTTCTATAAATTTGACTCAGTTCTATACTCAGAATATATTTGAGAAATGAGGACTTTATCAGGGAAGCTTGTAAAAGTTTTTTTTATAATACTTCATTGTCTATGGTATCATTTAGCATAATGTATTTTCCCTGATCATCTCTTTTAATTAGGTCTAATTTTTCCTTTGCTTTGTCTCAGATCATGGTTGCTACCCTTGTCTTTTTTTAGTTCAGCTGAAGCATATTAGATTTTGCTCCAGCCCTTTATTTTAACTCTGGGTGTGTGTTTCTGTTTCAAGGGTGTCTCATAAACAACATATTGTTAGATTCTGGTTTCTATTCCATTTTGCTATCCAATTCCATTTTATAGATGAGCTCATCATATTCACATTCACAGTTATGATTACTGTGCATTTCCCTCCATCACATTTTTTCTGTTTCTTCCTTTCACTTTTTATCCTGTCCTTCCTCACAAGTTTATTTTGCTTCTGACAACTGACTTCCTTAATCTACCTTCCCTTTTATCATTCCCACCCCTTTCTGTTATTCTCTTTTCCTTTTATTTACCTATTAGATAAATTACATTTTTCTACACAACTGAGTGTGTATATATTCTTTCCTCTTTGAAACAATATTAATGAGAGCATTGGCCATCACCCCTTCCATTTCCTCCTCCATTGTAAAATGTGCACCTCTTTCATATGAGAAAAATTTCCCCATTATACCTCTCTCTTCCTGTTTCTCCCAATGTATCCCTCTTTCTTATCCACTTATTTATCTATTCATCATTCATTCATTCATTTATATTTATTTGTTTGTCCATTCATATATCATCTTCCCATATAGGAATGTAAACAGTTAATTCTATTGAGTCCTTTATGATTATTCTTTCATGTGTACCTTCTCATTTATTTATTTATATATTTTTGTTTCTCCTGAGTCTTCTTTTTGAATGTCATATTTTCTATTCAGCTCTGGTCTTTTCATCAAGAATGCTTGAAATTTCTCTATTTCATTAAATATCCATTTTTCTTCCCCTGAAAGATTATACTCAGTTTTGCTGAGTGGGTTATTCTTCGTTGTGTGATGAAATAATGGGATTTGCAGATACTCAAAGACCCACCTGGAGATTGATCTAGACTGATTGAATCAAGTGAGAATGATTGACTGCTGATTAGCCTACTTCAAAGTTAATTGGATTGTAATCACCTGGCTATCCCTTAAGACGGTATTGTTTTCAGAAGCTAGATTGTGAACTCAACTTGAGAACACCTTCAAAACCAGTGGATTTGGATGATGCCAACCAATCAGCTTGAAGCAGAGTGTAAGGACTGCCTCTGTTCCAGACCTGTAAAAAGCTTCCACAATCAGCTTGCTGGGGAGTTCCTGATTAAAGCAGGCTCATGGAGGAGGACTTGAGGAAGAACCCAACCAGGCTAGGTAGGACTTCTTTTTCTTAACTTTCTGAACTCCATGTGAATACCTGTATGCTTTTAATAAATGTTTAATGCCCAAAGACTGGTACTGAAGCTTTTTTATTTAAGGTGATCACACAATCTAGATTTTAAACATCACAGTTGTAATTCTATCTTTTTTGTCTTCTGGAATATCATGTTTCAAGCTCTCTTCTTTAAAAAGGAAGCTGTTAAAACTTGTGTGATCTTGACTGTGGCTCTATGATATTTATTTTTGTTTTTTGTTTTGTTTTGTTTTGTTTTTTGTTTTTAGTGAGGCAATTGGGGTTAAGTGACTTGCCCAGGGTCACACAGCTAGTAAGTGTTAAGTGTCTGAGGCAGGATTTGAACTCAGGTACTCCTGACTCCAGGGCTGGTGCTCTATCCACTGCGCCACCTAGCTGCCCCAAGCTCTATGATATTTGAATCATTTCTTTCTGGATGCTTGTAATATTTTCTCTTTGACCTGAGAGCTCTGGAACTTATCTATAATATTCCTAGGAGTTTTCATTTGAGGATCTCTTTCAGGAGTTGATAGGTGGATTCTTTCCATTTCTATTTTTCCCTGTGGTTCCAGGATATCAGGACAGTTTTTCTTGATAATTTCTTGAAATACGATGTCTGGCAGTCAAATAATTCTTAAATTATCTCTCGGGGGCAGCTAGGTGGTGCAGTGGATAAAGCACCAGCCCTGGATTCAGGAGTACCTGAGTTCAAATCCGGCCTCAGACACTTGACACTTACTAGCTGTGTGACCCTGGGCAAGTCACTTAACTCCCATAACCCTGAAAAAAAAAAAGAAAAAAGAAATTATCGCTCCACCTATTTTCCAGGTCAGTTGTTTTTCCTATCAGATAGTTCATATTTTCTTTTATTTTTTTAATCTTTTGACTTTTTTTGATTGTTACTTGGTGTTTCATGGAATCATTAATTTCCAATTGTTCAATTCTGAATTTTTAGGAAATATTTTCTTCAGTGAGATTTAGCACCTCATTTTCCATTTCACAAATTTTGCTTTTTAAGGAATTCTTTTCTTCAGTGAATTTTTGTACCTCCTTTACCATTTGACTATTCTGCTTTTTAAGGAGTTCTTTTAAATGGATTTTTGTGCCTCTTTTACTATTTAACCAATTCTGTTTTTTTAAAGTGTCATTTTCTTCAGTATTTTTTGTGCCTCTTCTATCAAGCTATTCTCTTTTCATAATTTTCTTGCATCACTCTCATTTCTTTTCCCAATTTTTGCCCTACCATTCATCTCTTTAAGTCTTCCAGGAATTCTGATTGAGTTTGGTTACAATTAGCATTTTTCTCTGAGGCTTTGTTTGTGGCAGTTTGCACATTGTTATCTTCTTCTGAGTTAATGTCTTGGTCTTTCCTTCTACCATACTACCTTTCTATGATCAAAGTCTTTTTGTGTTGTTTGCTCATTTTTTCCAGTTCATTTCTTGACTTTGTTGAAGCTGGGCTCTTTGCATCAGTTCATTTAAGTCTTTCCATATTTCTTTATATTCATCATGTTTGTATAGTGATATTCAATTACTTTTTGTAATATTAATAAATATTAATATTCTATTACATTTGTTTAATAATTTTCCAATTAATGTGTATCCACTTTGTTTTTAGCTCTTTGCTACCACAAAAAGTACCACTATAAATATTTTTATTTATATGGAACTTTTCTTATTGTCAATGGCCTTCTTTGAGTATATGCCTTGAAATGAAATCTCTGAGTTAAAGGATGTGGACATTTTAATCTCTTTAATTGCAAAATTCTAATTTGCTTTCCAGAATTGTTGTACTAATTCAATGCATTAGTTTATTTATCTTTTCACAGCCCTTCCACCATTGGCTATTCCTATCTTATATCATGTATGCTGAGTCTGATATGAAACTTCAGGATTGTTTTGATATGATTTTTCTCTTACAAGCATAAGAGGCTGTAAGGGGCTAAAATTCTAGCTATACTATCTAAAATCTAATGAGTGGTCGCCAATAAATTATAAGCTTTAGCAAGAGTATTTAAATGTTTAAGTATTTATTAAAGAGCATTAGGATCAGAGAGAAAGGTAAAAATCTAACTATTTCTAAGAGACCCTATCATCTGACCCACCATGGTGAGGTCAGGAACCAGAAAGAGACAGAACCCCTTCACTCGTGTCCACTTCCTACTTTGTGTCCTCCTCCTAGAAATGGGAGGCTCCTCAAGTTGTTTGGCTGGTAGCCTTGATAGACAGTACCCATGAGTAAACATCACTTCCTGATGCTAAGGACCTTGACTGCATGACTTGCCCTCAGAGGCCTTCTCCTCATGGCAGAGCTTTTCTACAGTAAGTCTCCAGAAGGTGGCATCATTCTAATCGTTACAAGGCTTATATAATAATAAGTGACTTCCTCCATGAGATTTGGGGGTTTTGTTTGTTTGTTTGTTTTTTGCAGGGCAATGGGGGTTAAGTGACTTGCCCAGGGTCATGCAGCTAGGAAGTTGTCAAGTGTCTGAGGCCAGATTTGAACTCAGGTACTCCTGAATCCAGGGCCAATGCTTTATCCACTGTGTCACCTAGCTGCCCCCCCCCATAAGACTTTACAAACAAGTTAATATTCTAAATCTATGTTTCCCTTGGCTGTTATACTTCTCTGCTAGGCAAGGAGATACAGTGTTTTCCAATTTGGGTGATTTCTAGGATCTTTTAGCATCCCTTATTTGTATTGATTTACATCTATTAAACTTCCTTAGAAAACTATGTCTATGCCATTGTCTATTCTTTTATTTACTTTCCATTTTTTGGTGTCAACAGCTTGTTTGAATAGGTCAGTTTGGAATTGCCTCTGGAAGCTAAGATCATGTGTTGTATCTTCTTATTTTCATTCTTTTTCATAATTTGGTATTGCTTTTTATCCTAGCTCCACAAAGTTGTTGGTCTGACTATTCACTGATAACTTATTTGAAAATTCCTTTAATATCAGGATTTATGGGGCAGCTAGGAGGCACAGTGGATAAAGCACCAGCCCTGGATTCAGGAGGACATGAATTCAAATCTGGCCTCAGACACTTGACACTTACTAGCTGTGTGACCCTGGGCAAGTCACTTAACCCCCATTGACCCACAAAAAAAAAATCAGGATTTACTATCTGATTAAATATTACAATGTCCAATTTCTTCCAAACTTCATTATCATTCATTCATTCATTCATTCACGAAGCATTTATTAACAGTCTCTTAAGTACTAGGCACTGTACTAGTCTCCATGGAAACAAAGGAAAAAATGAAAAGAAACTGTCTCAGCTCTCAAGGAACTTACATTCTACTAAAGAAGATATTCATTATATGTAAGCATAAAATTTCTGTACAGTCTATAATTCACAGTCTTTATCATTCAACTGAACTGCTCTTTCCAAAGTTACCAATGATCTCTTAATTACCAAATCCAATGACCTTTTCTCAATCATCATTCTTCTTGATCTCTCTGCAGCCTTTGACATTGTCAAAAACCCGTTCTCCTTAATTTCCTCTACTCTCAAGGTTTTTAAGACACTACTCTCTCCAGATTCTTCTCCAAATCTGATGGCTTCTTTTCAGTCTCTTTTGCTAGATCATCATCCAAGTGTGAGAAAATAATAGGGTTTGGGGAACAGCCAAAGGCCCCTACTCAGGTGATTGATCAGATTAAGATTGATTGGATTGACTGAGTTTGCTGATTAACTCACTTAAAGTTAATTCAATTAAAACCACACCTGCCTGGCTCTCAAGAGGGTGTGTTCTCAGAGTGTGTGAACTCTGACCTCAACATGAGACCACCCTCAAGTCCAGTGAACTAATGGATTTGGTTGATGCTAGCCAATTAACTTGAATCAGTGTGTAAGGACTGCCTCTCCTTCGGACCTTAAAAAGCTTCCACATTCAGTTACTCTCAGTTAGACTCTCTCAGGCACTTTTTTTTTTTTTAATGTATAAGGTATTTTATTTTTTCCGTTACATGTAAAGATAGTTCTCAACTTTTGTTTATACAAGCTTTACAATTTCAGATTTTTCTCCCTCCCTCCCCTCCCTCCCCCCTCCCCTAGACAGCAGGTAATCTGATATAGGTTATGTCTATATATCTCTATACATATAGATATAGATATATACACACACATATATATACACATAATAACATTAATCCTATTTCTGCATTAATCCTGTTACAAGAGAAAAAATCAGAGCAGTGATGCAAAACCTCAAAATAGAAAAAAAAAACAACAGCACCCAAAACAAAAGAAATAATATGGTTCAATCAGCATCTATACTTCACAGTTCTTTTTTTTTTTCCTTGGATTTGGAGATCCTCTTCTATCATGAGTTCCCTGGAACTCTTCTGTACCATTGCATTGGTGAGAAGAATATAGTCCATCACAGTAGGTCAACACTCAATGTTGATGATACTGTGTACAATGTTCTTCTGGTTCTGCTCATCTCACTCATCATCAGCTCACGTAAGACCCTCCAAGTTTCTCTGAACTCTTCCTGCTCATTATTTCTTACAGCACAATAGTATTCCATTGTATTCATATACCACAACTTGTCCAGCCATTCCCCAATTGATGGGCACCCCCTCAACTTCCAATTCCTTGCTACCACATAAAGAGCAGCTATAAATATTTTTGTACATGTGGGTCCCTTTCCCCCTTCCATGATTTCTTTGGGCAAAAGACCTAAAAGTGGAATTGCTGGGTCAAAGGGTATGCACAGCTTTATTGCTCTTTGGGAATAATTCCAAATTGCTCTCCAGAATGGTTGGATCAGCTCACAGCTCCACCAACAATGCATTAGTGTTCCAATTTTCCCACAGCCTCTCCAACATTTATCTTCCTTTTTTGTCATTTTAGCCAATCTGATAGGTGTCAGGTGGTACCTCAGAGTTGTTTTAATTTGCATCTCTCTAATCATTAGAGATTTAGAGCATTTTTTCATATGGGAATAGATAGCTTTGGTTTCTTCATCAGAAAACTGTCTCAGGCACTTTTGATGGCAGAGGACTTGGAGGAAGAAGCAGGCCAGGCCGAACTCTATTTTTCTTTCATGCTAGAAGGCCAGGCCAAGCTCTATTCTCTCCCCTAGGCTAGATAGGCTTTTTTTTTTAACTTTCAGAAACATGTGAGCTCTCTTTACTAATATTTAATATACTTTAATGAATGTTTAATGCCCCCAAACTGGTGCTAAGGCTTCTAATTTATAAGTAACAACTATGTTAGGAACCTCAGCTAATTTTTCCTACACTTGAGACAGAAATAAGGCAACCACTACACAAGTTATATGTACTCATCATGGATGTCCCACAGGGTTCTGTGCTGGGCCCTCTTCTCCTTCTATACTACTTCACTTGATTATCTCATCAGTTCCCACAGATTTTGTTATCATTTTAGTTATCTTTTTGCTGATGATCCTCAGATGTACTTATACTGCCCTACTTCTTTGCTGACCTCCAGTGTCACATTTCCACTGCCTTTTAGAAATCTCTAATTGGATATCCAGTAAACATCTCAAACTCGATATATCCAAAACGGAACTCATATTTCCCTCTAAATCTTCCTGTATTACTATTGAGGGTACCACTATCCTCTCAAGCTCCCAGGCTGGGAAGCTAGGTGTCATCCTCAACTCCTCACTATCTCTTACTCCCCATATACAATACATTGTCAAGGCCTGTGTATTTCACCTTTGGAACATCCCTCGAGTAGGCACCTCACATTTGGCCTATTGCAATAGCCTACTGGTTGGTTTGCCTGTTACAAGTCTCTCCCCACTCCAGTCCATCTTTCAATCAGCCACAAAAATGATTTTCCTAAAATGCAGGTCCAACCCTGTCACCATTATACTTAATAAACTCCAATGGGTCCCCATCACCTTCAGAATTAAATGCAAAATCCTCCCCTGTTTAGCATTCAAAGTCTTTCATAACCTAACCCCTCCTACCTTTTCAGTTTTCTTGCTTTTTAATCCTGACAAGCACTCTTCTATCCAGTGGCACTGACCTCCTGACCAAGGCACTCCAGTCATTTTCTCTGGCTTTTTCCCTTCCTACTGACCTCCCTAGATTCTTTGAAGTCCCAAGTAATACCTCTTCTTTTATTGGAAGCTTTGCTTGGCCAATCCTTCGTAATTCTAGTGCTTTCCCTTTATTAATTATTTCTTATTTATCTTGTATATAGCTCATTTGTACCTATTTGTTTGCTTGTTGTCTTCCCTATTAGATTGTGAATTTCTTAAGGACAGGAATTATCTTTTCCCTTTCTTCGGATCCCTGGCCCTTAGTACAATGCCTAGAATATATTAAATGATTAATAAATGTATGTTAACTGACTACAAACCTTTGACCTCTTGTTCTTACTCCTGAACCAGGTTTTCAAACATATTTCCCCTTAATGCCAGCTACCTTTGCATTGAAACCAAAGAATAGTAAGAGATAGACAGACAGACGGATGAATTTATTTGGGAACTTCTTTTCAAAGCCTTCAGTATAATTTCTCTACTTCCCATTGGCACCTAGGCTGCACTTATTGTTATGGGAACAGTGACAATAAGCAATGATAAGTCAAGGATTTATACAGGGTCTGCACCTATGATTAGGTCTCAGATTCTGTAATGCTTCTAGGCATTCTTCTTGAAAACCCCTCCCTTAAGATACACACACATGCACACACACATGCACAAACATACATATATACAAGCCCCTCCCTAAGAAATAACAGATGCTAACTCTGCCCAGTCTTATGAGGGAAAGGACCACCAGGTTTACACACCCCATTGTTTATTTGGGATAGGGACTCCAATAGCTACAGTGACCCTGCCTCAAAATTCTCCACTCTTAACCAAAAGAAACAGTTGGCACTGACTATGCCCAGTTACATGAAGAAAAGGAGAGTGGAGAGAGGAAGTGGGCAGGCTAGAAAATAGGTCTGTGCCTATCTGCTTTGGGCATAAGGGAAAATTTACTGGAAACCCAATTGGGATGAATTCCATACTTCAATATTACACAGGGAAGGGACCCAGGGAGGGGACTCCATATCCCAGCCAAGGTGAGGAGACTGACAAACCTATGCTTGAGGGAATTGCAGCATTAATAAAGAGGAATAGGAATAAAAGAAAATGGCCAAAATACCAAGGTAATATATCAAGAAAAAGCTTCAATAAAAAGTCAGTACATTAAAGAACAAAGAAAAAGAACAAATAAACAAAGCCACAGTGAGAAACCAAAGTGCCATTAGAAAACATTGCAATATAAGTGAACTAGTATGTATTGTGCCTGACAAAATACAGAATCCTAGGGACCAAGTCTGCCTTGCTGAGATCATGGAACAAAAAGATACCTTAGAGTATCTCAAAAGAAACAAAATTTATAAAAGAAGAAATTACAAATAACTTTAGGTCACAAATTAGTGTTACTAATGCAAAAAATTGGGGTATTGAGTAGAAAATTAAACATAAACATATACACAATTAGCAGACTAGGAAAAAAATGAATCCATGATTGATGATCTCTCAAAATAAGTAAAAGAAAGATTAACATATGCAAAACCCCCAAAATACTGAAGTGGAAGAAAATTTGGCAGAAGGCAAACAAAAGGAAGCATTACTAGGCCCAGGAAAATGACACAAGCAAAAGCAAATTACTTTAAAGACTGGCTACACAGAAGTAACTTAAGGATTTTCAAAAGCTCATACTTTACTTAAATCATAGCACGCAGGGTCACCTCTACTTAACAATAAATCTCTTGAAAAATTCACCTATAGTTGTTTCCCCTATTTCCTGGGCTTCCATTGAAACTGCTCTCACTCAGGTCAATAATGACCTCCATATCACTGAATCCAGTGTAGGCTTTCTCCCTATCTTCCTTTACTTTTCTGTAACTTTTATCATTGTTTGCCACTCCTTTCTTCTTGGTCCTCTCTCCTCTCCAGAGATAGTCGAGATACTCATTCAGAGGTACCCTCCTGTTTCTCTTTTCTCTCTTGCTGCTCTCTCACTCCTTGGCTGATTCTTTATTCTCCTCCTGGCCCATTAGTATCAGTGGTTGTCCCTTAGCAGTCCATCCCTGGCCTTCTCTTGTTCTCTCTAGACCAGTTGGTCATAACCTTTTTGGGGTCCTAGACCCCTTTGGCAGTCTGTTGAAACCTATAGACCCCCCCTTCTCAGAATAATGTTTTAAATGCAAAAAGATAAAGTTAATATAATTTCAAAGGAAACCAATTATATTAAAATGTGGTTACCAATTTATTTAAAAAACAAGTCCATGGATCCCCAGTTAAAAATCATTACTCTAGACTCTCTCTCTTGGCAAACACATTCATCCCCATGGCTTCAACTATTACCTCTAATGCAGATGACTTTGATACAGTCTCCTGATAAGTCCTTCCAACTCCACTCACCCTCCCTACCATCCATCCTTCCTACTATTGCCAGAACAATCTTTTTGGTGTATTGATCTAATCATGTCATAGTATCATAAATTTAGAAATGGCAAGGATCATAAAGTCCATATATTAAGATCATCTAGTCCATCCTCCTCACTTTACAGAGGAGAAAACTGAGACCCAGAGAGGTTATATGACTTGCCCAAGGTTATGCAAGTTGTGAGTGGCAGAATCAGGATTTGAATCCAAATCCAGTGTTCTTCTTATTTCTCTGATCTAAAATCTTCACTGGTTCTCTCTAACCCACCAAGTGAAAAAATAGCTCCTTTGCCTAGCATTCAGGGCCCTCCACCATCTGCCACCCTCTTACCTTTCCAGCTTTATGTCATGTTACTTTGCTCCATATCATTTATTCTCTCCTATATTTCTGTCTGCTGATGTTACTAACTATACCCATAATGTCCTTTCTCTCCCTTCTTTAACTTGTGAACTACTAGCCTTTAAAGTTCAACTTCAGGGGGCAGCTAGATGGCACAGTGGTAAAGCACCGGCCCTGGATTCAGGAGTACCTGGGTTCGAATCCGGCTTCAGACACTTGACACTTACTAGCTGTGTGACCCTGGGCAAGTCACTTAACCCTCGTTGCCCTGCAAAAAATAAATAAATAAATAAAGTTCAACTTCAATATTTCCTCTGAGACTACCTTTTGAAAACAATCTTGCTACTTTCCAAGCCTCATAGAAAAAAAAATTGTGCATTCTCCAATGTGCTTATGTGATATTATACATTGTGTATAATATCTATGTTAATGTCTTTTCTTCCAATACACTGTAAGTTCCATGAGGACAAGCAGGGTGCCTTATTGAAACATTGTATTTCCTCCAGCACCTCGCATAGTTCTCTCCATGCAATCAGAGTATAATAAATGTTTATTGGATAAAGGAAGAAAAGAATGATTTGCATCTTCTTAGAATGGGGTTCAGTTAGATGCAGAGAAGCTCATATCCAGATATGAGTATTGACTGTTTATGAAGTATGAGGGGGTGGGAGTGAGAAGAAAAGCCAAAGAGCTGCTGCTAAGTAGTGGGAAAGTACTCTGTGGCCTTAACACAGCATTTCATAAAGAATGCATCAATACTTCAATGGATTCCTCATCTAATCAACCTGGATACTCCCTCCAAAGACACATGCCTTTTCATCTACACCTTGTCTTACATGGTTTATTGCCCACATCCTTAAGTCTTTCATAAAAGATGGACCTAATACAGTAGAGGTCTTACTCATGCTCTTTCAACATTTCAGGAGTATCTGCAAAACATTCAGGCCATCCGTCATCACTGACAGCCACCTCCTTTTCCCACCATACATTTCCTGAATGGTATCTTTTACACTACTTCTTGCAAGTGTATCATCTTTGTGACTATGCTATAGCCTACTTATACCAACTATACATTTCTATATTACTTGTTTGGTTAACCATAATTTTGACTTTTCAGAGATTGTGGTAGTCCATGATTCATAGTGTGGTAAAATATGAAAGTTTTTAACAGTCGGTTAGGATAACTGAAAGACGCCAGTTTTTCAAGGACCACCCTTTTGGGGAGGAGATGAACAGTCCGCCTGCTGCGCATGTCAGACTGCCTGCCGGGTACAGTCCGCCTGCTGCGCATGTCAGACTGCCTGCCGGGTACAGTCCGCCTGCTGCGCATGTCAGACTGCCTGCCGGGTTTTTTGACTTCCGGGGTGGAGAGAAGGAGAGTAGGCCTTTTTGCCTGCTTGGCGGGACTCCTGGCGGCGCAGCACAGACGGTCTCCCTCACTCCAAAGGTGGCCTTTTTTGGTTTGGTGAGTTTTTATAAGAAATATAGACTAAGCCTAGATTTAAGACGATTTCTACTGTATTTCTACTTTCCTATCCTTCTAATCAACAACACCTTATATACAATAAAGGCTCTATCTAGAAAACCAGAAGCTTCTTCCATTTACTAGTCTGGGAGATAAATTAAGGGAAAAGTTAAGTAGGGGAGATTTATGATCTAATATCCAATTTTAAATTTCACAGTTTGGCGACCCCGAAGGGACCTTAAGGACCCTCCCACCCTCCCTAGTTTGGCCATAAGCCGGCTAATTCGGTGGTTTTTCCGAATACCCCCCCCCCCCCACGGACTTTCCCTTTGTCTAATCTCCCTTAAAGACTTTAAGCCTCTAAAAGTCTTGCTTTAAACAGAAAAGCCAGCCCAGTTTAAAGGGCAAGATGCTCGAATATTCTACTATCCCTTTGATTTTTCTCATCGGAATGTATTGGGACAGCATAACGTCCCGACTTAGAGGAATAGTTTACTCAATGGTCCTTCAAAACATTATTGGTTTTTTCCTCATTCAGGCAGCAAAAAGTTTTTTGTATAATAGTATAAGTGAGAATCTTTGGGAAAATACGTTTAATATAAGTAGAAATTTTATGCCTGCAATTGAAATACCTTTTAATACCACATCCATAGTTCATACGACTAAGGATTTTATTTTTTTTGGGTTTTTTTTGTCTTGTTTTGTTTTTGTTATTATCATTGTTATGATATGGGGGAAATTCTCACATATGGAGAGAGTCCTCAAAATGAAATACTCACATATGGAGAGAGACCTCAAAATGAAATTCTCACATATGGAGAGAGACCTCGAAATGAAATTCTCACATATGGAGAGAGACCTCAAAATGGCTGTTTCTACTAGAGATGATCCAAGTTTAGAATCAGATCAACAGAAACTACTCCCTCTGCAGGAAGCTATAGAACATAGTAAAAAGGGAGTGCCAATTCAAGTCAGAAAATATAGCCCCTTTAGACCAAGTGACTTGAGCGCATGGAAATCTTTCATCCCTAGTTTTGAGAAAAATCCAAACACTGTAATTTCACAGTTAAGGACTATATTTAATGCATATCAACCCAGTTGGGCTGATGTTACTTGCCTTTTGGAAACTTTACTGTCCCCAACTGAGATTACAGATATTATCTCAGCAGGAAATGCCCTTGTTGCGAAAGGTAAGGCCAATGTGGAATGGCCTCTAAAGGATCCAGAGTGGAATTATAATGATGATAGGGATTTCCAAAGATTAAAAGACGCTAGAGAAATACTTCTGAAGGGAATGGAATCTTGCTCTAGAAAACCGGAAAACTGGCAGAAATTTTTAAGCCTACCTCAGGAGGCTAATGAAAGACCAAACAGATTTTATGATAGACTTTGTGAGGCCGCTAGACAGTACACCAGATTGGATCCAGTAGATTTAAGAGATTCCTATATCGTTCTCAACACATTTGTTTATAATTCACTGCCAGAAATACGCAGATACTTTCTGAAACAATGTCCAGACTGGAGAAATCTCACAGTAGATAGAATTAAGGAACTTGCAAATTATGTCTTTGACTCACGTGAGGAAGATCCAGATCACCCTAAACAGAGCATTCTGGCACCAGCAATTCCTAGTCAGCCATGTGAACACCGGAGCAAGGACACTAAGGTGTGTTGTTACTGTCGTAAGGAGGGGCATGAATTGAGAGAATGTAGGACTTGGAGAAGAAATTCTAATTCTAATTACAGGCGAAATCAAAATAGAAATAGATCTTTTCGGAGGAATACAGAAAGGCAGTACCAGAATAATGGTAACCAAGGTCCCCCTCAGAAGAGGACACAGGAATGACGGTGTCTTGGGGAGGAATGGAACATAGATAATGAAAGCCATATATTCCCAGATCCGGATTTTTTGAATGCACTTGTGCCAGTCCATTCACCTCCCCAGAGTAATGAACCACATGTCACCTTAAAAGTGGGGGAGACTTATTATGATTGTCTGCTAGACACAGGAGCCTCTAAATCAGTATTAGTAAGCAAACCAGATGCTGGGTGTAGACCTGTAGGATATTTGAATGTAGTGGGAGTCTCAGGAAAGAGCCAGAGAGTGGCAAAATTGAATCCTCGCATGGTATCTATGGGGCCCTTAACAGTAGAACATTCATTTTTACTCATGCCTGATGCCCCTGTAAATTTATTAGGTCGTGATCTCCTTTGCAAGCTTAGAGCAACCATATCTTGTGCTCCAGATGGGGCTGTCTCCTTACAATTGCCAGAGGATACTGTTCATTTATTACCAATTTTACTTACAGAAGCTCAAGGAACAGCAGGGGAGGTATCCAAAATCCCCTCTGACATTCCTGAGTCTTTATGGGCCTCATCCCCTAATGAGGTGGGGCTCCTTAAGTCTGCCATGCCTGTTACCTTTAAAGTTAAGGGGGGACCACCCCCCTCCATTCCACAGTATCCATTGTCTAGGGAAGCAATAGAAGGGATCACCCCTATAATTGAGGCTTTGAAAAGCCAGGGTATTATTATTCCATGTCATCACTCTCCATGCAATACTCCCATTTTGCCAGTTAAAAAACCCAAGCCTGGGCCAGATGGTAAACCTGTTTATCGCTTTGTGCAAGATCTTAGAGCGATTAATAATTATGTTATTCCTAGACATTCTATAGTCGCAAATCCGGCTATGATAATTTCCTCAATTCCCTATGAATCTACATGTTTCACAGTGGTAGACCTTTGCTCTGCCTTTTTCTCCATACCAGTACATGAGGACTTCCAATATTTATTTGCTTTTACCTGGAAAAATAGACAGTGGACCTGGACTAGACTCCCACAGGGATTTGTAGACAGTCCCACATTATTTTCCCAAATTTTACAGCAGGATCTGGCCTCTATTACCTTTAAAGCCTCCACACTAGTACAATATGTTGATGACTTACTTTTGGCCTCTCCTAATGCTGAAATTTGTCAGGAAGATAGCCGTCACTTACTGCTGGAGCTGCACAAGAGAGGACACAAGGTTTCCAAGACAAAGGTACAATGGTGTTTGCCCCAGGTAGAATATTTAGGATTTATTTTGGCTGCTGGAACTCGCTCTGTCTCTTCTAAGAGAGTCCAGGCCATTCAACAACTCTCTGCCCCCACTACTAAGAGGCAGTTGAGAGCCATTCTAGGAGCAGCCGGGTACTGTAGACAATGGATACCCTCTTTTGGTGAAATTACTAAACCCCTCATAGCTCTTACAAAAAGTTCTGTTCCAGACAGTTTACAGTTGGATCCCCAGCATCTCTCAGCCATAAAAGAATTAAAACGGGCCTTGTTATCAGCACCTGCCCTAGGACTGCCAGATTATAGTAAGCCTTTCACTCTCTTTGTGCATGAACAAAGGGGGGTGGCTTCTGGAGTCCTGACTCAGTCACTGGGGCCTAACCAGCGTCCTATAGCCTACTATTCAATTCAGCTGGACCCTGTAGCGGCTGGAGTGCCACCTTGCCTTAGAGCAGTGGCGGCCATAGCGCTTTTGGTAGAAAAAGCCTCTGATTTGGTCCTAGGTAACCCTCTAACTGTGCAATGCCCTCATGAAGTGGAGGCTCTCTTACTACGTCACAGGACACAAGCCTTTTCAGATCAAAGGCTGGCTAAGTATGAAATAACCCTGTTAGGTAATGAGAATATCACTTTAAAACGCTGCACAGTTCTTAATCCAGCAACACTACTCCCTAATTTACCATTCTCGGGGGAACCGTTGCATGACTGTGCTTCTTTAGTTGATATGGCTGAAAAACCCCGTGATGATCTTTTTGATACACCTTTAGAAAATCCTGATCTTGTCCTCTATACAGATGGTTCCTCATTTATGAGAGAGGGAACCCGTTTTACTGGAGCTGCTGTAGTTTCTGATTATGACACCCTCTGGGCAGCTTCTCTGCCTTGCCATTTTAGTGCACAGGCTGCTGAACTTGTGGCTCTTACACAGGCCTGTAATATAGCCAAAGGTAAGAGTGCCACTATTTTTACTGACTCGAAATATGGCTTTGGCATATGCCACTTTATTGGTATGATTTGGCGTCAACGAGGCTTTCTAACATCCTCGGGCAAGGCTATTGCCAATGGGGACCTTATCAAGGACCTCTTAGATGCCCTGAAACTGCCTTCTTCCCTAGCTGTTGTACATTGCCCTGCCCACACAGGGAATAGTGATCCTGTTTCAAAGGGAAATGCACGAGCCGATTCTGCAGCCAAGCTTGCTGCATTAGAAGCTCCTGAACATGTATTTAACCTTTCACCTTCTGAGGATATTCCTTCCAACCTAACCTATGACGATTCTGAAGTAGAAAAGTGGAAAAAGAAATTTAAGGCGAAACAGATCAATGGCATCTGGGTGTCTCCGGAAGGTAAGCCATTTCTTCCCCGGAAATTCTACCACCAGGTATGCCTCTCTGTTCACAGAAAAGGCCATTTTGGTACACAAGGCATTGTAGACTCTATTAAGAGAACCTGGATAGCACCAGGTGTAACTAATACAGCATCTCGAATCTGCTCGGGCTGTTCCACATGTCAGTCTTATAATCAGTATGCTTTTAAGGCCAAAGCTTATGGAGGGCGTCCTCTAGCATATACACCTTTTGAGCACTTACAAATTGATTATATTACTATGCCAAAAGCAGGACATTATAAATTTTGCCTTGTTATAGTTGATCAGCTCACTCGGTGGGTGGAGGCCTTTCCCAGCCCCCGAGCCACAGCTGCCTTGTTGCCAAAATTCTTCTTAAAGAGATAGTACCTCGTTTTGGCCCACCAGCCCGCATCGATTCTGACAAAGGCACACATTTCACTGATTCGATTTTATCCCAAATCTACTCTTTCTTGGGAGTGACTCCAAAATTCCACACGCCCTACCATCCACAAAGTTCAGGCCAAGTTGAACGTATGAATAAAGAGCTTAAGAGCATGATTGGCAAATTATGTACTGAAACCCATTTGAAATGGCCTGATGTTCTACCATTGGCATTATTCTATCTACGAAGTAGACCAAGGGGAGAACTTCATATATCTCCTTATGAAATGCTTTTTGGTCACCCTCCTATCCAAGCTAAAACTTTTTCCCCAGTTTATACATCACTGGTGGGAGGTGATACTTCTGTTGCCTCCTATATACAGGAATTACAGACCAGGCTACGTGAACTCCATGAGGCAGGAGCTGTGGTCCAGGCAGGACCATTAGACTTTTCATTGCATAACTTCAACCCAGGAGATAAAATATATGTAAAGAATTTTCAGAGAACCAGTGGAACTCAACCCGCCTGGGAAGGACCTTTTCAGGTATTATTGACAACTCCTACTGCCATTAAAATTGGTGAAAAAGACTCATGGATTCATTGCTCTCATATAAAGCCTGCACCATTCATAGGTGAAGAGATTTCAGATAGACCTGAGGTAGACACTAAAGAGGTAAAAACCCTAACGATAGCAACTGTTAAAGAGCAAAGAAAGTTGAGAGGAAACAGGCAGTTCCCATTTAAGAATCCCACTGATCAGTTAAATGCTTTGGGACTCAGTCTTCGTAAAGTATCAGGAGACGGAAATTGCCTTTTTAGGGCTTTAGCAGACCAGCTAGAAGGTCACTGTAGAAATCATCTCAGACACAGACAAGAAGCTGCTTCTTATATGATTAACCATAGACAAGAGTTTGAGTCTTTTAGAGTAAATGACTCCCCTTTTGAAGAATATGTTGATGAATTAAAGAAATTTGGAAAGTGGGGAGGAAATGATACAATTGTAGCATTTGCTAAGCAGCATCAGCTGAATGTTGTGGTTCATCAATTAAATCAGCCTTTATTGAGAATCAGTGGCACAGACAAAACTGATGCTAGAGAACTCCACATTTTCTACCATAAAGAACATTATGACAGCATTAGAAAGATCAATGACAATTCAGAAACCCCTGCCACTTTGGCATGCAGAGAATTGGGGAACCAGTTAAAACAATGTGGCATACCCCAAACTCTAGCAGCTTAAATACCTTAAAATTTAACAAGCATTTCCTTCCACAGGCAAAAGCACTGAAGCACATGGCCTAGTTTTCTGGCCCACCTCAATTTCTCCCACCCTTTTCCCTACCCTATACCTATTTTTTTTTTAATCCTTTTTGCTTTTTGTTTTGTTTTGACTTTTGAAAGGCACTGAAAAGACCTGGAATTCACCACACCTTTAAATTCTTTAAGAGCACAAAAGGGTGCTTAGCGAATCTTTTGCCTTTTATTTTTGGTTTTTGGTTTTGCTTTGTTTTTTTTTTACTTTTGTTTCTTTTGCTTTTCTTTAAAAACCCGATTTTGTAAACTAAGTGACTTTTCAAAGGCATTTTAAGTATATGCTATTGAATATTGAATCTTGCTAATTGAAGTCTTATTTCTTTTTGATGAATTAATCACCGCTTTAAGTATCTGCTACTGTTATACTAGAGAATTCATGTATAAGATGATGTGGTCTACTTGCTAAAAGAAGATTATGTAATAATGTCTAAAAGAAGATTATGTAACAATGTCTAATATAATCAGCTATTTACATTCATTTATTATTTATATGTCATTATACTCTGGGTATGGTTTGGAATTATTGTATATATCACTAATATATTCTCAGTTATGCAGCATAGCACACATTTTTACCATCATATCGTCTTTGGTGAAATTAATGAGATTTCAGAAATATGGAAACTTATCATTTCAGAGACTAACTTGCTGTGAACTCTGATGCAGGCCCTGGAGAGAATATATGTGCAACAAAAGGAGAGACAGGTATACATAAGTCCATGGTTTGCTTATGATGGTGACTATGTAGAGCACAATTACTAGGCACAGTCCAGTATTCATCCTCTCTCCCTCCTAATTTAACCTAATTTAACTGAACTTACTTATCTTTTTATCTCACTCAGTTGAATTCACCTGTGGCCTAGCACAATCACTGGCTGTCTCGGAACCATGAGATATGGTATGATAACCTTTCCATAACATTTTCAGGTGTCATGAACACATACTAAATTTGACTTTGATCCAGACACATGGTGGTAAAAAGTGTTACTGATTGCAAAATGCTATGCTAAGGTTTAGTAAAAAAAAATACAGCAATTCAAACAGTTAAAGAAGAAATCCAGCTTTCCAGACCAGAGTCCAGAGTCCAGAATCCAGACCAGAGTCCAGAATCCAGTTTTCCAGACCAGAATCCAGTTTCCTCCTGATGACATCTTACCACTTCAAGAAGACAAGAGAACTCAGAGACTTTATATGAACTGTTTTGCTTTATTAGCTTTTACTATCTCCTTTCTGTTATATACTATCTGTAACATGTACTCTCTGCAGAGGCTCTCCCTTTGCAAGACTAATGTCAAAGCGTCGGTTCATGAGGAAAAAAAAAAAAAAAAATCGCCCCTCTGGACAAAACTTTCCTCTCTTCCTTTTCTGTATTGTTGTTCGCATATTATTAGTCAGCAAAAGTTATTATATTCTTTTTACTGTTCCATCAAGGAAACATTCCGTTTCTTGAGGAAGCAAAGGGGGGAAATGTGGTAAAATATGAAAGTTTTTAACAGTCGGTTAGGATAACTGAAAGACGCCAGTTTTTCAAGGACCACCCTTTTGGGGAGGAGATGAACAGTCCGCCTGCTGCGCATGTCAGACTGCCTGCCGGGTACAGTCCGCCTGCTGCGCATGTCAGACTGCCTGCCGGGTACAGTCCGCCTGCTGCGCATGTCAGACTGCCTGCCGGGTTTTTTGACTTCCGGGGTGGAGAGAAGGAGAGTAGGCCTTTTTGCCTGCTTGGCGGGACTCCTGGCGGCGCAGCACAGACGGTCTCCCTCACTCCAAAGGTGGCCTTTTTTGGTTTGGTGAGTTTTTATAAGAAATATAGACTAAGCCTAGATTTAAGACGATTTCTACTGTATTTCTACTTTCCTATCCTTCTAATCAACAACACCTTATATACAATAAAGGCTCTATCTAGAAAACCAGAAGCTTCTTCCATTTACTAGTCTGGGAGATAAATTAAGGGAAAAGTTAAGTAGGGGAGATTTATGATCTAATATCCAATTTTAAATTTCACAATAGCCATATGCTATCCTTGGAGGCATACTTGTATTTAAAGGATGTTTTTTATGTTACGTTGCATCTTGGCACATGATCCTTTTGTTAATTATGGATATACTCATTTGATTGGAAGAATGATGAACACACATAAGCACCCCTAGATTGGGAGTCAGAAAACATGGACTCTAGTCCCAGCTGTGCCACTGATTAGTTATATGGTCTTGAGTAAATTACTTTACTTCTCTAATCCTCTATTTTGTTATCTGTAAAATGAAAGTGATGGATTAGATGAGCTCTAAAGTGTTTTCCAATTCTAGAATTTGAGATGCTTTGGTTATTTTTAAAGGGGGGGGCAGCTAGGTGGTTCAGCGGATAGAGCACTGGCCCTGGATTCAGGAGGACCTGAGTTCAAATCCAGCCTTAGACACTTGATACTTCCTATCTGTGTGACCCTGGGCAAGTCACTTAACCCCAATTGCCTCATAGAAAGGAAAAAAAACAGATTGAGTTATTTTTAAAGGGTTCATTAGTTGCTTACTCCTAAAATTTAGAAACTCCTTGGCTGGAATTTGAATGCTTGGAAGAGAGACAATAAGGCAGATAATAGGAGTTTTTACTTTTAGCTTACTCACCAATTCCTTTTACTCTTTCCCTGTTCAGACTAAAACCATAAGTAATTAATCCTCAATAACCTGAGATACTGATCTTCAGAAAGTGAATACCCATTTTAGAGGGATCTTGTGAAGTTGGTACATTACTGAAATGCCCTGATTACCAGTGCCATAGATATTCTGCTAAAACTAAGTGAGTATACCTTGTTAAATGAGCAGAACATTTATGTAAGCAAGAAGCACTGCTGTGACTTCCTGACTGGTCTCTTGAGGTCCCTTCAACCCCTGGGCCACTTAGTTTCACAGAACTCCTTAGAACTAAGGCAATACAGGTCACCATCAAACCAAAGACTTGAGAGCTAACTCTATTGTGTCCTCCTTTTATAGTATTCTTAGCCTTGCCTAGGACCTTCTCTCCCCCTTCCCTAGGTTTCAGCTGCCAGACTTACTCCCATGTGATTCTGGGAAAGGAAACTTAAATGGCGGCTGGTAACTAGGATGAAATGAGTTGACAGCCCACACTTCACCTTCTAACATCCCTCATGGGGCCTGCCAAAGAACAGTGGCAGATGCTGGTCAATTAAGAAAATATCCTTTCATCTTTTTTTTTTAAAGAAAGAAACAAAAGATATTAAAAAGTCTTTAAAAACCCAAAGGTATTTTTTTTGCTGACATAAATGTAATTCTTTTTTTTTTTACAAGACAAAATGGCCAGAAACTAAATACCCTTAAGCATCTGACTTGAGTTATATTTATATAATAACAAACCAAGTCCATACAGTCATTTCCATGAAAATATCAAACCAAGTGGGTTTTAGCATTATGTGAGTACTAAGCCATAAGTTCCTGGAAGACAGAGACCACGTCATATTTAACTTTCTGTGCACACAACTGGATCCACAATAAATATGTTTTTGAATAAAACAACAGGTTAGATGACAGCATTTGGCAATTGGTCATTTGAGCATCGTGCAAACATATCCTTAAGGAAATCTTCAAGTTTCCAGAAACAGGAAGTGAAAATTGGTTCAATTTAATCAATGATATGGACCACTACAATTGTCTCCAAACAGTCTTCTGTTCCAAAAATGAAACCATTACTGCCATCCATAGCTCTTAAAATAATAATAGCTGACATTAATATAGTGTTTTCAGGTTTGCAAGGCACTTTCACATATATTTCATATTTCTAATAGCTATTAGTAAAGCTCCTAGAAATCATTTAGGAGATAAATAAGCAAAATATGTCCTATGTCTGCTCTCTCACACACTTAAAAGGAACAAATTTTCTTCATCAAAATGATTTTCTTTTGCCCTTGTGAACAAATATTGGGACTTTCTTAAAATTCAGTAGTTGTGCTCCCTGATAAACCAACAACATTAAGTTCAGCTCTGCATCTGATGGTCAGAGGTCTCTCTCAAGCAATGAAGAAGATTGTAAGCAAACAATGGTGTTTCCATGGTGATGACAGGTGACTGTGGGTTTTGTGTGCTTTGGGGGTACTAACTCTTCTCTAAATGAATAAATAGAAGGTCATGTTGACTTGACGAGACAGGTAAGTAGGAATAACTTACAGGTTATCCCAGTGTGTTTTAGAGAAAAATAAAGTGGCATTAACTTTAGGTAGCATGATCCCCAGTCTCTCTCTAGTGGGAAACCTAACAGATTATTCACATTGATTGAAGGTGATATAAAGATGAAAATTTAAGCAAATATTGGAAAATATCTTTAAACACTTTTAAAAACAGTTTTAATATAAGTAAAAACCAATATTCTTCTGTCCTTATAGTTACCCTCATTGAAATGTAAGCTCATTGGGAGGAAGGATTGTTTTATTCCTTGAATTTGCATACCCGGCACCCAATGCAGTGTCTGATACTTAATAGGTGCTTATAAAATGCTTGTTGCTTGATTGTTTCTGGTTATATTGTATTGCTTTGAGTTCTGAGATACTATAGCTTCCAAAGAATTGTCATTGAAACTTACCCAAAGGACAGTAAAAAGATGCATGGTATTTGTGAGAAGGCTGCAACACATTACAAATGAGGAATTATGCCTGAGAGCCAGTGTACAAGATGTCATTAAGGAGATATATGCCCCGCCCCCCAAAGCCAGTCATATAGTAATATTAAGGGATCATCAATGAAGGGTTCACATAGTCCATTGGTATCCATACAATTTCAAGGAAATGAGAAACCTCCAGTCTATTATAGTGGATTAAGGGGAAGGTATGGACAGAGTCATGAAGGCTAGGCAAGCATGGATGGATTTTGATCCGCAGATCTACATTGCTATAGTAAATATCCACACCTAGGACATTACAGATCCATCAAAAGAAGTAAAAGTGTTCTGTGTTCTGAGATCCCTATTGCCACAACAGAAAGAAAACTGGTTTCTTCTTTAGTCTGTAGGAACAAATATTTTAATAGTCAATAAAAACAACCTACTATGTGCAAACTCAGTAGCTGGTTATACACATACCCAGGAGATAGTAGTGTGCCCCGAACTGTAATTGCACTACTACTGTCCGACATTTAGCACATCAAAGACTGGACATTCTAATAGCTCCTATTCCATGACGCCTTGGATAAGAGTTGTGAAGGTGGAGCAAAGATGAGGGAAGAATTAGTGAAGATACTTGTGATGCAAACTCTTCAAAAACAAAACATTTCTAATATATTAATCTATTCCCTCCTCCCCGTTTCTATCTGTCCGTCTGTCTCTGTCTCTGTCTCTGTCTCTGTCTCTCTCTCTCTCACACACACACACACACACACACACACACACATGAACACACACACTAAAGCTGGATAATCAAAATTCATGCTCTTTTCATTGGTCATTTAGAAGTGGAAGAAATGAACACTCTGCTAAGAATAGAAGTACTGCTACCATGAATTGCTGGTGAATCTGCTAGGTCTATAGGATTGTGAGAAATGTATTAATTAACCCAAATGCATATTGACTTCACATGAAATAGGCATTGTGGGCACAGTAGCTTCAAGATGACACCACTGTACTCAACAATATGCTGAGAGAACAATTTTCCATAGATACTGCATGAATAAGAAATACCTTCCTGATGAAAAGCTTACCTTTCAGTATGCCATATTCTGTTTCAACAGATGAAAAGCCAAAAGGTAAATTATTTTGAGCAGTTTTGAAATTGTTTAATGCTTCAGGATCACTTTTTTTTCTTCAAGGCCAATGCCTTTCAGTTTGTCATCAACTCTGTGCAAGGCAGAACCATTGGCAAGGAAGGAATACCAAAATGCAGAATGCAGTGAAGATACAGGAACTATGAAAATTAGAAAATGGATAAATTTAGACCCCCCTACAAAAGAATGTCAAGTCTTGATTGCATAGGTTTTTGAGGTCTATTCCAAATGTAAAAAATGTGGTGTCAGGCAAACTGAAAACATATCCAAAAGTTCAATGTGAAGACAAGTTTTATCTTTAAATGAAGGATGAGAAAAACATAGCATCATACAGAAGGCAACCTCAAAAAGACTTCCAAGGCCATAAAGAAGCATTTAGAACAAAAAGGAGTCTTAGAGATTATCTACTGCAAGTATCTCATTTTTTCAAATGGGGAAACTAAGGCTCAGTCAATTTACCAGGATTTGACCAAGGCCATATAGATCATAAATAGCAGAGACAGATTTTAAGTCACATCCCACAAATTTGGGGTTCTTTCTTCTATAGCACTCTGCAATCTGAGTTATACATAGAGAGGAGAAAATAATGGGAGAAGGGCAAGAGACAAATCCTGGTTCGGGTCACTAAGCTTTGCTATGGGCATTTGACTGGTTTTCCACCAGTCAGGTAAAACTGTTTTGTTTTTTTCCAGAACTTCATTTGCCCTCTGCCTTCAAAGCCTAGAATAAACTTGAAATGATGATAGAGAACATAACATAGTTCCTGCAAATAATGCACTGTTTTCTCTAGAATTTCTGAAATCAATGAGTTATAGATAGGTGGAAAGAATTCTCTTCCCCATTTTCCCATGGTAGGTAGGCACCAAATCCCACTGACTGAGTCCTAGTCTCAGACCTCAAGGTTGGCCTCAATTCAATTGGACCAGCTCAATGCTTTGTGAGAAATTAGGGAAAAGTCCACTAGGCATGAGTCTTTTCCACCTAAGAGAAGTACCCTTCTCCAGCTCACCCTTTACAACAATACTGAGCCCCAGCCTCTGAGGCTACTGCAAACCAGAATTGTTCTGGATCTGAGAGAATTCAGAAGAGGTTCTAGTACCTTCACCTCCTATTAACTGCAGGAATGAGCTTCCCACCCCAGCAGGAAGCACAAAGCAGTGAGAAGCTAGTGCTAAGGCTTTTCAAAGTCGATTCCATTATCTTCTGTTTAGGTCAAAGCCAACTAACACTTGTGAGTAATTCATAAAGTGCCTATACTCGGAGGTATTGCCCAATCTCATTATCATTAATTTTTGCATATTTAACTACAGTTTTTAATTAGATTGTATTTTATTATTCATGCACATAATTTGAGCCTAACTCAGGCAGCTCTCGGAGAAGGGGGGAGAAAAAAAAGGAAATTTGCTGGATTCAAGAGTTGATATTGGGGCGGTGCCATTATTTGACTGACAAGCCAAGGCAAGGCTGCAAGCCTGTAATGGCTTTCTTTTAATTTCACTAATAGCTATCATGTTATGTACCTTTATAAATTTGTTAAATTCATAGTACTGGGAGTTGTCTCTGTATGCGGTAACTGTAAATACTTTGCTGTGTTTGGCTTTCACATACAAACTGTTTGCTCAGGCTCCTTGATGTATTATTAAAATGGGTAATGGGCTCCTGGGATGCCATCTCGTTATATGCCTTCATTTGCAGAATAAACCATGCGTTGTTTTCATCTTTACTCATGATTGTTAATGGCATTGATGATGAGAGGGGTGGTTTTTTTTTCCACTGCCTTTATCAGCACTGCTTTATTATGCAGGCAAAATAGCCGAGCTGCTGATTTTGTTTAAGGTTTTCAATTAGTCATTTGACTGAACACATCTGGTCCTGGCAGCTTTCCAGTGCCGGACTAGAGCTATTACTAGTTTACACCTGCTGAACCATGGCCATAAACCGCGAATGGGAATAAACTTAAATTGGCCTTTTAGATATGGTTGAAAAGTTGTAATGTTGTGGTGTTTTACTGCAGTGTCAGGGAGGTGTGAACTTTTTTTTCCCCTCCTCCCCCCCTTCAAGGTAAAAACTTGACACAATATCCCAGCTCACTCCAGTGACTCATTTATAGTTTTGTTATTAATGTCTGTTTACCCTTTTCCAACCGCTTATGGCTTAATCGACTGAAGTTAAGTAGATAAGATTGTGTTTGTACAGTGGGAGGGGAAGGCTGGGTTTAACTGTATTGGTAAACAGCAGCTTCTAAGAAAATCTCTGCAGATGCCTTGGAATTCTGCAGCTGTTGTTTGGAATGGTCCTCCCATTTCTTCAGCTACAATGAGAATTGATTCTAGATGGAACCAGAATCCAGGAGTACAAACCCTTGGAAAGACCTTGCCTTAACCATCAAAGAAGAGCGTGGGCTAAAATTCCTGCAAAATAAAATGTGCTTCTAATTCCCCAACATACATGTGTGCTAAGGGAAAATGCCTTTGGCTTATATCAGAAGTCGCCCTTTGTCTTGGTTTCCTAGCTGGGTAGGTGGCTGGGCTGCCAGAGCAGTAGCCAGGTCACAGAAAAAGCCACTCAGGGTTGGTTATTGGAGTTCAGGGAAGGTTCACAGAAGCGGCAACATTTCTGTTGGATCCAAGTAATTCACCAGGGACTGAATGAAAATATTTCACTCACTGTGGGAAAATCCTGGACAACGGTTCAGACTCACAGGATGACAAAAGATATTGGCGCCGAGACTGGAAGTGAGGTGCCTACCATGACACCATCTTGGCCCAGGGGATTCACCTTTTGATAGTTTGATGATGGCCCCCTCAATATATGGCCAAGTAGGCTAGAAACTAACAAATGGTCATGGTGAAAATTTGATCTATTTGGCTCTCTAATGAGATAACATAAGGGCTTTGTATTCCTTTAAACATAATATAAATGTGAGTTATCCTTATTATAAATGCAAATGTAACACTGAAAATCAGGGTCCCCCTGCCTGAAAGGCCAGGTATGTTATATTTCATCCCTCCCCAGGGTTCTCCCCGAGTTGTAAGGGGACTGAGGAATGTCTAGGCTCTCTGCAAATGGCTCCAGCCCCTACCAATACTGTTCCCTCAAGGGGTGTGTGGGGGTGGAAGTCTCCTGCACCCTCATTCAGTTAGATTAACTTCTACATAGGAATATTTACTTCAGAAGGTATGATCACTAATATACAAATTTACTACACTATATATAGGAAGCATAATCCTTCAACAGTCCCCACCCCCAACCAGCTCAGTCTTTGAGGGAAGGAGAAGGGAATTAGATGCACAGCTTAGCTTAGTTCCTACAGAGCCCAGTCCCAAGTTTCATAGTCCTAGCTCCCATCCAGATCTAGTCCCAAGGCACCCTGATTTTTAGGGCTTCCCTACATGGGCTGACTTCAGCCACAAATTCCCACCTAGAATCTTGGCTTCTCAGCTGCCATGGCTCCAATAACTCCCTGTCCAGTCTGCTGACACCCAGAAGATAGGACAAATGAAAAATAGAAACCAAAACATTCCAGGCCATGGGGCCTAAAAGGGAGGTTGGGGGGTAGGGAGGAAGGCATCCTGCCCTCCTTATTCAGTGCATGGTGCTCTTGATGTACAATGTATGTGGGTGATTTTCACCCACTGGGTGCAGCAGGAAAGAGACCGACTGTTCCAATCTGGCCAGTTTTTTAAAGACACAATCAAAGTAGGCTACTCCCAGCCACATGTTAGGGCAACCAAGGAGACAGAGTTTCTCCATATTAGGCAATATGGGCATGCTCACAAGGCAAGCCCCTTTGCACAAAAAAGAAATTAAGAGTGGCTGGAGGTTTCTGTTTTCCTCTCCTTTTTCTCAGCCCACCATAGGGATAGATAGAGTGTTAGACTTGGGGAGTTAGGAAGACTTGAGTTTAAATCTTGCTTCAGACACTTCCTATCTGTGTGTCCTAGAGCAGATGACTTAATCTCTATCAGCCTCGATTCAGCCATGTAAAATGGGGATAATAAGAGCACTTCCTTCACAGGGTTGTTATAAGGATCAAATGAGATAATATGTATAAAGTGTTTTGTAAACCTTAAAGCATTATATCAATATTAGCAGCTATTATCTCAGAGACCACCATTCCATAGACTTTTAGATAGGCATTTGCTTAGTAATGCTTTCTATGGTTTCATGAACCATAGTCCTTCCTGAGATAGGTGAAAAACCACATAGTCCCCTGGGAATGAGACATCTGACCAGTGTTTCCAAAATGAACCCTGCATGCCTCTATATACAGCATTTCTACAGTCTTACCCATGCTCAAGTCACAATTCCAGAACAACCAAGTACCCCTCAAAATTCTTAGACCAGAGGTGTCAAATACATGATGACCCTTGGACCATATATAGCCTATAACATTCCCTAGGTTCAACTTCAACCAGACTGAAATGTAATTGGGAAATATTTAGCAAAACAAATAAAAAATATAATAAAACATAGATAATATTAATCCATGGTTTTCCAAGTCAATATGTGGCCTGTGGAGATCCTTATGTATAGTATTATTAATGCACTTGAATTTAACACCACTGTCTTAGACCATGTTTTATGTAATAGGAGATAATTGACCAAACTTCTGCAGCCTTTAATCTTGAAGAGCAGTAGCAGGTCCCTCCCAAATGTGCACCCACACTCTCCCACCTTATGGATAGATCTGTATGGGGCAGACAGTGGAACCCCCATCTTGACGTGATTCATAGATTGAACAACAGAAGATGTCAAAGCCTCCCTGTAATTTGAGTTCTCCTATATGTACCACAACAGGGATCAAGCCACACCTACTGTCACTCAGAAACTAAGCACAATTACTTCTTGCTCATACCTGGGGACACAGGTCACCCACACCCAGCAGGAAGTATAAGGCAGGCTAGAGGGCAAACAGCACCAGCCCTCAAGATCGAGCTCACTTTGACATTCCATCCACCAGCACCCCAGTCTCCTAGATTCCAGGCTGTCATCTGTCTGGATGATCCAAGAACTGCTAGAGATCACAAACTCATCACTTTTTCCCATCTTTGGGGAGTCTGGTCCATATCTTTCTGTACATCCTCCAGAGAGGAGTAACCACATGTTATGGAGGCTTTCTTCTCCATCCTTTTTATATTGTAGTGATACCAGAGCAACCTCTGGGCTGTCCATCTCTTAGCCCTTCCTCCCAAAGCATGAGAAATTCACCTTCTTTTCTGCCCATGTCTGTGATGATTTCTTTTATATTACTTCTCCCATGCAGGGTTTAATTGGTAATATAATGCAGCCTATTTATGTCAGAGGAAGCAATAGCATCCTGGATAGAGAATTGGCCTAAAATCTCCTAGGCCCCACAGCACATTGTAGCTTTGGGACCCTAGGCAAGTCACTAAACTTTTCAGTGCTTTAAAGCCTATTTGAGAATAGAAATGGGGGTCATTAAATTGACTTTCTATCCCCAGTCCTTTACTCAGTGCCTGGCACATAACAAACCTTTAATAAATACTTGTTGCCTGTCTATCTGCCCTCTTCTGCCCCAGGCTTAGGCCTCTCAAGGCATTTATAAGTACAACCTGGTCACCCACAGCAGCAACTGTGCAGGTGTCATTGGGAAGATCCCCATCCCTACTTATCTACCCTCTTCCAGTGCAGATCACCTTGTAGCTAGGGCCACCTCAAAGTTTTGTTTTGCCTTTTTTTACTGATGTGGGGCTGTGATGAAGCCTATTTCCTACTACTACGCAAGGCCATTGCCTTTGAAGGGTAAGTGACATCCCATCAGTTTGGTACCCAAGCCAGTATGATGGGGCTGAGAGACAGAAGGTTTCCTTTACTCTGAGAGTGTGGATGGAGGTGTGTGCATTCACAGCAGATGAAAGGAGTATAACCAACAAAGGGAAAATGAAATTTCCCTTGAGCTATTTGCCCTGGCTGACTAACCTGAACCTTCCTTCTAGGGATGAAGAGCTGCTCTGATGTTGAAAGCATCAAAGGCTGATCCCCTCAACTGAGCAGTCACTCACAGTCACTTGTCGGATGAGAGAATACTGTGAGACTCCCTCCCTCACCATTTCAAAAGCTCAGAACCTCAGAATCATCCTTGGTTCCTGTTAGCCAACTTCTCTCTATTCTATCAGAAACAATACCTGACTATTCTTCTGCAGGTATCTGTCCTACCTTCTCAGTTCCCATGGGTAGAGCCCCCAGTAGGACATTGGTTTTGTCCCTTCTGTGCCCTAGTTCAAGACTTGGAATTCAGTGGAAGAGTACTAGAAACTCAATCAACTGCCATTTGTCATACTACTATGTGCGTGTCTAGCACTCATTCTCCTTGTTGTGGATAATACAAAGCATCAGGAGTGTGATGGTAAATGTTTAACAACCAGCTCTCCAACAATACTTTGCACAATTTTCAATTTAATCTGCATTATTAACATTCCTTCCATCACTTTCTTAAATCTATACAATCAACAAAACAATACATCAAACCCTGATTTGTATCATTTGCTAATTTCCAAGGTGTAAATGCTTACTCTAAAATGTTAACAATCAGCTCTCAGGAGCTGGTTCCAGCTGGTACCAACACTACAAAAAAAAGGATTCAAATGTATTCCTGTCACAAAACTCCCCTCCAAGCTACTTAAGGAAGCAAAACTAACAAGTAATGTTAATGATAACAAAAAAACTCAAATGTGTATTATGTTTTAGGCTTTCAAACCTTTTTTCTCTCAGCTATCCTGTGAGTCAGGATAGGACAGATAGTATTGATTTGTATAAGAGTCAAATAAAATAACATTTGTAAAGTGCTTAGCATAGTGCCTGGCACATAGTAGGAATTTAATAAATGCTTATTATTTTCTTCCTCCCATTCTACAGATGAGAAAACTGAGAGAGGCTAAGGGACCCAAAATAACACAACTTAAGTCACTGAATGAACTATATGTTTATTCCTGTTGCATGTATCTCCCAACTTTGGGAGATACATCAAGGTCTCAAATGTATCCCTACCTCTAAAGTCTGATAAGTCTCTCTGACAGTATCATTATCCCATTTTTCAGATGAAATAATGATAGTTGAGATATAATAATAGCTGGCATTTATATAGCATGGCCTTTATTTTTAACATTTTTCAATCTTTACTTAAATATACATATTTCCCAGAATTCCTTCTTAATTTTTCAGAATTCCCTCTTTAAAAAAGAGAAACTTTATAGCTATGGCAATGTGCAGCTATTTAGCCTTCCTTAATTTTTAAACTAAAGCTGATGACTATTAAGATTGGCTCGATATTTGTTGGAAAGCACTCAATATAGCTACAATATCATAAAACAGCCTCGTGAGGTAAATAGTTCTACCAACAAGAGAATCGATTTTTTCAAAGCAAAAGCACAATTCCCCTTTTTAATTAATAAACTCATCCAATCCTACCCACCACTGCTAATGCCAACTACTAAGCCACACTTGCAGCTCTCTAAATCAATCCCAGTTCTCTAAATCAAGTAAAGAGGAACTTCTCACAGGATACACCCACAAATGATAAGCAATTCCCAGGGCAGTGAAATCTTAATACATAAATTCATCCAGCAGCAGTTTGGTATCAACCCGCAAAAAAAACAGAAACAATGGGAACCAGCCAATGATGGCTCTGGGTAGGTCAACAATCAAGGTTATCTATATTCAATTACTCCTATCTACCAACTTGCATAGCTGTCAGCTGATCCCAGCCCGAATGAAAGCTGGCCATGCACTCAGAAAGCAAATATAGTTTTAGAGGCAAGCCTCAAATTAGCTCCCTGGATGACTTGGCTTCCAACACATACCAAGTATCTCTCAGCCTTTGGGGCAGGGGGAGATTTCTACAAGTACTACCTCTGTGTCTAAATCTGGGGATCGTCTTATAAATCTCTGCTTCAAAAAAGTAGGAAAGGACTGAAATTGCTCCTTAACCCTTGAAGACGATAAATTATATCGTTAACAATAGATAAACTTAGGACACTTTTCCTGTAGCCCAACCCTATTGTGAGCTAACTGCTAATCTGCGACATTTCATCTTTCTGGTCCGTGCAGCTAAAAGACCTGCCTGTGGTGAAGACACAATAATTTGTTTTCTAACTGCTCCTCCGGAACCATATATCATGTGAGAAAACAAAGCCTCCCAACAACTGATATTTATCTATTTCCTCTATCTGTGTTCCTTTTACCACCAGTGCTGATGTAAGTCTGACATGTTTTCCTAGTGATGCTTCTATAGCCCCGGAAAGGAGGGGAGAAATCTCTTTCCATCTGTAGGCTGGAAAAGGGAGGGAGTCTACGTTCCTGACAGAGAATGGCAACATTTGTTAGTGGGGCCAGAGAGAGTCCAGCTCGATGCTGGGTCTGAATACAGTTTAAATCACTCTCTAGGATGCCCTGGCTCTCCCTGGCAGGTGCTTCTCAAGTGCAGGCACCATTTTTAGGTTTCTATTGAGATTTACTAACGTGAAATGTCAGTGTTAATCAATTCCAAAGTAATTTCTAGATTAGCTTTGAAGAACCATAAATCACCAAAGCAGCAGTTAGTCGTCTTTGTTCTACTGCTTTTGGATCTAGTGGGGATAGGGGGAAGTGGGAAGGAAAGGGTCTGCTTTTTTCTCTGCCCCAACCTCCTCCCATCCCACTCCACCCCCTTCAAATATTTGCCGTTGTGTTTCTGCCTGGCCATTTAAACTAATCACATATCGGGAAGCTCTGACCCCAGTTTCACTCCTTTATCAGCCATTAAGGCTGAAATGATCGGTCTCACCTTAATGAGGGAGGGCCTCTGTCCAATTCCATTGGGCTGAAGTCATTATCAATCTCCTGCCTGTAATTTCCTAAGCCTACAATTAACAGCATTCACAACTACTTCTGGGTACAAAGAGTTCATTTCTCGTACAAAATAAAGGATCGTCAATTCATGAATGGAATTTGAACTTTTTTTTGGCAAATGGTAGAGATGGGGTACAAAAAAGGAGTCTGGGAACTTCTGCAATAGATGGGAAATGTCATGAGTTCCTTGTATGCATAAAAGAAGAATGTTTAAGCTAGGGTCCACCAGAAACTGGGAGACTTAAATTGGGTTCTATGCCCATGGTCAATTTCAGCCCCAGGCTTGCCCCCAAACCCAAGGCTAATGCTTCATCCCTATCCTTAGTTCTGACTGGGCCACTGGTCTTCCATAGGATGTTAGTCCTGGTCTCTGTAGCCTACAATGGCCACCTATTTTTATCATGGGCCCCTAAGTGGAGCAGTGGATAGAGCACTGGCCCTGGAGTCAAAAGAACCTGAGTTCAAATCTCACCTCAGACACTTACTAGCTGAACACATCACTTAACCTCAATTGCCTTAACTGTCCAGGGTCATTTCCAGTCGTCCTGATGTATATCTTGGAACTGGACCCAGATGGCTCTGGAGGAAAGAGTGAGATTGGTGACCTTGAACAGCCCTTCCTTACTTAAATCCAATTCACTTCAAGTCATGGCATAACCCTGATGTCATGGTCCTCTTCAGGAATGAAGGAAAAACAACAATTTTTATCATCGTGCCTTGTCTCCTTTTTTATATTCTACTTATCATATCATGAGTGGTAATCAGTCCACTTAGAGAGCTCTCACCTCTATTATACCATCTTCCTAGGAATCATCAGGCAAATCTATAGTGACTGAGTTTGCTAAATGGAAAGTGGAGACATAAAGCCCTATGGGAAGAAAGAATTGACTCCTTCTCTGTCATAGAGTCCTTGTTCTGTGGAACCATATATTTCACCCAGAGTAGTTCATTAGCCCAGAGAAGGAAGAATCTTGAAAAACCCAGGCTGATATATTCCTCTCCCAGTGGATATATCTCCCTATGAAGACAACAATTTCCTGTTCCTGAAATTGTCTTGAGACAAAATGTTAAAAAGAAAGTGAGAGGATTGATTGGGGAAATGCTTAAAGATATCACAGCGTATGAATGTAATGTAATATGACTGTGTCATAAGAAATGATGAATATGAAATATTCAGAGAAGCATGTGAGCACTGATGTGAAGTGATGCAGAGTGAAGAAAGCAGAGCTAAGAAAACAATAAAATGACTACAAAATAAATGGAAAGAACAACAACAAAAATTCCCACTAAACTGAACTGTGTGTAATGATAATGGCCAACCTTAGTTTCAGAGAAGAGTTAAGAAAATGTACTTCCTCCTTTGTAGCAATGGAAAATTATGGGTGTGGAATATTATGTATACTCTCAGACATGATTAATGTGTTAGTTTTTTCTGAACTTCTTTTCATCTTTCTGTTTTACTCTTTGTTATAAGGAATGGCTCTCTAGGTAGGGAAGGAATAGATTCAGAAATGAAGATGATCTAAGAATCATTTTTCTTAATAAAAGCAATAATAGGGGCAGCTAGGTGGTATAGTGGATAGAGCACTGGCCCTGGAGTCAGGAGAACCTGAGTTCAAATCCAACTTCAGACACTTGACATTTACTAGCAGTGTGACCCTAAGGTCACAAGTCACTTAACCCCAACTGCCTCACCAAAAAAAAAAATGGGGGGGGCAATAATATCTGCTAGCATTTATATAGCACCATAATGTGTATAAAGTGCTTTACATACTTATATAGCACTTATCTCAACTGACTCTCAGGAAATCGAGGCTGAGTGAGGTTACCTGATTTGCCCTTGGTCACACAGCCTGAAATTACTGTGGCAATATTTGAAATCAGTTCTTCTTAACAAATTCAACCATCTCTTCCGCTGAATTTTAAATAGTACGCACATACATGAAAAGCGCTGTCCTAGTAACATTAAGTTCCAACTCCTCAGAACAAAAGACAAGACATTCTTAATAGAGATCCCCATCTTGAGACATTCTGTCTGCCAAATATGAACTTTTGGGGATATTATATATCTCTTATCTACCTGGATTTTCCCTTAAGATGAAAAAAAAAGCATTATCTTACATTTTGGCTTGGTTACTTACAGTGCTTTGGATGTATAACTGTGGTTAGGGACCTGCTTGGAGAAGGCCCCAGATCAGGAAGCTGAATGATTTGACTAAGTTAATGCATCAACTAGTCCTTAGTAAGGGTTTTCACCACCTCATTTTGTGGGTGCTCCAGGCAGCAAAATTTCACCATGATGCATTTCTCCTCTTCTCATGAAATCCCCTCGTCATAGTCAGAAAACATCTGTCTTTGGGAAATATAAATAAAGCCTTATCCCAAGTACAAAAGAATGTCTTTATTATCCATCGCCAACAGCTTGGTTTTTAAAGAAGTCTCATTTGACCATGAGTAGGAAGTCCTTTCAATCATGAGATGGAAAGTGAGGAATTCTGGGTGAGAGGCTTTGATTTTCAGAAAAAGAAGAGTCACTGGAGGGAAGAAGGGCCAACTGCCTTCACAGCAAAACTGAGTCATTTGGTAGTGAAGTGGTAGATCCCAAGCCAGCAGGGGAGAAGAGAAGTAAATAAGCATTTATTAAGTACCTACTGTATGTATGAAGAGCTTTACACATATTATCTCAATGGATCCTCCCTACAACCCAGAAAGAGCTATTACCTTTATCTCCATTTTACAGTTGAGGAAACAGAGATTTGAATTCAGGTCTTCCTGATTCAAAACCAAGCACTCTATCTCTGTTCCACTGAACTTCACAAACTTCTTCCTTGCTGTTAAAGGGCACCAGCAATGAGAGAGAGAGAGAGAGAGAGAGAGAGAGAGAGAGAGAGAGAGAGAGAGAGAGAGAGAGAGAGAGAGATTGTTTTTCTCTGTATACAACTCTTGGCAGAATAGGGCAATACCCAGGACTGAAATTAAATGCAAGGTCTTGTACTGGCCTTGACTCAAATAGTGGGAGGTAGGCCCTGCAAGCAAACACAAACATCTTCATCAAATGGCCAGGCAAGACTACAAGAAGCTTCCTGCATATGCTGCATTTCTGAAAAATTATTATTCCAGACTAAAAAGACTAAAACTATTATTACTGCAGACTAAAACAGAGCCTGCACAAAATCTGTTGACATTAAAAGAAAAATATTGGCTGGGGGCTGGTGGGTGGGAGGAGAAGGAAGGAGAGATTTACTGACAGCATCTTTGTGGATTGCTCTCCTTAAACTCCAAAGGAGAACTACCTCACCTTCTGCCCCACCCAATAAAACGAGTGGCAAATATAATTACTTCCACTGGCTAATCAATAGTGGATTGCTTCTGGCCTCTGCTTGTTCAATATCAGTGTCTGAGATCACTGAATCTTGATACTTACCTCAAGATGCCAATTTCTGTTTCATGTCAGATAAACCACGTTTATTACTCCACCCACTAATGAGATTTTATTGTGTCATTAATAATATGCATTTTTAAAAAATATATGTTTTCTCCTAATGTAACATGAAACGTGAGGTTGGAATGTTCTGTACTTCCCAGTCATCTGAACTCCCAATAGCCAATTGAACAACCCAAATCAATGTTATATTAAGCAATCTTATAAAGCGATTATGGAAGTTGAGAGACAACCAACTGGTAGACAAGGAGAAAATATTTTCAATTGATTTTTATAAGAGAGAAAATTAAAGAGGATCCCCTTGGCCACATTATTAGAGGTCCATTTGGGTAACTTCACTGGCTGCATTCTCCTCAATCTACACTTGCTCCTTGGCCTGAGTCTCTGCCAAGACTACCCAAAGTACACAGGATAGGATCTGGGACCCGAATTCACAGCCACCTCTTGCACATATACCAGCAAAACAACAGACTTCAGCAGAAGAAGTATATACACCAATAAATGATCTTCATTGGAAACACATTGAGAGAACCATGCACAGGGCCAGAGAATGGGGTGGGTGAGCCTGCCACTTAGAGTTCATCTGTACACATGATAAACCCTGGCTAACTAGCCTGCTTTTCAGAGAAACTGTCTTGATGTCAAATCCCAGGCCAGCAAACTCTGGGGATTTCAGCATGTAGCACGAAACAAAAACAGCTGCGAGGGAAACTCATATGACTAGGAGAGGTGCCATGGAGTAATTAACAGGCAGAAGTTTTCTTGATCTGGAAAATCACATTTATTTTAATTGCTACATTCTGATATTCCTATAAAGAATTTGGCCGATACCCCTCTTTTTCCCCCTTGTTAGATATACCATTTAGCTTTGGAACAATGGAGTCATTTACTCCTTTATTCCAGGTTTTTCACTGCCCTCAAATGAATGACATTTGGTGAGAAAAGATTGTTTATAAATACATATTGTAATCTGAACAATCCCATAATCCACTATAATTTTTTTCCTTTCATAATTAATTGACCAATCATTTAATCTGTAATAAGGTAAATTTCTTAACCTGAAGGCCCCAACATGTATGGAAATTCCATCTGCAGATCTGTAGGACAAATTCACAAAGAAAACATGGCTATATATTTTTTTTGGTGGATTTATAAGAAAACATATTGGGTTCTCATTAGTAGATGATTGTTTTCACTCCTGCCAGCTATTTCTGAATGGGAGGCTAGAGGGGTGGGGGTGGTAGGGCAGAGTGGCTCAGCAGGAACAGGTTTAAGGCAGTCGTACAAATCATTTATTGTTCAGTAGTTTCAGTTATGTCCAACTTTTTGTGACCCCATTTAGGATTTTCTTCAAAGATACTACAGTGGCTTGCTATTTCCTTCTCTAGTTCATGTTACAGAAGAGGAAATCGAGGCAAACTGTATTAAGTAACTTGCCCAGGGTCACACAGCTAGTGTCTAAGGATGGATTTGAAGTCAGGAAGATGAGTCTTCTTGATTCCAGGCTTGGGGCTCTATCCACTACACCACCTAGCTGCCTATGTTTATAATATACATATATTCATACATATATAAATACACATATACATGTATATACATATACATGCACACATACACATACATATTTACAAATATATATAGTTACATGCATAGCATACCTATGCATACAGATATATACATATACAGATAAATATATACCTATACTATATACATACATAAATATACATTTACATATATATACATACACATACAAATACAAATATACTACAGCCCTCAAAGAATTGGGAATAAGTATCACTCAGGGCAATGAAGAGGTACAAGATGGGAGTGAGCAGGTTGTTGCAATGCAACACATTGCAAATGAGGAAACTGGAATCAAGGATTTCATCACAGAAACAAATAATCAAAAATGAAGATGGACTGGTCACATGGCAAGAAAAAGGAATACCAATGGACATCTTTTGTGTTCCATCGGTATCCATGGGATATCAAGAGAAAATGAGAAAAGCCCCTAGAACTTTTGATCCTTGTAGTAAACATGGACATGAGTGGCATAGGCTGATAAGGTATGGATGGATTTGCACTCTGCATTGTTGTAAGGAATACCCAACGTGGATGAAATCACATTGCACTGAGTCTTTTGAATATATCCTATACCTAGAATATACAGTTTATATGCTACCCAATCCATTGGCTATATCTGGTCCTTGTCTTCTCATACAAATTCATGGATGGATGTGTAGTATGTATCTCAGAGGCTGTGTATGTATGCATGCTTCTGTGTATTGTTTCTTTTCTCCCTTCAACTTTGATCTCCTTGTACTAGGTTCCTGATGGAGACTGTGTCCAGGTCTATATGAAGGCAAATTCAATAAGCGTTTTCTACAAGCCACCATGCCAACCAACCATCGATTTGCCTCAATCATGTCTAGTTTGTTTGTTTGTTTGTTTTTAGAAAGGGAAAATTTAATGGAAAAGAAGTTGACCAAACTGTTCAGTATTGTCAAAAGACCAAATGACCAAACAAGTCCCTGAACCCTGAACACTTCATGCAGTTATCTTGATGTTGTGGAGACAGCTAGAAAACCATCCTGAGGAAAACAGGATAAGGAAATGACAGCATCGCACAATTCTGAAAATAATGCCTAGTATGGAAAATTTGGGAAGTAGATGCATGGGTCCTTTGGGGAGGAGATTTGCAAGTGGTATCTGTTTTCCCATTACCCTCAATTATGATCAAATATTTAGAGAAGCCTGAATTGAAAACGAATCCTTTCTTTCAGGGAGAAATCAAAGGGTGAACAATTCAATTTGGCAGCAAGGTCTCAGCCGCCATTTGGTGGTGGTATGGGACTCCAGCAAAGGGAGCGATCACTACAGGCATAATTTACTTGCGATTAAGAATCTGTCTGAATTCCAGCTACAGGCCAAGTGGCCATTAGCAAAAAACAGCTTTCCCTCTTGCTCATTTGTTTTCCATGTGTGTTTCTGTTCTCATCCAAATCCTGCCCACAAATGTCTCAGTCCTCTTCATGAATCCCACGTGGAGACAGCACCAGCAGTGAAACTGCTAAAGAAACTCTATGAGTTTTAGGGGATGAAAAAAACAAACAATCCAAAAAAAAAAAAAAAAAGAGTCAAGGAGTTCATAATGGGTCTCCAATCATCTAAAAATGAGGCTGTGATTGATTGATGTTATTTGGGGTTGCCTGCAATAAACACGGGGTTGGGGCAAGGGAGGACCTGGAAGGAGGAGGTATAAAAACAAAACCAGGATTCATGGGCTGGAGCCGATATTCATGTGTAAATTATCCTAAGTGGGGTAACTTAATAGCAAAGTGGGTAGCTTTTAATATTGTGGCCATTAAGAAAATAACGTTAATATGAGACACATGCGAGTTGCAGGCCATGAGTCCCCTGAGCTTCCCGACCAATATTGGCTCAGCCTCAGGGATGGGGGCTGAGAACCTTGGACTCCAGCACATGCAGTTGGGCTTAGTTTAGAGGTCAGAATCTGCTAATGTAATTTTCCACCTAAAAAGGCGAATCCATGTGTTTCCAATGACACATTTGGAGGTTTGGTTTGTGCCCCTTTAGATCATAGAACCATGGTATGTCAGAACTGAAAATGGACCAGAGAGCTCAATAAGAAGGAACTGAAGGCCAGAGAAGTGAGTTGCCCAAGGTCACACAGCCAGTTTATTACTGATAGAACCCAGGAAAGAAGAAAGGTAGTTTTTGTTTGTTTGTTTTGTTTTGTTTTGTTTTACCATCGGAGCCATCCCACACAAACTAGACAGCCCATTCCTGCAGCTGACTCACAAGTGTGGTGCATTTAGTAGAAGAGTTGAATTCTGCTAATGTCATGTTTCAAATTGTAAAAGGCCATTATTAGTAATTTGCATTTACTTATTAGAACATTACCCAATAAACCAAAAACACGTGTTAAAACACAATCCATATTAGCAAGGGCAGGAAAAGAAAGATGTTTCTGGGACTTCCAAATAAAATTGTTTCAGGGAAGCAGAGTTTAAAAAGAGAGGTTCCATTGCAGATAATTAGGGTCTCTCCTTTTTCCTGTGACCTTGTATCAGGGCATAGCCAGAGCACTAAATTCAACATGGATATTTGAACCCAGCTCTCCCATTCATGTCTCCTCAAACAGTATTCTCCTCTCTGTCCGAAAAAACACCAGGCCCCAGGATCTCCTGAAAGAACACCTCCCTGAGTAACAGGCAGGAGCGATCCCGTGGCTCTGAGTTCTTTTTCCCAGGGACCAGGATCTGGAACATGCAGCCCTGACTGAATTCCAAAGTTTCACCTTTTCAGATAGCAGTAGATGAGCAATATGCTCAATAGAGGACTGCCTGGCAAGCTAAGCATCTGTGTATGTGTGCCTGGAATATATTTCCTGGGAGGGTGTAGTGGGGTGGCAGAAAAGAAGAAAGAAAAACAGAGTTCATGTCCTTTAATCTATGGAGAATTAAGGGTGGATGGGGTGGGGAGGAATCAGGAGTTATAATGCTTCCCAAGCAGAAAGTAGACCTCTACCTTTTCCTGAGGCTCTAGAGACTTTGCTAGGGCTATTAGGCCTAGAAGACTTATATATTGTAGTTGTTTGTCCTTCATTCTCCAAGAGGACCAAGACATGAGGGTGATTTCATCACTTGTACTAAATTGAATTTAAGTGAAGGAGGGCTGTGCAAGGTCACCACTCTCCTCCAGAGCCATCTGGGTCCAATGGCAAGATTTCTATCAAGATGACTTAGAGATGGTCCCAAATGTTTAAGGCAATTGGAGTTAAGTGAAGGGTTACATACCTTGTAAGTGTCTGAGGTGAGATTTGAACTCAGGTCCTCTTGACTTCAGGCCAGTACTCTATCCACTGGGCTGCCACCTAGCTGCCCCCTAGAAGGCCCATCACAGGAAAAAGGCAAAGCCCCCATCAATCCACAGACATGTAAGTAACTACAAATATTAGGCAGTGTGCTAAATAAACACTGGGGATACAAAATCAAAAGTGAAACAGTTCCTACCCTCCAGGAGTTTTCATTCTATTGGGGGTCTATATGGACACTTAACAATAGACAGCTTACAAGGCACTTTCCATGTGTTATCTCTTTTGATGGGCTGATAGGAGTTAGAACACCATGCCTGGAGTCAGAATGAATTGACTTCAAATCCATCCTCAGACACTTACTAGCTGTGTGACCCTGGGGGTTACTTAATCCTGTTTGCCTCAGTTTCCTCATCTGTGAAATGAGCTGGAGAAGGAAATAGCACTTGGGATGAATTTTGAAGTAGATAAGGGATTCTAAGAGGCAGAAGTAAGGAGGAAGCACCCTCCAATCTTTCCTAATCTGGGTAGTTTATCAACTCAGAAATAAAATTGTTGCATAAAAATAAAATAAAAAAGGCAATCCCTTCCTCCTCTCTCTCTCTCCCACTCTACCAGAACCCTGAGACAATTTTGAAGTATTCCCCTAGAAACCCTGGCCCAGACATTGGCAAACCTTCTTTTCCTTAATTCAGTGGAGGCATGCCAACCAGTTTAAAAGCTTTACTTGCAAATTAAGGGAAGAAATAAGACCACAATAGAATGAGAAGCAGAAACAATTAAATTGCTGAATTAGCAGTATTATGAGTCTTCATCCCCATCTGACCTGAGGCTCTGTAGTGTGGTTAAAAGAGCAAGCAACATTTGGAGTCACGTCCAGGTTAGAATCATGGCTCTCCTAATTAATAGTTGTGGAACCTTAATCAACTCATTTTACCTCCCTAGGGCTCAGTTTCCTCACTTGTAAAAGGGCAGAGGGATTGGACTGGATGAGTGGTGTCAAACTCAGAAAGGGGGGCACTAAACTATACATAAGCATCTCTGCAGATCACAGATTGACTCAGAAACTACATCTTAACATCATCTATATTCTATTGCATTTTTTAAAAATTTCTTTTTGCAGGACAATGAGGGTTAAGTGACTTCCCCAGGGTCACACAGCTAGTAAGTGTCAAGCGTCTGAGGCTAGATTTGAACTCAGGTCCTCCTGAACCCAGGGCCAGTGCTTTATCCACTGTACCACCTAGCTGCCCCCATGTTCTATTGCATTTTAATTTATTTTGTTAAATATTTCCCCTTACTCCGGATCTGGCTCTATATTTGATACCTCTAGATTAAATGACCTCTAAGGACCCTTCCATCTTTAAATCCTCTGATCCCATCTCTAGAATTTCTCTGCCCTGAGACTAAATAGGATAGATAATGGTTGGAGTCCTGGACTTAGAATCTGAAAGATCTGGGTTTTAATCCTTCTTTAAATATTTAATAACTTGGGGCAAGGGAGGACCTGGAAGGACTTGTGTGACTATGAGCAAATCACCAAACCTCCCTGGGATTCTGTTTCTTTATCTGTAAAATGATCAGGTAGGCCCAATGATCTTTAAGGTTCCTTCCAACTCTAAAGCTATGTTCCTCTGAACCAAGGTCTTTGTCCAAGGAGGTTAGGAGCCTAGTACTCTCTGTAGGGGCATAAATGGTAGGTTCTACCCTGAAGAGAAGCATGGTAACTGAGCTCCTTTATGTCTTAAGCATTCTGATCAATTCAATGGCCAAGCACCAGGTCATTCCAAAGGACCAAGGAGACGCCATACTATACACCTTCTAACAGAAAGGTTATGGACTCAGATGAGAATAAAACATAAAATCTTGGATATATATTTGCTACAAGAGTTTTGCTTGAACTCTTTTCAAGGTGGCTAAGAATTGGAAATCAAGGTGATGCCCAACAATTGGGGAATAGCTGAAAAAGTTGTGGTATGTAATTGTGATGGAATGCCATTGTGTTGTAAGAAATGACAAGCAGGATGATTTCAGAAAGGCCTGGAAAGACTTACATGAACTGAAACAAAACAAAGTGAGCAAAACCAGAAGAACAATATCATACGATGAAGCACTGTGAATGAATTAGCTATTCTCAGCAATAAAATGATCCAAGACAATCCCAAAGGACTCTGCCTCCACAGAAAGAACTGATGTTGTCTGAATGCAAACTGAAGTGTACGATTTTTCTTTCTTTCTTTTCTTTCTTCCTTTTGTTCCAGTCTTCTTACACGAAATGATTAATGTAGAAATGTTTTACATCATTGCCCACATATAACCCATATCAGGAAGAGGAGAGATAGGGGAAAGGAGGGATAAAATTGGAATTCAAAACTTTTTTTAAATGTTAAAAAAATTAGTTTTATATGTCATTAGGGGGAAATATTTTTTAAAAACAAGGGTTTTGCTTGTGTGATGAAATAATGGGATCTGCAGATACTCAAAGACCCACCTGGAGATTAATCTAGACTGATTGAATCAAGTGAGAGTGATTGACTGCTGATTAGCCTACTTCGAAGTTAATTGGATTGTAATCACACCTGGCTATCCCTTAAGAGGGTATTGTTCTCAGAAGCTAGACTGTGAACTCAACTTGAGAACACCTTCAAAACCAGTGGATTTGGATGATGCCAACCAATCAGCTTGAAGCAGAGTGTAAGGACCGCCTCTGTTCCAGACCTATAAAAAGCTTCTACAATCAGCTTGCTGGGGAGTTCCTGATTAAAGCAAGCTCATGGAGGAGGACTTGAGGAAGAACCCAACCAGGCTGGAACTCTATGTGAGATAGGCCTTTTTTAACTTTCTGAACTCCATGTTAATACCTGTATGCTTTAATAAATGTTTAATGCCCAAAGACTGGTGCTGAAGCTTCTAATTTAAGGTGATCACACAATATAGATTTTAAACATCACACTTGTTAATTGAAAAAAAGCAATTTAAAAAAATAAAAAGTTTAACTCTTTCCTCTCAAACTATTATAGACTTAGGTCCAGTCTCCAGGCTTTCAGTGACTTGGCCATTTTAAACCTTGAACTCTACCCAATCACCCACAGGTGGTTCACCAACAGCACTCTGAGCTGAGTTTCTTTTCTAGTTTAATAGTTTAAGCCTCTTCCAGCCTCTCCTACCAAATGCCAACTTTCAACAGGCTAAGTTCCTGGCCTATTTAAAGAACTATACGGACTCACTGGGTCCAATTAATATTTCATAACTCCATGGTAGTCCAGCTTCCCACTCTACTTCCCTATAGTCTCAAATTAAATCACCAGCCTAATGGTACTCACTGTACTGGGAACTAGTCCTTTCCTAAAAACCTGTTCTGTATACACAGCTCTCCATCTTGCATCTCCATGCCTTTGCTGGTATGGAGGACTGGTTATCCCTCACACCTAGGCCTCCTGACCTTCAGCTCGTAGAGCCCCTGGTTTTCTTTTTTTGGTTTATTTGGGGTTTGTTTGTTTGTTTGTTTTGGTGAGGCAATTGGGGTTAAGTGACTTGCCCAGGGTCACACAGCTAGTAAGTGTCAAGTGTCTGAGGCTGGATTTGAACTCAGGTCCTCCTGAATCCAGGACCAGTGCTCTATCCACTGCATCACCTAGCTGCCCCTGAGCCCCTGGTTTTCTTCAAGTCTCAACTCAAGCACTACTTTTTTTTTTTCTTTTTCTCTTTCTTGCTTACTTGCTTGCTTGCTTTTTTTCAGGGCAATGAGGGTTAAGTTACTTGCCCAGGGTCACACAGCTAGTAAATGCCAAGTGTCTGAGGTTGGATTTGAACTCAGGTCCTCCTGAATCCAAGGCCAGTGCTTTATCCACTGCACTACCTAGCTGCCCCCTCAAGCACTACTTTCTATATAAAGCCTTTCCAGCCTCCTCCTCCAAAGCTGCTAGTGCCCTCTCTCCCCAAACTATCTTATAGTCTTTGTGTATACAGTCTGAATATGTTAATATATTTATAAGTGCTCTCTTCCAAGCTTTCTGGGGGCAAGGATTGTTTCACTTTTACTTTCATATCCCCAGCATATAACACCGTGCCTAGCACATTGCAGACACTTAGAAAATGCTTGTTGATTGATTGATTGATTTTCCAGTTCTTTAAATGCATAGTAACAGCACAATTTCCACCCACAATAAGAAAGGGGCTGCTTCAGTACAGAACCCTGTCAGGAACACTTATATCTGAGAAATGGTCAAACTCTAGATAGTACCTGCAGTGGTGACTTTGAAATCACTCATTATATACCTCTCAGATCTGCCTTCACCATCTATTCTTTTTTTTTTTTATGAGGCAATTGGGGTTAAGTGACTTGCTCAGGGTCACACAGCTGGTAAGTGTCAAGTGTCTGAGGCTAGATTTGAACTCAGGACCTCCTGACTCCAGGGCCGGTGCTCTATGCACTGCGCCACCTAGCTGCCCCCACCATCTATTCTTGATGTCTTTTTCCCCTTGATATCCTCTGGTCCTACTTCCAGTACTGAAATACATGCCACTTGTGGTATCTTTCTCCAAACTTCTGCCTGTAGGTTTGGAGGCTTCGCAAGGCCCTCCCATTTCTCTTTCCTGGTTCCAGCCACTGACCCTCACTCTGACAACTTTATGACATCAGAGAAAGGCCACACTGTAAATAGACAAAGCTCTCTGGTTTGCATTGACCTCTGACCTGGCCCAGGACATTGGGAATTATAGAGAAGTCTTTCTCAGACTTCATTAGAGCTATAAGGGACCCTTAAAATCAGATAAAAATACCCAGGGCAGCTAGGTGGCACAGTGAATAGAGAACCAGCCCTGGATTCAGGAGGTCCTGAGTTCAAATCTAGCCTCAGACACTTGACACTTACTAGCTTTGTGACCTTGGGCAAGTCACTTAACCCTCATCGCCTTGCAAAAAAAACAAAAAACAAACAGATAAAAATACCCCCTTAGTTTTACAAAGGACTACAGAATGATCGGAGATGATTTTTTAAATTGATGGGCTTTTTTAAAAATCATTATATAGTTAAATATAGGTCAACAGAATCTTCTCTTGGAACAAATACAATTTTTTAAACCAAACTGTGATTATATCAGTATAAAACGGGTTCTTAACCTTTTTTTGTATCTTGGGTCCCTTGGGCAGTCTTCTGAAATGTTTGGATTCCTCAGAATATTTTTAAATGCATAAATAAAACACATAAAATCACAAAGGAAACTGATTATATGAAACAAATATGAATTTTTTCCCATCCAAGTCCATTGATCCCTTGACATCTATTCACAGACCTTTTGAGAATTTGTAGACCTCAGATTACAAATCCCTGGTGTTGGGAGTTCCCAAAGAGGAATTTTCCTTTCCAATGTAAATCACATCTTCTCTGCAACTTAAGAGTCTTGGACAGTTGCTGGGATGCTGAGAGGTTCAGTGATTTTTTTTTTTCAGGGTAATGCAGCCAGGCAGGAGGAATTACACCCGGATCTTCCTGATTCCTAAATCAGCTCTCTAAGCTTACTTGGCTACCTCTCAAAGACAAAGAAAAATAATTTTACAAAAAAATATCAAAACACTTCCCACGTATCACAACCTCATTCTTCACCTACAATTTCTATACTACCTCTATACCAAGAAGAGGGAGGAATATTCTACCATCTGTCTTCTAAAGGCAAGGATGATCACTTAAATTGATCAGAGTTCAAATGTGTTGTAGTGTTCTTTTCTTATATATTATTGTAGTAATTGGCTAAATTGCTTTCTTGGTTCTGTTTACTTTGCTTCAGTTCAGATAAGTCTTCCCATGTTTCTCTGAATTCTTCATTAGGCTGCTCTGAATAGGTGGGACCTTTTCATTTTAGAGTTCTTTGAGGGATATACTTTTTCAAAGATACATCAGCATAGGATCAAAGGAAATATACAGTTGATTGAGTTTTCTAATATAGTTCCAAATTGTTTTCCAGAATGACTAGATCAGCTCTATCAATAGTGAAATGACTGGGGATAGGAAGTTTAGAATCCATCTAGAACCATACTCCCCTCCCCAATCCACCCCATCTCATCTTTTTCCCTTAGAAGCAGCTTGGTAGTATACTAGATAAAGAACTGGGCCTGGAGTCAGGAAAATCTGAGTTCAAATCCAACCTCAGACACCTACTAACTGTGTAACCCTGGGTAAGTCACTTAACCTCTGCCTCAGTTTGCTCATCTGTTCAGTTATTTCAGTCGGGTCTTACTATTCATCATGACATTTGGGTTTTTTTTCTTTCATTCTTTCTTTCTTCCTTCTTTCCTTTCTTTCTTTGCAGGGAAATTAGGGTTAAGTGACTTGCCTAGGGTCACACAGCTAGTGTTAAGTGTCTGAGGCCAGATTTGAACTCAGGTCCTCCTGAATCCAGGGAGAGTGCTCTATCCACTGTGCCACCTAGCTGCCCTCGATTTGGGGTTTTCTTGGCAAAGATACTGGAGTGTTTTGCCATTTCCTTCTCCAGCTCATTTTACAGATGAAGAAACTGAGGCATACAGGGTGTGGTAAAAAGTTTTAACAGTCGGTTAGTGATAATGGAGAGACGCCAGTTTTTTCAAGGACCACCCTTTCAGGGAGGAGGCCAACGGCATGAGCTACACACGCCAGTCGGCCTGCTAAGCACTCGACTTCCGGGGTGCAAGCTTAAAAGGCAAGGAGAGAATGGAAGTGGGAGCTCTTTCCTGCTCTGCTGGTCTCCTGACTGCGCTGCACAGACAGACGCTGACTGGAGTTCGACTTGGCCTGGCTCGCAGTTAGCAGCATGTGCTTGACTCGGTCTCTCTCTCTCCCCAAAGGTGGCCTTGGGCTTTTGGTGAGTTTTATATGGAATATAGACTAAGCTTAGACTTAAGACTATTTGTTTTGTATTTCTACTTTCCTATCCCTCTAATTAACATCACCTGGTAACTACCACACAATAAAGCTCTAACTAGAAAACCAGAAGCTTCTTCCATTTACTAGTCTGGGAGATAAATTAAGGGAAAGGTTAAAGAGGGGAGATTTATGATCTAATATCCAATTTTAAATCTCACAAGGGTTAGGTGACTTGCCCAGGGTCACACAGCTAGTGTCTGAGGCCAGATTTGAACTTATGAAGGTCAGTCTTCCTTACTCCATGCCTGTTATTCTATCTAATGTGCCTGCTAGCTACTCCTGCTCATCTGTAAAATGGGGGTAGTAAAATGGAGATAACAATAGCACTTACCTCCTAGGGTTGTTGTGAGGATCAAATGAGATAATAATTGTAAACGTGCTCAACACAGTGCCTGGCACATAGGAAGCACCATATAAATATTAGCTATTATTATTCTTTCCCATTATATTATCAGTATTATTATTTTAGACATGAGGATACCAAGTATCAGAAAGGCTACGCCTTGACTAAAGTCATAGAATAAATGACAGGGTGAGGATCTTAACCTATGACCTCTGACTCCAAAACCAATGCTCTTTGGAAAAGTAACTTGTCCAAGAGCTATGTAAGTAAGTGAGTGGCAAACTCAAGACAAGAACTCAGCTCCAGTGCTTATTATTTGGGTGACTTGCCAAGTGACTTACCTCTCAGGGCCTCAGTTCCCTGTAAAAATGAAGGGGTTGGGGCAGCTAGGTGGCGCAGTGGATAAAGCACTGGCCCTGGAGTCAGGAGGACCTGAGTTCAAATCCAGCCTCAGACACTTAACACTTACTAGCTGTGTGACTCTGGGCAAGTCACTTAACCCCCATTGCCCCGCAAAAAAAAAAAAAAGAAAGGGTTGCAATAAATGCCTTCTGAGTTCCCTTCCAGCTCTAGAACTGTAATGCCAGGATCTCTTCATGCCCAGTTCAATAAAATAGCTCTTTTCTCCTCCCTGAAAAGGGCATAGTGACAAATTCCAGGAAGGGAGGGGAAGACTTCAGAGAGGCTGGGGGAGGGGGTTTAGAAGGAGACATTCCCCTAAATGGAGCAGATTCTGCACAAAATATTTGTTGGTCTTTTTCCCCTCAGCCATATATTTCCCCAGATTTTATGGTTACCATCAATCTCTGCTGTAGTCACTGTAGATTTAGAATAACAGTGTCAAGGGATTTTTTTTCTCTTTGGCAAAGAGGGACTAAAATCTGGTTTTTAGTGCTATTCCCTAGGTGGAAATTGTAGTACTTTTTTTTGGTACTTATTTCTATGTTGTTTTGTAACAGACCCTAAGTCTTTCTTGTCTGAATGTTCATCTGTTCTTCCCAACTAGGCAGGGAGCTTCTTGAAGGGTTGAGAGGTCCACAGTCCCTAGTATCCATTCTGGCCTTGGGTTCTGCATGCAGCACCTGGTGCTCACTGATAGGGGTTCAGAAATGTTTTTTTTTTCTTCAGATTTTCCAGTTTCAGAAACTCATACAACAGAAGTAGACAGCCAGACATATAAAGGGGACAGACACCTGGTTCTGGGCAGCAGCCAAGGACCTCATTCCATCTCCTTAACACAAGGCAAATGTGGTACTTATACTTTCTTTACCTGATTTTTTCAAAACCATGTTAGAAATAGAACTCTTGCTGATGCAGTTATAATTGAAAGAAGAAAAAAACAAATTATTTTCAGGCCTTTATTTCTACAGGTGTAAAGGCAAGCTTACTATGAGACTTTTATTTCTAAACTATGCCAATGTATACTACTATATCCTTTCATGGATAGGAAGAACAGAGAAATTAGATAGAACTGGGAGGCCCTTTAGAAGCCCTCTGTTGGTCTAATGGTAGCCATCTGTAGAGTAGGGGAGGGGTAGAGGGAAGAAAAAAGGGAAAAAAAGAAATGTACATGTTAACTTTATTACATACTTAAAAGGAATAGCAAGTTGTACATAATAGATTTGCAGTTTCATGTGCAATCACCTTTTTTATTATACTATGTTATAGAAATGCTTTGCTTTATTCCATGAATTAAAAATAAAATAAATAAATGTAAGAGAAAAAAGAACCTCTCTGTTCCAACCCACTCATTTTACAGACGTGAAGAAGTGAAATGGGCTATTCAAGGTCGCCTAAGTAGTAAATAATAATACACAACTGCTAAACATGCCTTCCTTTTAGATCCCCTTCCATTTGCTACCAATGGTTTGGTTTTGTGTGTGTGTGTGTGTGTGTGTGTGTGTGTGTGTGTGTGTGTGTGTGTGTGTGTGTTCATGGTATCATAGAAGTAGAGCACTAAGTTATAGTGCCTATGTGACTATGAGCAAAAAAACTTAACTGCCCTGGGCCTCAGTTTCCTCACCTGTCAAAGAAGCATATTGCCTTAAATGAACTCTGAGGTTCTTTCCAGCTCTACTTCTATGATACCATGAACACACACACACACACACACACACAACCAAACCATTGACAATGAGATTTATGGCTACCAAAGGCTTCTCTTTGGACAGAAACCAGCCTTAGATGATGATCCAACCCTCTAAGGTTAAATCCTCCCGGCAGGGGAAGCCTGTGCTTTACAAGCTCTCTCCCTCTCTCCATTTTATTAACCAGAAGGCTGAGATGTGAAATGTGGGTTTACGGTACCAGTTACAGGCTGGTAGTATCTGAGAGCAAAGCCTTTCCTCCTTGAACATGCCTGAAGGCCATGCCAAGCCTGCCAGATGGACTGTTAAATCTTTGCAAACAGCTGCATTCAAAGCCCAGCCTACTCCTGAAGTTGTAAGATCATTTTATTGCGAGTATTGTCAAATGGAGCTTTGCAGACTAAAAAGCAAATGTTTTGAAACACACACAGAATCAGTATCTGACCTAGCAAATACTGCTTCTTAGGCCTAACTCTGAAGGACTCCTGGAATCCGAGATGTTAAGCCCCTATGAAAGTCAGAATTGGACGGACAGTAGTTGTTCCTGTTCTGGAAGCAGGAGGATCAAAAGGGAGAAGGGGTGGTTCCAGTGGTTCACTAAGGAAGTCTATTGATACAACCAAGAAGCATTTATTATTAAGTGCTTACTGTATGCCAAGTACTGTGCTACAAAAACAAAAAAGATGTAATCTCTACCCTCAAGGAGTTTTTCTCATTCTAATTTCTAATATAGGAAACAACATGGTCATACACCATATGAAGGAATACCTAAGGCCCTCCCACAAACCACCCAGTCCCCCAGACCAGATTCTAACCCCATCTCAGCCACCAACAAGAGCACCCCACCATCCCGAATTCTATTCTTGATTAGTACCCAAATCAACAAGCTATTATTAAACATCAGCTAAGTGCCCAGCACTTTGTTAGGCCCTGGGGAAACACAGACAAAAATAAAACTATGATAATAGGATTTTTTTGAGCTGAAAGAGACCTTACAACATCTAGGTATCACAGTAGACAGAGTACTAGACTTGAAGTCAGGAAGACCTGAGTTCCAATCCATCCCTAGTTATTATAACTTGCTGCAGTGATCCTGAGTAAATCACTTCTCCTTTTTTCGATCTCTGTTTCAATAAAAATAGGGATAATAATAGCATCTAGTTCTCCCGGCTGTTGTGAGAATCAAATGGGGTATCTGTAAAGTGTTTGTCGAACTTTAAAGCACTATATAAATGCTATTATTATAAGATCAGCCAGTTCAACTATTTGATAGATGAGGAAACTGAGGCACATGAAGATAGAGTTATTTGCCTACCCATAGCAGATCTGAGATTTGAACACAGGTCTTCTGATTTCAAAACCAGTGTTCTTTCTACTTATGTTATGCTATCTCTCTGCTTTTCTACAATGCAAAATAGGGTTTCTCCTCCTTCATTATGACTGGTACCAATTATTTATGATTCTTAATTTTGTGGCTTTCACAATGCCCCAGGAGCCACTCATTATAGGAGACTCTTGAATTAACCAAGGCAAGAACCCCTGTTGTACCAACAATTTGTTGTGCTTAGCTGCTGCTAAACTCAGGTAAGGGATCCAGGTATGTTAAAAGGATGCCTTAATCTTTGTGATCTCGTTGGGGGAGGGCAAGGCCAAATGATAAAATGTTAGAGCTGGAAGAGACCTTCAGATTCACCTAATCAAAGAATCTTAGAATCTTAGACCTTAGAGACTATTAGTTCCAATGAGGAATTTCTTCTCCAACATCCCTCTAAAATGGTTATTCACCTTTCACTTGAAGACCACTCCACACCATCATCTCCGCAGCCACTGTACCCTTGACTAGAGACCATGCCCAGGGAGACTTAATCCTTTCAGCTCTTGGATATCCCCTTTCCCTTCCTCCCTTCCTTTAATGAGTGTCTTATGTGCCCCCCCCATAACTAGGTAGCCCCAGTCATGCTTTACTTTCCACCCCTCTATCCTCTTACCAGCTACTCTGCCATTGCATGTTTACCCTCCCCTTATTTCAAGGACTTGGACAGTGAGACTCTGAGGATGGGTTAAAATGGCTGGGGTAATTTAAAATGCATGCCAGCAGTCCTTCTAACTCTCCAGTGAAAATGTTTTAAAAGCCTAGAAACTTTGGGATGGGAACAAAGCACCAGGGAAGGGAACCTAAGTGATACAGATTTGGGGGGAGGGGCAGATAATCATCAATATTCATGTAATTTGCCACGGAGCTTTTACTTAAAGCATCTCATCTGATTCTCACCCTGTGAGATTGGTAGCATAAGTCGACATTCACTTCCATTTTACTGATGAAGAAACTGAGGCAAAGGAGATGAAGTGACTTGCCCAAGGTCATCCCAGTTAGTAGCCTGAGCTAGTGACTCAAACCTAGGCTCTTTGTTTTCAAAATTCTAAATTCTTTCCATTTTTATCATGTTATTTCTTCCCTGTCCCAGGAATGGGTGGGAAAAGGATATATAAAAACAAGGAATATGAGTAAATTTAAGTGAGAATGGGGGTGGGGAGGTGTCAGTGTGTGTCAGTAAGAGGAAAGTGGGAACCCCCATAGTGTTGTTCCTCAAGTGGGACAATGGAGAGAAGAAAGGCCTTCCTTGAGGAAATCTCATTAAAGTGGATAGTAAGACTCCCTTCCCAACAGAAAAAAAATCATTAATTCATTAAAAAATAAACTGGCAAAAATAATCAGCTAAGTGTCTACATTTAAAAAAAAAACTTTCAAACTGGTTATCCTCATATCTAGTAGACAGACACACCCTGAGTTATTGGACTACCAAACTAGGAACAGCTTGAAGAACTTTATACATAAGTACTTATATCACAAAAGCAAAGTGTCCAGTTGGAAAGGGATCATAGAGAACAATGAATCCAACCTCCTCATTTTATAGAGGAATCAGCTGAGGGCCAGAGAGGGTGAGTGATTTGGCCAACATCACACAGCTAGTAACAGGTGGGACCCATATCTTCTGATTTCCAGTCCATTGGGTTTTTTTTTTTTTTTGCCACATTTGCATCAGATAACCACATACCATGGAACCACCAAATGTGAAAATATGTATTGGTATCTCAACTATGCATGTTATTATAGAAAGACACTTTGTAGAGTTATTCTCCTACCACAACGATATTTTCAGGTGTGTACAAAGAAATATATACAAGGCCTCCTGCCTTGTTTCCCCAATTATTCTGTTGCATCCACTGTATATACTATAACTGCACCTTCCTGAATAAAAATCAATTCTCTACTTAGCTGATGAATTTATATTGCTCTAAAACGGTTCTCTGTACATCACTCCCCTGCTCAAGAAGTTTCAATGGCTCCCTATTGTCTCTACAAATTCCTGTTTGGCACTTCATAACATGGCTCCAAATTAACTTTCCAGACTGGTTTCACATTATTTCCCCTAATTCACTAGCCTAATTATCATTTGCTAATTATTACATATTCTAGCCTAATTACTGTTCCCTGTATGCAACATTTCATGCTTCTTCACAGGTTTTTCAGACTGTCTCCCTTTCTTGGATTGCTCTTTGTCCTCATTTCTACCTTTGGAATCCCTATCTCCCTGAAGCACTTTGTATAAGTGCCACTCCCTTACAGAGTCTTTCCTGATCTCACCAGTTGCTAGAACTTCCCAAAATATTATTTTGTATATGTTTCATACATATTTATTTGTATTTATGTTGTTTCCCTCTTGTTGTTCAGTTGTGTCTGACTCTTTGTGGTCCCCTTTGGGGGTTCCTTGGTAAAGATACTAGAGTGGTTTGGCATTTCCTTCTCCAACTCATTTGACAGATGAGGAAACTGAGGCAAACAGAGTTAAGTGACTTGCCCAAGGTCACACAGCTAGCAAGAGGTCAGATTTGAACTCAGGAAGAGGAATCTTTCTGATTCCAGGCCTGGCACATTAATCCACCATGCCTCCAAGCTGTTTTCCTCTACTGGAATATAAAATCCAAGGCAAGGATTATTATTATTTTTTTGCCTTTATATCCCCAGGACTGAACCCAGGGTCTGGTACATAATAGATATTTAATAGAAAGTTTAAAAAAAGTTTTAACAAGTAATTGGGGGAAAAATAAAATATTCTATATATTATATAATATATAAAATTGATTTATGTACATATATAGAAAGGAAGGAAGGAAGGAAGTCAAAAGGTTATTTAGAGAGAGAAAGTATGGTATAATGGACAGAGTGCCTGACTTGAATTCAGGAGAGTCCTGGGTTCAAATGCTGCTTTAGATACTTATTCCTATATGACCTTAATCAAGTCATGTACTTTCCCCCTGACCTCAGTTTTCTCACACACACACACACACACACACACACACACACACAAGTTTTGGCCTCAATGGGCTATGAGGTTACTTCTAGTTCTAAATCTATGCTTTTAGTCTTAGCTGGAAGGGATCTTGGAGATCACAGAGTCTTCTCATTTGAGAGCTAGAAAGGGCAAGTGATTTGCCTATGTCTTCTCAAGCAAAATCTCATGTCCCTTCCATTGCACCAAAGCAATGTACTTGTTGAATTAAATTAACATTAAAAATTCTAAGATGATATAAAGATTTGAGGAGAGGTAGAGGAAACAGAGCAGGGGAATCTTGCCTTTCTTTAAAATAAACCTAAATTAGCTTTGTTATTCTCCCTCCACCATTTGTAGAAAGTACTTAACATTCAAAACAAATCCTTTTTAACCTTTTACCCAACTTAGCTTTCTCAACTTCAAAACCCCTTTCGTTATCCGAGGCCTGGGTTCCTTCAGGGCACAGGCTGTAAATGTTTGACTTTGATTTGAGATACATGACAATAAATTAGAGGACATTTATCAAAGCTGCTTTTTGCATAAATTACTGCGTTATACAGATACACTTAGCAGGATCCTGCTTCTTTGATGTTGGAAGCAAAGATTTATGTTCGATGGAGTTTTTATTTATCTGCCCTGTTCACCTCGACAAGAGCCGGACATATTCCTCAATTAGTTCCATACTTCTTGAAATGACATGTATCTCTCACAACTTAGGTCTAGGAAACAAAGACATTTAAACCCAATTCAAGTGGTCTTCCCCAGACAAGAAGAAACTCAACTGTTGTATTAGCTAGGCAGGATTTTGAAGACATTTGAAAAGCTTTTTAAATGAGCTGATTTGGGACTTCACCACCTGAATAAGATTCCACTTTTCAGAGAAAGTTAAACTATCTACCCACAGAGACATAGCCATAGTCAATAGTCAAATCTGAGCCAGTTAAGAGGAAGGCATTTTCTACCTGTGTACTCCTCAACTCTGCATCTGCATCTAAATAGAAATAACATTTAGGGAGCATAAAAGACAAAAGCCACTAGAATACACTGGGCCATGAGCAGGGTGAAAAAGTAAATCACAATGCACAGAAATGCACCAAATGAATCAAACCGAGGCAGTGTATTGGATTTGGGTGGAAATTCTAATTCTGCTAGGTGGTGTGATGGTTAGAGTTCAGGGTTGGGAGTCAGGAAGATTTGAGTTCAAATCAAATCTTTCTATGTGACCTTGGGAAAGTGACTTAATTTCTGTTTGCCTCCATCTCCTCAACTATAACATAGGGATGATAATAGTACCTACCTCTTAAGGTTGTTGTGAAGACAAAGTGAAATAATATTTGTAAAGAGTTTAGCGCAATGCTTGTCACATAGTAGGCATTATATAAAAGCTAGTTGCCATCATCATCATGGTTACTACTGTCACTATTTTTGTTACCTTCCTGTCTCTGGACCCCACCTTCTTCATCTGCACAACAGAGACTACACGATCTCTAACCTTTTAGGTTTAAATTGCTGAGATGATGAAATGGTGGTTTGACAAATCTTTGTGGATGACCATTAGCCATCTTTCCTTTCTTCTGTGACTTTTCTAGGCTTGGCTTACCTGTTGCCTTCTAGACCCACAGCTTATTTATACACTGGCCAATCCTATCTTGTCTACACACCAAGTATCTTAGTCCCTACCATTATTCTTCCACTTTTTGAAAAGGCTCATTCCAATAGTCCTTTCCACAGAAAATACATCTATAACCTTAATCACAGAGAAGAGCTGGTGAAAGACTATGGATACAGAACAACGAATATATTGTCAGACACGATTAACTCATTGAAAAGTTTTGCTGAACTGGTTGTTTCTCTTAAAGAAAACTATCACAAGGGATGACTTAGTGGACAAGAGTGATAAGATATATTCAGAAACAAATGTCACATATGAACAAAAAGAATCAATGAGAATAGAAGAAGAAATTAAAAGAAAAGCAAAAAAGGTTATCTCCCCCTTTCAACACTTTCAATCTTCCTTATGGAATTACCAGACTCCTCTTTGTTTCATATTTGTGTGTCCTCCCTACACCCCTCTACTAGATTGCAAAATCCATGAAGGCAGAAACCATGTCTTGTCCATTTTTGAATTCCAGAACCTAGGACGGACGGGGCCTTGAACATAGTAATTACTCAGTATATATTTGTTGAATAAATTGATAATTAAAAATGATCAATAATTTTAAAATTAACTTTAGCAGACATCTATTAAGCACTTGTCTTCAGAGCATTGACCAGAAACATATCTTATACCACTGTTTGATGTTTTATGTAATTATCTTCTCCCTTAACAAGGTGAAAATAGATTGAAGAGATGCTACAAAAGTAAAACTGAGGGGGGCAGCTAGGTGGCGCAGTGGATAGAGCACCGGCCCTGGAGTCAGGAGTACCTGAGTTCAAATTCGGCCTCAGACACTTAACACTTACTAGCTGTGTGACCCTGGGCAAGTCACTTAACCCCAATTGCCTCACTAAAAAAATTAAAAAAAAAAAGTAAAACTGAGATTTGGCTCTTTACTAAACATAGAGAGTAGAAGACAAGACTATAATTGACATATATTTCCTGAGTTAGACTGTGGGCTTCTTGAGATCAGGGACTGTTTGATTTTGGCCTTTTGCTGTATCCCCAACATTTAGCACAGTTCTGGACACACAGCAGGTGCTTAATAAATGCTAGTTGACTGACTGATGATTGTATTATCTTGTCAGTATGCAACTAATATTAGTATGTAAGCTCCCCAAGGGCTATTTCTGTCTTCATTTCCCCAGTTCTTGCACAGTGCCTGGCACTTAAGAGGAGCTTAATCAGTGCTTGAACTGAACTGGAACAGTGGATAGAGTTCTGGGCCTGGAGTCAGGAAGCCCTGAGTTCAAATTCAGCCTCAAACACTTACTGGCTATGGGACCCTAAGCAAGTCAGTTAACCACTGTTTGGCTCTGTTTTCTCCACTGTAAAATGGGGATGATATAAGTACTAACCTCACTGGGTTGTTGTGAGGATTAGATAAGATTACATTTTTTAAAGCATTAGCATACTATAGGTACTATATAAATGCTTATTTATATGTAGGTATTATGTAAATGCTTATTCCTTTCTTTTTCCTTCCTTCAGATAAGGCTTTAATGTTTAATGTACAAGGTACTGTGCTGGACTTGTGGCAGACACAAAGAAAATATGAGATAGGAGCTTGCTTTTAAGGAGCTTACCTTCTACTACAGGCTCTAAGTTAAGGAATACACCCACAAACATAAACCTAACAATACAAAGAAATAGGTCAGTACCTTAGGGGTAGATAGGTGGTGCAGTAGATAGAGTGCCAAGCCTGGAGTCAGAAAGACTCCTCTTCTTGAGTTCAAATGTAGCCTCAGACACTTACTAGCTGTGTAACCCTGGGTAAGTTACTTCATCCTGTTTGCCTGTTTCCTTATCTTTAAAAAGAGATAGAGAAGGAAATGGCAAACCACTCCAGTAATCAAAGGAATGCCCATCAATTGGGGAATGGCTAAACGAGCTGTTGGTATATTATGGTGATAGAATATTATTGTGCTATAAGAAATGACAAGCAGAATGACTTCAGAAAGGCCTGGAAAGACTTGTATGAACTGATGTATAGTGAAGAGAACAGAACCAAGAGAACATTGTGCACAGAAACAGCAATATTGTTTGATGAAGAACTGTGAATGACTTAACTATTCTCAAGAATACAATGATCCAAGACAATCCCAAAGGATTATTGATGAAGCATACTATCCACTTCCAAAGGAATTGATGAAACATAGACTGAAGCATGCTATTTTCACTTTCTTTCATTTTTTTCTTGTATTCGCGTTTTCTTATACAAAATGACTAACATGGTAATGTTTTACATAATCATTCATGTATAATGTATATCTGATTGCTTACTACCTCAGGAAGGGGGGAGGGGAGAGAGGGAAGGAGGGATAAAAATTGGAACCCCTAACTATAAATAAAAATGTTTATTACTTTAAAAAAACACTCCAGTATCTTTACCCAAATGGGACATGAAGAGTCTGAAAAGACTGAACAAAAACATCAGTACCTTAGGGTACTTAGGGTGAGTAGTAGATCAGAAAATAAGAGGTCAGAACTGAAAAAAATAATTGTGAGAAAGTCACCCTAGTTATAATTTCCCTACTAGGAGGGGCAATAGATGGTGCTTTTGATAAACAAAGACTCTTGGAACTGAGAACATAAGTGATTCTCAGAGATCATTTGATGTGGAATGATATGGATTTGAGGTCACTATAAGCATTTTGTGGATCATTCTTAGTTTTTCTTTTGTTTGGTTTTTTCCTTTCTTTCTTTATTTCTTTTCTTTTTCTTTTTTTTTTTGCAGGCAATGGGGGTTAAGTGACTTGCCCAGGGTCACACAGCTAGTAAGTGTCAAGTGTCTGAGGTCACATTTGAACTCAGGTACTCCTGAATCCAGGGCCGGTGCTTTAACCACTGCGCCATCTAGCTGCCCCTCTTTTGTTTGTTTTTCTTTTTTTTCTTTTTTTTTTTTTTATCAAAACTGCCTTTGATTTAAATTTTCTAAAAAAGGAATTTTGGGATGGAGTTCACAGAACCATAGAATTTTAGAGTACTTGAAAGCTTTAAAGATATCTCTTTCAAACAGTTCCTCACCAAGAATTCATTCTATAACATAACTTTTGCTTGAAACCTTTCAGTGGGAGGAATCTCATTACCTCCAAAAGCAACCTATCTCTTGGTCAGATAACTCAAATGGTTAAGAAGTTCCCCTTCCATTTAGCTTCAATCTGCCTCTCTGATTTTCAGAATTGTGGTGACTAACTCTGAAGTTAAGATGGTAATCTAAGTCAGTGTGATGTCCCTCTAACAAGATATAAAACCTCAGGCAACTACTTCAACCCGCATGTAAAATTTGGGCATGAGTATTGCTGATAAATGAAGAAGTCAGGTTGGTCCACAAGGTATCAAAATGTTTTCCTCAGAGTTGTAGCCCTCAGAATTATCTTCTATTTACATCTTGACCTACTTACTCAATGACGGTAGATGACAAGAGATTTCAATAGGCCATATGGGAGGGTGAAGTATGGAGCTCTGATCCCCAAACATCCAGCCTCAGAGCTTCTCCTTCTGAGAAGGGGATTCTTTATTATGAAGAAGGTGGGTTTTGCTGAATAGATCTCACAGTTCCTTTTTTTTTTTTCAATGCAAGGCAGGTTTGATTAAAACAAAAACAAACCAAAGAAAAACCAAGAATAATCCATAAACAGTGAGAAAATCATTGACTTTGGAGTCAGAGGACCTGGATTCACAGGCCACCTCTGACATTTACCACCTGTGTGATTTGCATGACTCATCATCACCAGGCCTCATTTGTCTCATCTGTAAAAATGAGGGCTTTGAACTAGAAAACTCCTAAGGTCTATGATCCAGCACAGCAAAACTTACCTTCTGAGTCAATTCAATACATCGGGAGTCTGGGGGTGGGGGGAGACGGGGACAAGCACATGAATGACGATACAAAGCAGGATATCTTAAGGTTCTTGTCTTCATTCTAGGCCTTTATCACTGAGTGGGCATTGCCTCAGGCGAACTGAGACCTGTGAAAGTCCTTGGCTTAAAAGGCCAAGGTCTCCCACTGCTTCCTTCCATCTGTGGCCATCTCCAGTTGTCTTGATAACATATCTTGCCACTGGACCCAGATGGCTGTTGATTTTGCACAGCCCTTTATCACTTAAATTCAGTTCATTGCAAGTCATGACATCTGTCATGAAAATTGAAGGACAAACAACAACAACAATTCAAACCCAGAAGATGTAGTTTTCCTGGAGGCCCCAAATGAAGTCATTAATTCTGGCCATGAATTTTATAACTAGCTCTGCCTCTGCCATATATGCATGTGTATAATTTAGGTTATTAATTTTCATTTATTTACACATTTCTGATCCTTATGTCTGTTTCATGTGTGACAATCTTGACTCCCATATTAGATAAAAGCATGAGTTATTTAAGCAGCAGAATTAGGCCTGGTGGCTACTAGTTTAAGGAATTGGCATGGTAAATTCAAAAGAATATTGAATTTTGGTGCCAGAGACCTTGAGTTTCAGTCCTGTCTCTTCCCCACTTGGTGTATTAAGTTGGGCAAGTCATTTTACCTCTTGAACTTCTCAGTTTCCTCATCTCTAAAATGAGATAGTTAGACTAGATGCCCCCTGAGATCCCTTTCAGATCTAAAACTATGATGCTATAATTACCTTCAAGGTAGAAATCACATTTCATATTTATTTTACATAAAATCCATCACCCCTCCTCAGGATCATATATGGGTTTGAAGATACAGATGGTTCCAATATTTGCTGATTGAATTGCTTCCTGAGGAGCCTGTCTTAAAGGAGAAAGAGAAATCCTGATTGTGAGCTATGCCCTCACTATGCATCTGATGTTGTCTTCTGTTTGGTTGTCATTGGAAGAATCCTCTGAATGAGCAGGTAAAGGTGTCAAGAAGTGATTTATAAGGGTTTATTGGGTCACAAATGAGCAGAGCAATGATATGTGAATGGTGGTGATGAGAGAGGAGATGAGGGCCACTCAAGCAGGATTCCTAGCTAGAGTTTCCAGACCTTTACCAGACATTCTCCTGATCCCTAGTCCAGGGGCATTGTTAGGGTGGGAATGGAATCATAGGATAATATATGTGGAGCTGAAAGGGACTTAGAGGTCATCTAGTCTAACCCCCTTCATTTTATACATAAGGAACCTGAGTTTCAGGGATGTTGAGATTTGTCTACGGTCCCACAGGCAGCACACATCAAAGGCAGGATTCAAAACCCTTCATTTACCCCAAATCCAGCACCTTTAACATTGTGCCATGTGGTCAGTGGGTCAGAGAAAGAGAAAAGCAGTTGTCCTTAAAAGAAGAAAAAACAGAGCTAAGCTCATGGACTAAGTAGCCTAAGACATCATCACCACTTCCTGTTCTCCTAGAGATGGGTTCTACCTCCTAGGCCAACACTGTCTATCTCTTTCTGCACTCCCAAATCCATATTGTCTTTGGCTCAGAATTCAGCATGCCACCACTACCTCAGCCATACGCAGCCAGGATGGGAAGGACCATACACCTGTCCTGCTCATGTTTCAGAAGATCTGTGAGGTCGAAATTTGCCCGTTGAATGGCTCCCACTTCAGCTGTTGAATGGCAACCATACAGCTGGCTTCTAGATGAGGCATGACCAAAGCCCTAGGAAAAGGAGCTCGGCCCTTGGCTCCCCTGAAATCCCCCAGAGACTATCTCAAATGCAGCCCTATTATCTTCAGATAAAGTAACTAACAGTGGGGCCAGCCTCCCTAACCCTTAGAGCTTGGAAACAAGTTGGGAATACAGAAGAAGAAGACCAGTGCCCAGCAATACCCCAAAGTTATACCAATTGTCCCAAAACATAGTTGGCCTACGGGGGACCAGCCACATATGTGACTTACTTTCATGGGACAACAAATTCTGGAAAATATATGGTTTAGAAATAGCATAATGAACATCCTCTAAAATTAGGCACATAGTCTAAATAAGCCAACATCTTCCTTCTGTAAGAAAAAAAAATACCAAACAAACAATCCCAGCCCGAGAGGCCACAGTGAAGTATGTCATGTTGGCAAGCTGGCCACTCATCTCCCTGTAGAACCAAAAAAATGTAAATATTCTGCTTCTGGAAGGAGTGCCTATTCAGTTCTCACTCCGGCTGTCTATGGCTGTCAGCCCAGGCGCCCTCCCGATACCCTCTCTTCTTTATGTTTCGGCAGAGAAATATTTTTTCAGAAGCCATTATCTAAACTGCTGATGTAATAAGGCCCTGGTATATGAAATTCACTTAATAACTCACGCTTGGTTATTTATTGTGAACCCGGGTGCATTCTCCTTGATTCCATTTCCCCGAGAAATATAAGTGCAGCTTTCACCGTGAGGGCCTGAATTTATGGCAAACAGACCGAGTGACATTAAGAAAGCCACACAATCCCTTCATTCAGGCTTTAATAAGGAAGCCAAGGAAAAATTATCCTAGCTGGTTTGCGGGTGACAGCACGAGGACTTTTTGGAGTCAGAAAGTTAGCGCCGAGGCCTCTTGTCAGCCCATTAAAAAGCAAAGCTGCCACGCTACGATATTAGAACCATGTGTGGGGAGGAATTTTTCTTCTGGTAAGACATTCCAAATACTGTCTCTGAGCCAAAGACTTTGGTGTTAGACTAATTTAAGCAGCATGTTGAAATCAGCTCGCGGGACTTTGATCATATGGAGATCATTTGTTACAAATTGAACTAACCCAAGTCTCTATTTCTGGTGGATCAGAACTCTGGATTTGTTGAATTAAATGGCTCATTTACTGCAGTTTGCACATGAAAAGAAAGGCGGCACTCAGCAATCTGATAGTGAATTTTTCACCTAACCAACAGGTCTACTTTTTTATTACTTTTAAACCTAATCCATACTCCATCCATGCTGTTCCTAATAACCCCAGGGCTGTTCAGGAGTGAAGGTTTGAATCAGTTCATGGGTTATTGGGGGGGGGGGTGCGTGAGCATCACTGAATTATCAAACCATGTAATAAAGAACATATTGAAATCCAGTTCCAAAATAATTTTTATAAAGAAAAATAAATTAGTCTTAGGTTGTTATTTACCATCTAAATAGCCCCATTTCCTTTCATGACAACTGGGGGAGCTAAAATTGCCAACTGCTTTCACAGACATATGATTTTCGTACTGCTGCCTGTCTGGTCCAGTTGAAAGGATTGGGGGGGGGGGTTAAAAGTGCACAAAATAAAGCATTTCCACATATGGCTACACTTTCTTTTCATTTTTGAAGTTATAATATCTTTAACTGTAGATAATGATATTATAAACTGTCATTTAGTGAATTTTAAGTATATTATAGACATGAAACAAAGTTTGGGAAAGAACTGCAGCTGGAATCTTAACCCAAATGTTGGGGGCTCTACACTGTCCAACAAGGAGACAGGCATGGAGGGTTTGGGAAGGATGTGGCATAACAGATAGCCCCTAGTACAGTCAAACAGCCAAAGCCTGAAAACCAAGTTAAGCCAAGAGCTGTGCCAGAAGGGTTTAATGATCTTTAATTGTTAATTCATAATACCAGAGGCCAAGAAGCCCCTTCATCCCAAACCCTTTTACTTTGTCACTTTTGCATAATCATCAATAATTGTGCTACCCATAAATTCCTCTCCTCAAGGGATTCATAGATCCCTTGTTAGTATTGGGAGATGTTCTCATTCTGCTGTTGTATAAAACAGAAAACCAATCCCCAGAAAAACTACACCTGCATTTTAAGAAGGTGGTTTTTAAGAATCAGCTCTGGGAAGATCTATATGAACTGATGCACAATGAAATATGCAGAACCAAAAAAGGAAGATACAAAATGAGGACAACAATGTAAAGAAAGAGATCTCTAAAAGTAAACTGAACTCTGATAAAGTTGAAAAGTCAATCATGGTCCCTGAGAAGAAATAATAAAATACATTGTGTTTTTCACAGTAGAGAGGAGGGGGATTATGAGGGCAGAATGTTGTAGACGTTGTCAAATGGGGTTATAGTATCAGCTGTTTTTACTTAATTATTTTCATTTGGGAAGCCTGGGGACATGGTATTTCCAGAAATTATTGTGATATAAAAACAAAGGGCATCAATAAAAGTTTTTTCCTTTAAATCAGCCCTGGCTTCAGCCAATTCGCAAACACCCTTGCCTGCAAATTCAGATGTCCTCTCAAACGGGAATTGCCTTTAAAATGAGATTAAACTTTTTTTTCATTTCTCTCAATTGCATGCCAGAAAAATCAAGAGATGATTCCTGAATTTTATTGGCATGAAGATGAGGCTGCCTTTTTTTTTCTCTTTAAAGAAAGAAAATGGTTCCGGAGCAGATAACGATAATAAATGTTTTATTGGTGAAAAAAGAAAGATCAAATCTTTAATGAAATCAGGATGGGCTCAGAGATGAACTCAATCTGAACTCCCTAGGATTCATGGAACTTCAATTAAAACAATTTCAGAAGGGCTGCTGACAGCCTGGCTCTTACCATTCAAAGTGTAATTAAAACTGAGAAACACTCTAGCACCACATTTTCCAGCAAGATGTTGGGCCTGCATGTTAACATAGGGCAATGCAGCAAAACTGAGGGCAGGAATGGGTGGGGAAGAAGATTATCTAGATAGCTCAGACCAGAAACCACACTGCTTCCTGAATCTCCTGAGCTATCCAGGAACATTTTTTTTTCCAGGAACATTTTTGACCCAGCTGCTTTCCCTCTCCATCCAGAGGGCTGGAGGGAAGCAAAGGATCTGTTTGGGCTGACACTCTCCCTCTGGAGGGATTATGAGAATTAGAACTAGAAGAGACCTTAGAGATCATAGTACACCTCCTTTGTTTTACAAGCAAGGAAAATGAAGCCCACAAAGGCTCAGTGCCTTGCCCAGGGTCACATAGCTACTAAGAACCTGAAGCAGGATTTGAACCCAGGACTTTTGACTCAATTCAATGCTCTTTCCATTATAATACACTGGCTTTTTTTTTCTTTTTTAAAGGTTAAACCACAGGGATCCAGTTACATCAGGAAAGCAACCAACCCAGGCAATTCCAAGTTTTAAGGACAGGAACCAATGCCGTCTTCTGATAATCTGAGATAGTCAGACAGGGAGCTAGAAACTTGTGGTGGATATGTCTTCTCAACCACTACCCTTTCATCCAGTGGAAGTAACAAGTTGTGCCATTCCAAAATGCTTCATCTTCAGCAAATACAAAGCTAAATAGGACATATGACATGTGTCCTCCTTCTGATGCTCTTAACCTAGTAGAAAGGCACATAGACAAATAATTCTAATATAAATTAATATGTATTAAGTTCATAAGACAAGGGCAAGCCCAAATACAAGCATAGGAACATAGATTTAGAAATGGAAGGGACCTTAGAAGGCATCTAGTTCCTTCATTTTAATGGATGAAGAAAAGGAGGCCTAGACAGGTACATAGATATTATATATGTGTGTGTGTGTGTATGTATGTATATATGTGTGTGTATATATGTATATGTATGTGTATATGTATGTGCATGTATGAGTATACATCTATATATGCCCTTTTTATATTAGTAAAAGCCGAAAACAAAGTAGCTGCCCCTTGATTTGGGAATAGCTATATATATATATATATATATATATATGAACATAACCATATTGAGCCATGAGAAATGAGGAATATGAGGAATTCAGAGAGGTCCAGAAAGACTTGTATAAACAGATGCAAAGAACAGAGACAAGAGAACAGCATACACAAGGACTGCAATAATAGAAATGAAAATATTTACTACAAGGCAGCTGAACTCAGAGGATACATGCTTAAATACACTTCTTTCTGTCAACAGAGAAACAAGGGAACATGCATTTAGAATCTTACCAGTGCTAATCCGAGGTCATTTTGTTAATGACCTCCTTGGTAATAGGTTTTTCTATTGTAAGGGACATTTCTATGTTGGAGTGGGGTGGAATAGTGGGAAAGGACTATTATATAAACAAGAGGCATCAATACAAAAAAATTTTAAGGTACAAACCAAGTGCCTTCCCCTTGAAATAAAGGCAAGGTCTTGGTGGAAGGATTTTATTCCCTATGAAGGGTAGGGGCCAGGAGAAGCAGATCAGGAGAGGATTCCTAGCAGAGATAGCATTTGAACTAGGCTTTGAAGGACAGGTAGAGATTCAACAGATGATGGACAGGGAGAGTCCTGCTGGTTTGGGAAACAGCATCAGCAAAGATTAAGAAGTAAGAAAAAATCAGAGATTTACAATCAACAGGGATTAATTTTGTCAGTTGATTTTGCTTCACTTTTGTCTTTTATGCCATGATAGGGTTCAATTGGGAAAGGGGATCATTGAAGAATTGTTTATATGACTCATAGATCTAGAGATGGAAGGGACCTTATCATATAGTCGAATCCACTCGCTTTATAGAGAAGGAAACTAAGGCTCAGGGTGACTAAGTGATTTGCCAAAGTCTCACAGGTGTTAAGCTTTAGAGGCGGGATTTGAACACCGATCCTCTAACACCAGAAGTAGTGTTCTTTACAGTGTCTGTGATGTCAAAAGCAAAAGGCCCCAATAAAACTTTAAGAAATAAAAGGAGAAAAGACAGCTCCATGGAGTAGGATATTTGTGGAGGAGCAACAATGTAGATGTGAATCCCCCCACCCCCCAGTTAATCGCTTGCAAAATAACCCAGATTCAGGTAAATTCCAAGAGTTTACAGAAGACCTTTCCAAAATGATGTCCAAGCGTCATAGATAGAGGCCTGCTACCTTGGCTTTCTGGGGAAGAAATGTACTGCTCTTTGGATCCTCCCCTCCTGAAAGTAACCTGACTCAACCTTTGGAATTTGCATATAACTTTGAGTAGTCAGCTTTACTTTTTCATTCTAATGGCACAAATAATCCCAAATATCAAATAACCTCCTCCCCAAAGTAATTACATTTGATTTGGCACTGAATTGTGGTGTCTTTTTTTTTTTTTTAGAAACAGCAGCAGGTTTGCCTTCCAAATTATATTTGGATCAGACTATTAAAATGGCTTTCCATTCCTGAACACAAAATGACTGGCAGCAAAGAAATGGCTCCAAAAGCCCTGCTGGGTGAAGGAAGAAATATTTGTTTTATTCAAACTTATTTCGGATAATCCATATGTAGATAATTGAAAACTGCCGCTATTCCAGTTTTGGACAAGTAGGCTTTCTCTGGTGTTTGGTGGCTGATATCTCCCATAGTCTCCTTGCCTAACAATATAAGCTGACATTATTTAATACTCCAAATCCATTAGACACTTTTTTCCTCTTTATGAACAAAGAAGAAATGTTTTCATGCGACTTTATGGAAACCATCAATCTCTCTGAGAGACTTGCCACATTGAACAAAATACACATTATAACTTATGCAAAACGGAGCAAGGGAGGCATGAGGAAAACACCAGCATTTTCAAGCAGTAGAAACGCATTAAAGAAGACATGTGTTTCCCCTGAAATTCATATTGGTAAGTGGATTTCCCATCTGAAACATTGTTTTTCACTAAGAGAAGCTTTTAATCCCCTTAAGTTCCTTTCTAATCTACGTTAGAAGTGCTTGTCTAAGGAATATAACAGTGATGATCTAACAGATTTAATTTATTAGACCTACGTGTCAGCTGAGACATTGCTGAAGAGCGACTGCCCCAGAGGACTGACTCTCCCTGCTGGATAAATACACTCCAAGGGCCATCTCTGCTGGGCCCTGAGCCCCAGGGACACTACAATACCAAATTAGGGTTTCAGCTTTTTTGCTCAGATTTAGAGGAGCCTTCTATCACCTGTGCCTGAAACAAGCCCCTCAAACCAACACCTCAGCTCATTCTTCTTCAGAGACCCAACTGAGGCAATATCAGGTCATAGAATGATAGATTATGAATTGGAAAATACTTTCAAGGTAATCTAGCCCAATCTTCTTATTTTAAAGATGAGTAAACCAAGGCCTAGAGAAGTGAAATGACTTTCCCAAGGTCACACAGGGAGTAAAAGCAAACCAGGGATTCAAACCCAGGTCTTCTACAAAATCAACACTCTTTCTAGCATGTTACATTTCAGGGAGAGGCCCTACCCAGACCTGATCAAGTACCAGCCACTTTTCATTTGATATGACATCTAACACATTTTACTCAAATGTTCTGGTCTTTGGATTCTTGGAGATTATTGAGTGACCATCATGTAACTTATGAATGTTCCTGGGCCCAACATTGTTGAAGGCATAGCCAAGAAAGGCTGCAGGTCCAGATGTCATGCTCATAAACCTTGATCTCACTTCCAACCAGATAGTTGAAACTAATACAAAAAAACTACCCTGCATTCATTATCCATGCCTAGTCTTAGAAGGCTACAGAGAAGCAGTTTTGTTGGCTTTGCCCAATCAATCCTTCAACATATCAACTAGGCAGTCTGCATCCTACTGCCCCACTTTACCCAGGGAGTAAGAATGGCCAATCTGTTGCTCAAACTCCTTAGTTATTATGTGACAAAAAGAAAGAGCTCCTTCCCACCTCCAGAGCAGTCTGTGCTTGGAAAGGGAAGGAGAGTAATTCACTTATGCACTCAAAATATATGAATTGAGAGCCTATTGGGTGCAAGGCTCTTGTGGTTATGAATAAAGGAGCCAGAAATACAGCTCCAATATCTTCTGGCCTCACCAAAATGAAAGTTATCTGTCAAGGTTGTGGCAGCTATAGTACACTGAGATAAGTGTTGGACTGGAAGCCTGAAGAATTGGGTTTAATATCACCATCTCTACCACTTAAAAAAAATTCAGTTCCAAGTCTCTTACTCCCTCCACCCGCTGCCCTACCCATTGAGAAGGCAAGAAATACAATAGTCATTATACATGTGAAGTCAAGAAAAACATATTTCCACATTAACCATGTTCTGGGAGGGAAAAAAGAGAAAATATATGTGCTTCAATATGTAGTCTCCAACCATCAGTTCTCTATTTGAAGAGGGAAAGCATTTCATGAGTCTTGGAATTATGGTAGACTATTGTATTGCTCACAGTTACTAAGTCTTTCACCTCTGATATCTTTACAATATTGTTGTTACTTTGTAAATAGTTCTCCCAGTTCTGCTCAGTTCACTTTGCATCAGTTTATGTCTTCCTATATTTTTCTGAAAACATCTCCTTCATCATTTCTTATATCACATAGTATTCCATCACATTCATACACCATAACTTGTTCAGCCGTTCCCCATTAATGGGCATCCATTCAATTTCCAATTCTTTGCCACCACAAAAGAGTTGCTATAAATATTTCTGTATGTATAGGTCCTTTTCCATTTTCTTTGATCTCCTTGGGGACCTAATAGTGTTATTATGGGGTCAAAAGATAATGTACAGCTTTACAGCTTTTTAGGAAAAAGTTCCAAATTGCTCTCCAAAATAGCTGGATTAGTTCACAGCTCCACCAGTGCACTGTTACACTCATTTTCACAGTCCCCTTCAGCATTTATCATTTTCCTTTTCTGTCATCTTAGCCAATCTGATAGGTATGAGGTAGTACCTCAGAGTTGTTTTAATTTGCATTTCTCTAATCAATAGTAATTTAGAGAATTTTTTCATATCACTATTGATAGCTTTGATTTCTTCCTCTGAAAACTATCAGTTTATAGGCCTTGACCATTTATCAGTTGGGGAATAGTTCTTATTCTTTTAGATTTGGCTTGGTTCCTTATATATTTGAGGAATGATTCCTCTATCAGAAAAACTTCCCATGGGGATTCTGCATACCCCCTTGCAGTTTTCTGCTTTTCTTCTAATTTTGGCTACATTGGTCTTGTTTGTATAAATGTTTTTTAATTTCATGTAATCAGAATCATCCATTTTACCTCCCATGAACCTCTCTAGCTCTTGTTTGGTCAAGAACTCTTTCTCTATCCATAGATCTGACAGGTGATTTCTTCCATGTTCCACTAATTTGCTTATGATATTACCCTTTATGTCTAAATCAAGCTCCCATTTTGAACTTATCTCAGTATACAGTGTGAGATATTGCTTACCTTTTGCCAGACTGTTTTCCAGTTCTCTCAGCAGTTTTAATGGAAATGCTTGCCCCATTAATTGTAAGCCTTGAGTTTATCAAATACTAAGTTATTGTGCTCATTTGCTTCTGTATGTTGTGTACCTAATCTGTTTCATTGATCAATCACTCTATTTCTTAATCAGTAACAATTTGTTTTGATGATTACTACTTTGTTGTTTGCTTTGAGTTCTGTTCCTGGTAGGTCTCCCTCCTTCCCATTTTTCAATGATTCCCTTGTTATTCTTAACTTTTTGTTCTTCCAGATGAATTTTGTGACTTTTTCTAGCTCTAGAAAGTCAAGGGGCTTTTTCAGGGTCACCGAGGACACCCATGTGTCTGAGATAGGACTTAAATAAAAGTCTTCCTGACTTTGAGGCAGACTCTCTATCGTTATGCCTGACTGACTCTTAGGGGTCTCAGGGAGAGGCTCCTTGCTCCAAAATCAAATTACATTTACAAAATAAATATAACATAATTGGCAAGAGGTGGGGAGAAAGGGAGAGGGCACTGACAATAATGATCAGCATAGGTTTTGTGAAGGAAGAAAGATCTGAGCTGAACTTGACTGGAATTCCAAGAGTAGGAGTTGAAGAATGAGGGAATTCCAAGAATAGGGAAGAGTCTCTACCTCTAAACAGGTTCAGGACAAAATATCATGGAAAAGGAAGAGAAAGTAGGGCAATTTGACTGCATCACAGAATGGGGGAGAGGGAATAGTGAGTAATAAGGCTGTAAGTTGGTGCCAAATTGTAAAGGTCTTTCAACGTCAAAAGAGTTTGCATTGTACTCTAGACACAAGAGGAGAGTGACATGATAAGAACATGGTCTTTTGGAATGTCCATTTAGCAAATGTGTGGAGGACGAATTGAAGAATGGAGAGACTTGAGGTAGGGAGACTAATTCAGATACTATTGCAATGAACCTGGTAAGAGGTGATGAGGGCTTCAACTAGGGTGGTGTCTTATGCAGCTGGAAAGAAGGGGAGAAGCAAGAGAGATGCTACTGAAATAGAATTAGCAATATGCGGTGACTGAATGGATGTGAGAACAAAGAAGGGCAAAGATGTAAGAAGGACTCCAAGGTGGGAAACCTGAGTGACTGTTCAGTACTTACCTAGATCAAAATGGAGAAGTTAGGGAAAGGGTTGGGTTTGGAGGAAAGAGAGTTGACTCTGTTTTAGACATGTTGAATTTGAAAAGCTTATGGGACAGTTAGTTCAAAATGTCCGATAGGTAGCTAGTGATGGAGGGTGGAAACTCAGAAGAGGGACCAGAACTGTATATAGAGTAGAGGTGGGAGATAGCTTCTCAAAAATTATTATTCAATATCTATATTCCTTCTACTCCAACATTCTACTCCAACAGTCTTTGCACAAATTATTCCTTTGTTGGAAAGTTATTTAAAGTTCTTGATACTGATGCAAAATCTATATCCCTCTAACTTCTACCCACTGGTCCTGGTTTCAACCTGCTTGAGTCCTAGAAGACAAGTCTATCCTGTTCCACATCACAGCCCTTCACATATTTGAAGAGAGGCATTAAAACCAATGTGTCTTGGGAAAATTACTTCCTGCCTCTAAGCCTATTTCCTTACCTGGGTGTCTCACTGACATCTCAAGGTCAACATGTCCAAAACAAAACCTATCATCTTCCCCCTAAAACCTCCTCCCTTCCAAACTTTCCTACATCTGTGTAGAGCACCTCCGTCCTACTTGTCATTTGGATTCAAACCCTCCAGATCATCTCTCTTGACTCTCTTTCACCCCTATATCCAATTAGCTGCCAATATTTGTTAATACTCCTCTCACATATGTCCTTTCCCTTCATTCATATAACCACCACCCAGGTTCAAGCCTTCATTGTTTCTTATTGTAAGACCTTCCTAATTATTTTCCTTTCCTTCTTCCAGTCTCTTCCCTCACACATCCAAAATAGGTGTTCTTACTTAAGCATTTGACCCTACTCAAAAGCCTTCAGTTGCTCTCTATTGTCTTCAACTACAAACTCCTCAGCCTGGCATTTAAGGTGGCCCATGTAGGGCCTTAACAAAGGAAACTGTATCCCAAACCTAATGAGGGACAGGGCTAGACTTATGTAAGGCTTTAAAATGTAAGAAGAAAATGGAGATAATAAACAAAGAAAACGAAGATTATGAGCTTGACGCATGGTTTTTTTTAAACCACTCCATTTCACAAACTACATATCCACACATGTGGTGTGCCTCAGCTAGGGAAACTTAAGTGCTTAGAAATCAATGTTCCAATAGTGACAGGCAAGAGAGCCTGAGCTGAAGATAGATGGAGGCCTGAAACACACTTGTGACAGCAGTAATCCTGACTCAGAAACGCAAGCTGGTATTTGGACCACTTCCTCACACATTTTATGTTATGGATGCAGGGGAGGGGGTGGGGGATGAGGGGGGGAGTGGTGGAGTTCTCATCATTTCAGACATAAATAACTCCCTGAACAGTGAACAGTGTCAGGGTCAGACACTTTCACAATTACCACCCCCTGCAAGTAAAATGAAAACCTTTTGGCCAGGACAGATTCATTCACCATATGCAGTTCAGCCTACACCGACAGCAGGACCGGCTTTCATTTCCCTTCCTGCCCTTAGCCAAGCTGTGTCCAACAGAACCTGATGAACAGATTGTCCCCCAACACACACACAAAAGGCCTGCCACCTTTCTGCAACAATACATTGTGGAACACCCCAAAGTAGGTTTTCCCAAATTCCCATCCAATAGATTCTGGGTTGAAAACTTCCTTAGAAGCCTTCTTTAGAAGCTGCGCTATTACAGGATTGTAGCATCATGAAATCAGAGATCCAGAGATAGAAGGAGACTTCCAGTCCCTCCAATCTGCTCCCCTTATTTTGCAGCTAAGGAAACTGAGTCTCAGAAAGGTTAAGTGACACGTCCACGGTTACATAGCCAATAAGTATCAGAAGGAGGATTTGAACCCAGAGTCAGCACTCTATCCATTGCACCATGGCCAATGTGAACAGGGTAGAGTCCAGTTTACCAGCTAGACCTTCAGAGATTATGAGCACACGTAAGCCTCCAGAAAATTGCACTCTTAGTCCAGAAACTTTGAGGTCAGGGAGTGTCTCGCTCTTGTATGGTGTCTTCAGTACCTAGCACATAATAAAATCTTAGTAAATGCTTGTTGATTGATTAATGTCAGGCTTCAGAGCTTGCAAACAGAGAAAGAGGCCAGGGAGAGGCAAGGGAATAGAGAAAGCCCTGGATTTGGAGCCAAGAAGATGCAGGTTCAAATCCTGCCTTAAATATTTGTCATTTGTGTTACCATGGCAAGTCATTTTACGTGCTTGAGTCTTAGTTTCCTCATCTGTAAAATGGGAACAAACAATCATGGTACCTATTTCTCAGGGCTGTTGAGAGATTCAGATAAATAATGTATGCAAAGCATTTTTTCAACTTGAAAGCACTAAATAAGCAAGTTATTATTATTACTTGGATTTTTGGTACCTGGACAACAGTAGAAAGGCCAGACTGACAGCAACCTCATGACTGAACTCTGGCCTGTGGTCTTCATTCCCAGGTGGGATGCTAAGGAGCAAACATACAGTCAGAAATAGGAGGGTATCCACTCCTGAGAGAGGCATAGGTCACCTGCTTTGCTCCATTCCCAGCAGGCATCACATTGGAGCTGAAGGCAGGTGTCACCTCAAAAGGAGACAAACCCGGCTGGTTTCAAGGAACAGGAGGTGAGGGTCAGCTCATAAAGTAATGAGGAAGGAGATAGGAATCCGATGCTTCTTGGACTCTTTTCCTCAGCACATTATGGTGCTCAAAACCAAGCCAATTTTAAAAATCAGCAACAAAGTAATTTCTTGAGTGGTATTTAAAAAGAAACCTCCATTAGGAAAATGCACAATGATAACAAGCAAGCACTTTTCTCTCTGCAGATTCACATATTTAAAGTAAAAAGCCTTCTCTCCCAAACCCCCCCAACAGACCATTTCCTCCACTGCTTCTGAGAATCCAAAGGTCAGGGTCATTGGCAATTCCTGACCAAACTGTCATAACCTCCAGCCCATCAGTCAGCTGGAAGGGAGCTCTCCTCCTAGGTCCCTCCATGAGTCTGCCCCACTAAAATCTCACCGCACTCACCACTCACAGTTCTTTTGTCTTAGAATCATAGGCTTGAAGCTGGAGGGGAACTGAGACAGTGAGATGGGGAGGCAGCATGATTGAGTAGAAAGAATGCTGTATTTATAGCCAGAGGACCTGGGTTGAACCCTGCATCTGCCCCTTACTCTCCAGGTGACTTTGGACAAGTCGACTTCTGTGGCCAGATATTTCATCTAAAAAGTGAAGGGCTAGGACTAGATGGAGTCTAATTTCCAGCTTTAAATCTATGATGCTAGGATCTAGTCCAGTACCCTTATTTTACAGATGAGAAAGTGGAGGATAAGAGAGGTCAAGTTACTTGACTAAGGTCACATAGGGAGAAGTAGGGATGACATCTAGAGGTGCTTAACCTGGGGTTCACGAACTTAGTATTTTTTCAATATTTTGATAAATTTACTTCAATATAATTGGTTTCCTTTATAATTATTATATATGTGTGTTTGTGGGCATGTGTGCATAGATACATACATGTATATCTCTATCTATCTATATATGTATAATTTTGTGCATTTAAAATATCATTCTGAAAAAAAGATCCATAGGTTTTACCAGACTGCCAAAGGGGTCCGTGGAACACACAAAGAGGCTAAGAACCTTGTATATATATAGTCCCATCCCCTCACTTTTTTTGTTTTTGTTTTTTTGTCTTTTTGCAGGGCAGTGAGGGTTAAGTGACTCGTCCAGGGTCACACAGCTAGTGTCAAGTGTCTGAGGCTGGATTTGAACTCAGATCCTCCTGAATCCAGGGCCAGTGCTTTATCCACTGTGCCACTTAGCTGCCCCCCATCCCCTCACTTTACCAAGGAGGAAGCTAAGGCCCAGAAAAGGCAAAGGACTTGGCCAAGGTTAAACAAATAGTAAGTAGCAGAATGGGGTCTTGAACCTGGTACCTCTGACCCTAAGTCCAGCATTCTTTCCACTCCCCTCATGCTGTCTCACGCTGTCTCTACAATTCTCCTTTCTGAATTTATGAGATGGGATAATGAAGTCACTGAGAGAAAAAGGAGAATAACAGAGCCAAGAGAATTTAGACATATGTGAATATCAGTTCAGGAGCACAATAAGAGTGGGGCAAGTGAAGTAACTTCCCCCGTACAGCCCCTTAAGAGGGTACACTTACGGCCCACCTCTTTACCCAGAAACCACTTCCCCTGCTCAGTGGGAGGGAAAGGTGTGGTTTCTCCTGGAGAAGACTGCTAAAAGACTAAACTTTGGAAGGAGGAAAACAACGCCAGTTGCTGTAACTAATCACCAAACTAAACCCATCCCCATGCCTCCAGCGCAGCTGCTGCCCAAAAGCAAAAGAAAACATGGAAAAACAAATTGCCAGGAGTTAATAATGGAGTGGGAGGAACACTCAATGAGCTGGGGAGAGAACTGAGCTAGTGCCCAGGGATGTGTGCTAGGACCAGAAACAAAAGCCAGATTCTCACCAGGGCACCAGTTCCTTTTGCATTACTGCTGATTTATCTGCTAATAAAAGTGCCTGTAAAGCCAACTGCCAAGACAGAGTGGCCGAGAAGGAGTGAAGAAGGACTGGAGCTAGGAATGAGCAAGGATGGAGAGGCAGGATGGGAAAGGAGAGCCCAGTTTAGCCAGACAGTTGAGAACACAGGAAGGGAAAATTCACAGACTTCTAAAAAGTTGGAGCTGAAAGAGACCTTAGAAGTCAGCTGGTGCAAGTTGACAATCTTATATATCCCCAGAGAAGGAAAAGGACTTAGGATGACAGAGGGAGCTGGTGGAAAAGCCAGGACTAGAATGCTGGTCCTCTAATTTCAAGTGGGCCCCTCAATGCTATCAAACCATCCATTGGATTTGGTCTCTTTTGAGATTAAAGTGGATGCTTATGGCACAATGGAAAGTTCAATGGCCTTGGAATCAGAGGACCTGGGTTCAAATCCTACCATGGCAAGGAAATATCACCTTTCTAGGTCTCAGCTTCTTATCTGTAAAATGATAGATAAGCCACCAAGTATTTATTAAGCACCAATTATGAGCCAGGCACTAAGGACACAAATATAAAAGTGAGACTGTCCTTGACCTCATGTTCATAAACAAGTAAATATAGTAAATACACAGTGATTGGGAGAAGACATTAAAAACTAGGGGAATCAGGGAAGGAGGTGACTCGAGCTAAGTATGGATGGGAGCTGAAGATTCTTAGTATCAGAGATAAGGAAGGAGAACATTCCAGACCTGGGGGACAGCCTGCACAAAAACATAAAGATGGAATTTCAGGAGAGAGGGAATAGAAAGCAAGTCAGTCTGGTCCAAGGGTATGTGCATAAAGGGAAAGAAAATGTATAGAGACTAGGAAGATTGTTGGGAGTTAAATTGTGAAGGGTTTTTAATGCTAAATAGAAGAGTTTGGATTGTTAACCCAAAGACAATGGGAAACTCATGAAATTTCTTGATTAGTGAGGAAAGACATGGTCAGACCTCTGCTTTAGGAATATCAATTTGGGGAACATGATGCACTATTGGTGGAGTTGTGAACTGATTCACCCATTCTGGAGAGTAATCGGAACTATACCCAAAGGGCTATCAAACTGTGCTTATCCTTTGACCCAGCAATACTGATACTAGGTCTATAACTAAAGCTATCAAAGAAAAAAGAAAAAGAACACGTACAAAAAATATAGCAGCTCTTTTTGTGGTGGCAAAGATTTGGAAATTGAGGGGACATTCATCAATTGGGAATGGCTGAACAAGTTTTAGTATATGATTATAATGGAATATTACTGTGCTGTAAGAATGATTACTGTGCTATAAGAAATGATGAGTAGGCAGATTTCAGAAAAATCTAGAAAGACATCAGTTTCCTGGACTGATACAAAGTGAGCAGAACCAGGAGACCATTGTACATAGTAATAGCAATATTGTAATGATCATCAACTATGAATGACTTAGATATTCTGATCAATACAATGATCCAAGACAATTCTGAAGGACTTATTATGAAAAATGCGATCCATCTTCAGAGAAAGAATTGATGGAGTCTGAATGTAGATTGAAGCATAATTTTTTTTCCACTTTATTTCTGTTGGGTTTTTTGCAATATAGCTAACATGGAAATCTGTTTGTAGAAATTTATTTTGATTTGGGGACCCTACCTTTAGACTGAGATTAGAAAGCCTTAGGCCCTCAGGGTCTCTTCTGTGTGGGAGGTGCTGGTGCCCCTCCCCCTCTGCTTCAGCTGAGCCAAAAAGCCCCATGGGCTGTACAAGACTCCAGGTCAGACAGCTGGGGGGAAAAAAAAGCCCCCAGCTCCCTCCAACCTGAGCGGAGCTATCCGAAAGATCCCAGATAGCACGGGATGCTGGAGCATTTCCCCCTCCTCCCCCCCACCAGCCACAGCCCTGGCTGGCGGATTAACTTGGTCTGTGGGGGCGCAGGAAACCCTGAGATTTGAGTGGAGAGAAGAAAAAGTATATATAGACCTGGGAGTTAGATCAGGAGGGGGGGGACGAGACGAATAGTAACACAGGACTAGGAGCAAGGAGGAGAGGCCGGCGGACAAGATTAGAGGGGCGGCAAAGGCAGCAGAGGGCAGACTGATGGAGCAGGCAGACAGACAGACAGACTGACCAGGAGGCAGCGGAGAGCACAGAAGCAGTCAGCACAGGGTACAGGTTGGAGAAAGTGAAGATTAAGAGGAGTTAGAAGAAAGTAGCTGACCAGGGAAAGTGTAACGTGCCCTGAGGCAAGAGGTGGCTAAGGCCCTTATTGTATTAAAGAAGTTCCTCGCAGCAGGTGGGAAAGAGATGCAGTAGAAAGAGACGCACTGCAATGCAGTGTATTCCTAATTTTAAATAGTATCTCATAAATAAACTCTGCTTTGATTATTTAGTTAAGAGGCTTCTTAATATTTTGCTTATCAATTTGGGAGTGGAGCAGTGTGGTGGAACTTTATAAACTGCCCACATTAAATTAATAGACAGTCAGATAGCCAAATAGTCAACAGTCCCAGAATTAGTCCTCCAGTCAGCTTTAGCCCCCCCAAATTAGGCTAGTCATTCAAAATATTCTCCCAATTGAATGGTGACCAAGGCAGGACTTACAGCCCAATTATAATTTTTCATGTGCTTATGATTTTTCATAAGTACAGTTATATAATTTTCCCAGGTTAGTTATAGTTAATAATAATTTTTACATGTTTTTCATGATTTCACATATATAACATATATTTCTTACTTTCTCAATGAGTAGGAGAGGGATGATGGCAAAGGAGAATTCAAAATTCAAAAATTTTTTAAATGAATGTTAAAAAATAATGTTTTAAATAAAGGACTATCAATTTGGCAGCTGTATGAGAAATAGATTGAAAAGGAAGAGACTTAATGGAAGGAGACAAATTAAGGGCTTCGTCTTGTTAAAGGGCCCCTTATCATTATTGACTTAATTGTAAAACCTGCAAAAATGCATGGGAAAATGAAGAACATTGCATTTGGAATCACATGCTATGAGTTCAAATCCCAGTTCTGCTCCTCATCTGTGTGACCTTAGCTAAGTCACTTAACATCTGAGTCTCATTTTTCTTATTTGTAAAATAAAAGAGTTAGATTGGATGGTGTCTAAAGTCCCTTCCACCTCTAAATCTACAATCCTATGACTTACATTATACTTAAGAAGACACAGGAAGAATTTTTTTAAAAAGAAAGTAGGAAAATCATTAATGTGGGGAGGGAGGAAAAGAAGGTCAGAGGATAGAGGTTATGGTTAGCCTTGAGATATATTGCTTACATCATACTTTATGGCTATCCTTTGAATCAATTAATCAAGTCAAAAAAGCATTTATTCTTTTTTTCCATATAAATATTTTATTATTTTCCAGTTACATGTAGAGATAGTTTTCAACATTTGTTTTTATAAGATTTCTTGTTTCAAATTTTTCTCCCTCCCTTCCCTCCCTCCCACCCTCCCCAAGACAGCAAGTAATCTGATATAGGTTATATATGTACAATCACATTAAACATATTTCTGCATTCGTCATGTAATGAGAGAAGAATCAGAGTAAAAAGGAAAAAGCTCAAAAAAGAAAAACAACAACAAAAACAATAGAAATAGTATGGTTCAATCTGCATCCGGATTCAACAATTCTTTTTTTTTTTTCTGGATTTGGAGAGCATTTTCCATCCTGAGTCCTTTGGAACTATCTTGGACCATTGTATTGCTGAGAAAGAAGAATCAAGTCTATCACAGTTGATCAACACACAATGTTGTTGATACTGTGTACAATGTTCTCCTAGTTCTGTTCATCTCACTCATCATCAGTTCATGCAAGTTCTTCCAGGTTTCTCCGAAATCTGCCTGCTCATCATTTCTTACAGCACAATAGTATTCCATTACATTCGTATACCTCAACTTGTTCAGCCATTCCCCAATTGATGGGCATCCCCTCAATTTCCAATTCCTTGCCACCACAAAAAGAGCAGCTATAAATATTTTTGTACATGTGGGTCCTTTTCCCTTTTTTATGATCTCTTTGGGGAAAAGTCCTAATAATGGTATTGCTGGGTCAAAGGGTATGCAAAGCTCTATAGCCCTTTGGGCATAGTTCCAAACTGCTCTCCAGAATGATTGGATCAGTTCACAGCTCCACCAGCAATGCATTAGTGTTCCAATTTTTCCATAGCTTCTCCAACATTTATTATTTTCCTCAAAAAACATTTATTAAGTACTCAATGTGTTCCAGGCATTGTGCTCAGTATTGGGGATATTAATGTTTTTAAAAGAGATAGTCTCAGGCAGCTAAGTGCACAGTAGATAGAGCTTGGGGCTGGAGTCAAGAGGATTTGAATTCAACTTTGACCTCAGACACTTACTAGCTGCATGACCCTGGGCAAGTCACTTAACCCCAATTACCTCCAAAAACAAAACAAAAGAAGAGATAGTCTCTGGGTTTACATTATAAAGGGAAAAGACAACACATAGAAGAATAGTAACCTGGGGAAGGGATTTTTGTTCTCAGGGGTGGACCCGGTGATAAGATAGTTGAATGGATGTGAAACTGAAGTACAGTCAGTTGTCTAAGACCAACCAGCAAAGAAAGTAGACTACATGGGCTAGTTTGCACTTGCTCACTCATTAATCACTTTAATAGCTCTGTTAAGGCATCGGTGTGGCCCAGTGGATAAAGGACCAGACCTGGAATCTAGAAGTTCAAATCTAGCCTCAGACACTTCCTAGCTTTGTGACCCTGGACAAGTCACTTAACCCTGTTTGCCTCAGTTTCTCATCCATAAAATGAGCTGGAGAAGGAAATGGCAAACCATTCTAGTATCTTTGCCAAGAAAACCCCAAATGGGGTTTTCACAAAGAATCAGATACCACCAAAATGATGCAACAAGTTATTTAATCATTTTCCTCATATGTAAAATGAAAGGATTATGGGGCAGCTAGGTAGCACAGTGGATAGAGCACCGGCCCTGGAGTCAGGAGTACCTGAGTTCAAATCCGGCCTCAGACACTTAACACTTACTAGCTGTGTGACCCTGGGCAAGTCACTTAACCCCAATTGCCTCACTAAAAAAAAAAAAAAAAAAAAATGAAAGGATTAGGATGACCTCTAAGGTTCCATTCACCTATTGATCTATTACCCTAATGTTAACATCTATGATCCTAAAGTTAACTTCTCTGAGCCTCAGTTTCCTCACATGATAGGGGTTGGTCTAGAAGGCCCCTTAGTTGGGCCCTAGAAGCAGAATTTCCAAAGATAGATCAGATTAGGCTCCTCTGAGAGTGGGGCCTCAATGCTTGGAGACCCAGAGTAAAGGATGCTGGTCCAGGTAGAGAGGTGCAAGTCAGAGGGTATTTGGTAGATGGTGAGAAGGCTGGTGTGGACAGCTGGGGAGAATGTGAAGCTAAAGCATTTGGAATGCTATTGTTTAAACTTTTTTCCACCTTAAGTTTCTATTTCACAGATCATAGGAGTTAAAGCTGAAGAGGCTTCAGAGATCATGTAATCCAACCCCCTCATTTTACAAATGAGAAGAATAAGGCTCAGAGAGGCTGAAGAACTTACTCAGGGTCACAAAGGTAGAATGTAGAGTCATGGAGGTGAATTTGACACTTGAAAGACCTGAGTTCAAATCCTTCCTCAGATACTTACTAGCTCTGTGACCTTGGGCAGGTCATTAGCTTCTCTCAGACTCAGTTTTCTCCTCAGTAAAACAGGGATAATAAAGGATACCTACTTCACAGGGTTGTTATAAAGATCAAGGGAGTTAACATATATAAAATAATTTATAAACTTCAAAGTACTATGTAAATGATAGCTATTATTTATTAGACCTCAAAGGGACCTTAGAGGTCATCTAATCCTTAACTTTATATTGAATATGGGGGTCTCAAAAAATTTGGCTACAGTTAAAGGTTATGCATACCTATTTTATATACCTATATAACCTGGGTCATGTAACTATTTCTTAGGCGAAAAGGGGTTGAGAGTGGAAGAAGTTTAAGAAGCCCTGTTCTAATCCACCCTCTTCATTTTACAGAGGAGGAATCAAAGGACTACGCTAGAGATAAAGTGACTTGCCCAAGGTCATACAGGTAGTAATTAACTGAGTTAGAATTTAAACTCAGAACTTACAACTCAGTAGAAAGAGTAATGGCTCTGCATTCAGAGAACCTGCTTCGAAGCCCTTGCTGACACATTATCCATATGGCCTTGGGTAAATCACTTAATTTCCCTGGGCCTATTTCTTTATCTACAGAATGAAAGGATTCAACTAGATGGTCTCTGGGGTCCTTATTGGCTCTAGATAGCTGATTCTTTAACTTCTAAGTTTGTTGCTCTTTCCATAAGACTATAAAGCCTCTGACACCACTAGGATTTGAACTTGGGCCCTGAGACTCCAAACCCAGGGCTCTTTATTTCTCCATGTGTTTCTGGGTATTTTGCAGAGGGGCAGGAGGACAGCCCAACAACCAAGTCACTGGAAGAGGCTCTTCATGGAGGACACTCCATGAAAATGATCCCTAGAGGAAGGTTCTCAGGGCTGGAAAACAGAGAGAGGGCCAAGCCAGAGAGCCTTTATTTATTAATCTGATGGAGATCTGAGAGTTCAGACTATTTTTTAGGGACAGTTTACTGATGAAATACAAGGCATCAGACCAGACAACTGCCAGAAGACCCAGCAAGTGAATCAATAAATTACTTATAACACCCGCAATTTGGCCAAAGGCAGAGAAAGCCTCTGTAGGGGAAGAAAGTCATGAGTCAGCAAATGGTTGTGACTCAGCAAATTCAGTGAATGGGCCCAGGCAGCCAGCACTCTGGAGAGTACCCTGAGAAAGCCAGGGAGTTAGGAAGGGAAACCTGCAGTGGGCAGGCTTGCACCCTGAATCCTAAGCGGAGGCCTTCTTATCTGGGGGTTTTGGAAGGAGGAACAAGGAGGGGCCAAACCAAAGGCCCCTAGTTTAACCCATCCATCCAGACAAGAGAGTACTTTTCAGCAATGATTATCTTATCTTCTTTCTTTTTTATATATTTTAATATCTTTTGTTTTCACACCACCTACGTTTTCCAGTATATCCCTTCTTCCCCTTTCCCCACCCCCAGCTATCCCTTAAAACAAAGAATAAACAAAAAGGTGGGGGGAGTTCAGCAAAATGAATCATTCTATGCAGCATTCCACTCTAATAGCTCCCTGCCTCCATAAAAAAGGGAGAAAAGTTCCTTCTCATGCATGTCTCATTTTGGGGACCAAATTTGGCCATCATAGTAATCAAGCTTTTAGATTTCATTGGTTTAGTCACTGCATATATTTTTCTTTCACTCTGCTTACTTCCTTTTGCATCAGTTCATATAAGTCTTTCAATGCCTATCAATTTGCAAAACCAAAAACCTAACTCAAAGATGTTCCCCAAACTTGGACATCTCTTTAGTGGCAACTGACACTGCCTGTGAGTCAGGCCCCATAACCTCAGGAAATCTGGAATTGTCTAAATTGTACTTTTCTGATCAGTAAGCCCTGGAGCTATTTGGTTACACGTTTACTTTCTTTTTTTAACTTTTTTTATTTTTAGTGAGGCAATTGGGGTTAAGTGACTTGCCCAGGGTCACATAGCTAGTAAGTGTTAAGTGTCTGAGGCCAGATTTGAACTCAGGTCCTCCTGACTCCAGGGCCGGTGCTCTATCCACTGTGCCACCTAGCTGCCCCACACATTTACATTTTTTAAAAAGATCTTTCATAAGTGATTTGTTTCAATGACTGCCCTTTGCAACACCATCAAGGAGAGCCTGTTCATTAGCAGCGATTCTCATAAAACCAAGGCAATAAAGTGCCAATCATTTGGGCCTTCTCTGGTTTTCTCCTGGGGAGGTGGGGGATGGGAGGAAGGGGAGGCTGGTAGGAAGAGCTTCAGCTGAAGATGAATCTGTAGCTGGATGTCTCTGAAGCTAAACTGTCTATCTGGGGTACTCTGTTGTAAGAATATTATTGACTTACTGCAGGAAGAGACCTTAGAGGCTCTCTCATCCAAGCCTTATCATTTTGCATATGAGGAAACCAAGGCTAAGAGAAGTTGCTTTAGGATCGTGGATGTTAACTTTAGGGTCATAGATTAATGTTGAAAGGGACCTTGGAAGGCATCTAGTTCCAATCCTCTCATTTTACAGAAGAGGAAAATGAAGCTTAGAAACATTAAGTGACTTGCCTATGAATTTGTTGTTGTTCAGTTGTTTCAGTCATGTCTGACTCATCATGACCCTATTTGGGGATTTTCTTAGCAAAGATACTAGAGTGGTTTGCCATTTCCTTCTCCAGCTCATTTTACAGATGAGGAACTGAGGCAAACAGGGTTAAGTGACTTGCCCAGGGTCATACAAGTAGTTAAGCATCTGAGGCCGGATTTGAATTCAGGAAGATGAGTCTTCCTGATTCCAAGCCCAGTGTTCTATCCACTGCACCACCTAGCTGCCTCTGATTACATGACTATTAAGAAGCAGAATTTAAACCCAGGTCTTTCTTGACTTCAAAGCCTAGGACTCTACCACCACAGTATGACGCCTCTTAGAAATGATTGTTAGTCACATATAAACATTGGTTCCCAAAATAGGTCCCTCAAGAAATGAATAAATCACTCACAACATAGGTCTTTGCCCCTTAACTCTCTCCTGCCTACATGTGAGGGTGCTGCAGCTCTCCCATATGAGGTATAAGGGCCTCTATCAGGAAAGCATGGGTAGACAGCCAAGTAGATAGGAAATTCCTTCAAGGGTGAATCTGAAATCCCAGTTTTGAGTTCCTCATGTCAATGAATGTCAATAGCCTTACAAGTAGAACAATAAGGGTAGGGCAGTGAGTCATTCCATTTAATTATATAGATCACTGTGTTACTGAGGAGAAGCTAGCCATGCTGAGTTTGCAACTGCAAGCTGTGGATGATGAGATTCTTGTTAATAACTGGCCCTGACACCTCAAAGAAGTACTAATAGCTCCAAACAAATGTCAGAAATAATAGAAGAGCAGTCAAGAAAAACAGTCATATTTATCACACATTCTTGTAAAAGGCAGAACCTATTTTCCCGTTTGTGGTGTCTCAGAAAGGGGGCAGGGGAGTTGGTTGCCATGATGAAGCAGAGCTTGGGTGGGATCTGGAGGGTGGACAACTTAGGCCTTAACAGGTGAGCTGGAGAGAGGGAGTAAGAAAATGTCCGGGCTGAGATCTAGCCCAAGACAGTGGTGGGGTATACTCAGAACACAGGATCACCCTCTTTTCCTCACCTCCTCTACCTCCCTCCCCCAAGGACTTTCCATTAAAGGATTCCTAAGCAAAAGTGACTTGACTAGATTCCTCATAGCATCACAGGGTCATAAATATACAGCTGGATGAGAACTTAGAGATCATCTAGTCTAACCTCCTGACTTTTTATGAGAAAACAAAGGCCAGAAGAAAAGTGATTTGCCCAAGGCTACACAAGTAGTAAGTGATAGAGGCAAATCCAGTAGTCTCCCTTCTACCCATAAGCCACTGCTACTGCCTTCTCTCTGAGATGAACTCCAATTTACACAGTATATATCTTAAATGTACATGGTTATTTGTATATTGTGTCCTGATTAGAATGTGAGCTTCCTGAAGGTAGACACCATGTTTTTGCCTTGCTTTGTATCCTCAGCACTTAGCACAGTACTGGCACATAGTAAGCACTTAATACATGCTTATTGGCTGATTGTTGCTTTTTTCCCCACTATATTACACTGCCTCAGCTCCAACCCTATTCCTGGTATCACCTAAGCCAGTGTGGAGCCACCCCATCCTCCCCACCACAGACATTTCATCCTGTGGTTAAATCCACCCTCTACCTATGCCTCTACATTTCTGTCTCTGGCCTTGACATGATGCATTCAGACTGATTTCAGCCTGGTGATGTCTAAGCCTTGGTGAGGAAGTTGGAAAAATAAACATGCCTCTCTCTTAGCTCAACTTCAGTGAGTGAATTTGGCTGGAGTCATCAACAGGCCTTCTGTCACTGAAGGGGAACAGGGCCCTTCCCACTCTAGAAACACTCATACTTTTCAGACATCAACACTCTTTGAGCTACCCCAGGCTCCATGTCCATGTCTACACAGGCCTAATGGCCCCAGAAGCCAATAGCCTTAAGATCCCTTGGGGTACACCTGGCTTTGGGTCTAAGGCAATGATATGTAGGGTCTAGAGAACTATTCCCTGCCTTCCCAAGGGGACCAAGGTCCCCATCTGTCCCGCTCTGTTCCCTAGCCCTATCAAAACTTGGCTGGGCCATTCAGACAACCACTGCCTTCCACAGGGAGCAGGATCTGAAATACTTCCTCACTTCTGCAACATTTTCTCCTATAAATCCTACACTTAGCTGAATGTCTTCCAGATTATCCTTTCCTCACCCTGCCTCCTCCTCGGGCTTCTGACTCAGCCAGGTGCCAAGTCAATTAATCCTCCCAAAGCCAACCACCTTCCATCTCCTATATACTCATCAGTTATCATTATTTAGATTCACTTTGAACATTCAGCTCCTTGGAGCATTCTTTTTCTTTTCTTTCTTTCTTTTTTTTGGTGAGGCAATTGGGGTTAAGTGATTTGCCCAGGGTCACACAGCTAGTAAGTGTTAAGTGTCTGAGGTCGGATTTGAACTCAGGTCCTCCTGACTCCAGGGCCAGTGCTCCATCCACTGCGCCACCTAGCTGCCCTGGAGCATTCTTTTTCAAACACCAGGGTATTTTTTTCTTCAATCTTCCAAGTGACCAAGAGAAAGAGGACTGAATCCTCACATGGTCTCTCATTCCAACTTGTCTTCCCCATTCTGAAAGTCATAACAACAATAATAATGATAGCTCTTGTTTCTACAGAGAGGCAATATGGAAGAAGGGCTGGACTTGGAATCAGGAAGACCTGGCTAAGAATCACATATTAGACCCCTTTTAAATAAGGGACAGTGAGCAAGTCACAACCTCCCTGAGCCTCAGGCAACTCTCGAGGATTCACCCATACCATGACAGATGGTAGTGATCCCTGTTGATGGAGGGAGTTGCCATCCAATGAAATAGAACACCCATCATGAAGTAGTGTTTCTAAATATCTCTAAAGTTTATAAATTGTTCTTCACTTAACTTTGGAAGGTAGGTATTTAGCTTTGTCTTACTAAAAACATTAATTTGAAAACATACATCTAGAGACTAAGCTATTAGCAGACCCTGCAAATGTCCTTTGTATCAGAATAGCTTTTTCTACAAGGGTTGACTTGGATTCTGGAGCCTCAGTCTAACTGCCTAGTTGAACTACACAGAGTCATACTATTGTTAAAGTTTCCACAGTCCTGACCATTTATGAAGATCCTATTAACCCTAAGATATCACTGGGAAACAGTGAGGGATTACATTATGTCAGAGCTAGAAAGCCACTTAGCACATGAAACGTAAAAGCTGGAAGACTATCTAATTCTCTCTTTTTTTTTTTCTGGGGTAATGAGGGTTAAGTGACTTGCCCAGGGTCACACAGCTAGTAAATGTCAAGTGTCTGAGGCCGGATTTGAACTCAGGTCCTTCTGAATCCAGGGCCGGTGCTTTATCCACTGTGCCACTTAGCTACACTATCTAATTCTGCTCCATGTTACAAATAAGGCCCAGAGAAAATCAAGTTACTTACAGAATTCGGGCTCCCCTCTCTCCTTACTGAAAGCAGCACTAATTCTGTAACTCTTACTCACAATGGAGTCTCAAAATCAGGAATGGAAATTTGAGGGGATTTTCTTTGCTAGAGGTCTTTAAGAAAAGGGTGGATCCTTGCCAATAAGTGAAATGCCAGCCCTGCCTAGATTTATTTGGTGGGGGGGAGAGGGTAGAGCTACTAAAAGAGACAGGTGGTATAGTATAGTAGGAAAAGTACTGAATTTGGAATCGCAGGTCACAGATTCAAATTCTGACCCTGCATTTTGGTCATGTGGTTGAATAACTAATAAGGAGGTTGGACTAAATCATAACTAAGGTCTCTTCTAGACCCTATGATCCTAGAAAGGTAATGATGTATAATGGGAAGAAAATTAGACCTAGAGTCAGGAGAAACTGGGGTTTGAACCCCACCTCTGCCACTCACAAGCTGTGTAATCATGAACGAGCGGTTTCATCTCCCTAAACCTGAGCTTCTCCAGCTGGCAAAGAGAGATATAACAACATCTGTTTTGCTTATCTCACAGGGGTTTCGTGAGCACGGAATGAGTAGTAAAGCATTTTGTAAGCCTGAAAGCACATGAATGCCAGCTGAGTTGGCCTATAAGCGCTCTTTTTTAAATTGCCATATTTTCTAAACCACATTTCCAACCAATAAGTATAAGAGCTAGAAACAATGAGTGCAGAATTTGAGTCCATATATATATATATATATATATATATATATATATATATTATATATATATATACCTTAAGGAGATCAGAAGTAGAAAGAAAAGTGCCAAGTATACAAAAATATTAAGGATTTGTGGTAACCACAAACTGGCAAGAATATAGGTTCTTATCATTGAGGGAGGTTTGTGACTGAACAACTTATAAAATAGTATAAGGGAAAATCAATACACTGTATGAAATGGCAAATCAGAGGAATTCAAAGAAGCAATGAAAGCCTAATACAGAGTGAAGAATGAAGAATTAAGAGAATAGCACACACCATGACTCCATTAATGTAAGTTATTTTAAAAGACGAAAAAGCAGGTAAATTCTAACTAATTATAATGACCAGTTTTAGTCCTGTTGTATAGATGATGAAACGTAATTCAATGCCTTATTAAGATAAAGTAGCTAGACTTCAGCGGAAAAATATATTTTTTTGAATTTTATGTCATCCCTTAATTTTGCTTAACTATTTTCTTTGTTACAAGAGAGAGTTCAGTAGTGGGGATGGGAGTGTAGGGGGGAGGGGAAAATACTGGGAAAATGACTATGGTATTAAATATCATCAATAAAACATTTTTAAAATAAATTTAATACTTCTTTCCCATCAAAAGTGTACAGATGGGGGCAGCTAGGTGTCACAGTGCATAAAGCACCGGCCCTGGATTCCGGAGGACCTGAGTTCAAATCTGACCTCAGACACTTGACACTTCTTTCTAGATACCACAACACAAGTCAGCTTCACTATCCTCTCCCCCCCCCATCCCTTCCTCTCCCTCCCTCTCTCTCTCTCTCCCTCCCTCTCTCTCTCTCTCTCTCTCTCTCTCTCTCTCTCTCTCTCTCTCTCTCTCTCTCTCTCTCTCTCACACACACACACACACACACTTAGTACCTTGCTGTATCCTGTTCTGAGGTCTTTTCCTCCCTCTTTTCTCAACTGAATTTGTCTTAGAAAATGGTTATCTGAGGGTGCATTTTGTGAAATTTTCTCTCTATATGAGAAATACTAGTTATACCTCTATTACCTCTGTAAATGTGACTTTGATCAATCAATTAATAAGCATTTATTAAGTACCTATCAGGTACTAGGCATTGTGCTAAGTGCTAGGGACATAAAGCCAAAAATTAAACAGCTTCTACCTTCAAGAAGCTTACATTCTAATGGTCAAACCACACACACACACACACACACACACACACACACACACACACAGACAAGTACAGGGTATTAAAAAAAACTTAGCATAGTTTTAATTGTTTTAGTGGGCACTAAATAAATGTTTATTGACTATTGAATAACCCTAATACATTGTCAATGAATTTAAAAAGCACATTGGCAAAGAGATGATTTTACAAAAGTACAAAAATTAAAACATCATAAGTCAAGAAATATCCACATGAAATGCATACATTGAGACGAGCAGAAGAAAGGTTCAAAAAAGACATTATTGGGCTTTACTCCAAGGTTAATCACTAGGTTAATTAGCAATACCATCTAAGAGGGAGGGGGGAATCATTTTTTTGTTTGTTTTTGCTTTTGTTTTTTGGTTTGGGGGTGGGGCAATATGGGTCAAGTGACTTGCCCAGAGTCACACAGCTGGTAAGTGTCAAGTATCTGAGACTGGATTTGAACTCAGGTCCTCCTGAATCCAGGGCCAGTGCTTTATCCACTGTGCCACCTCACTGCCCAGAAGCATTTTTTTTAGAACTTTCCTGAATAATTTTAGTGGGGAAAATTAATCTTATAGTTTTAAGCTATGAATGTTACTAAAGCTTAAAGGCTTTTGAAATCTTCTAAGATTATCTCAATCAATAAACATATATTAAGTGCCCACTAGGTGCCAGGCACTGTGATAAATGCTGGGATTACAAAAAGAGGAAAAAGTCAGTCCCTTCCCTCAAAGAGCTTACAATGTAATAGAGGAGAAAACATGCAAACTATATACAGGATAAGTGGGAAATCAGTAGAAGAGGAAAACCATTGGAATGAAGAGGTTTCCTGTAAAAGGTGGGATTTTAGTTGAGACCTAAAGGGAGCAAGGGAAGTCAGTGATCAGGTTGGAGGAGGGAGAGCATTCTAGGCATGGGGACAGCCATAGAGAATGGTGGGGGGGGGCGGTGAGAGATGGAGTATCTTGTTTGTGGAACAGCTAGGAGAGTACCGTCACTGGATCAAGGAGTATGTGTTGGGAAGTGAGGTTTAAGTAGACTGGAAAACTAGGAGGGAGCTAGGTTATGAAGGGCTTTGAATGCCAACCAGAGCATTTTGCATGTACTCCTGGAGGCAATAGAAATCCTTTGGAATTTATTGAGTAGGGGGCTGATGTGAAGGGACCTGCATTATATACAAAACTTTAGTCCATATCTCCTCAGCTCCATTTCCAAATTTCTAATCAGCTCTTCAGTGTTTCCATTTGAATATCCGGCTATCACCTCAAACTCAATAGGTCCAAAGCAAACCTCTCAGTTGCTTTAGCCTTCCAACCCCCACCCACCCCCATCCAATCCCCATCTTTCTCTTTGGATGTGGAAAGAGGATCAATAAGAACCATTGAACCAGGTTCATAAGAACCAGTTCATAAGAATCTTAGAAGCCAGGAGCTTTCAGAGTTGAGAGGCCACACTTAGAGAGGTGGCCCCTAACCCTACCCCAACTCAGATCTCCAGCACCTGTCCAGAGTTTTTTACCAACAGCTGAACTAGCACTTAGCGATCATAGTTCCACCAGCTATAGTTATCATACTCCCTTCTCCCCCTGGGATAGTACTCCATCACCCCACAGAACAGCTTGGATCCAAGCCTTGTCTCATCAGCATGAACCCAGAGCTGCTGCCCCTAGCACCTCCCTCCCTCCCTGCCTATTCTAAGGCCCATTTCCCCAGTATGCTTCTCTGGGGCCGCTTAATCTCTGTAACAGGTGCACAGTCTTCATAGGAAGCTCTCAACTTTCACACCCTAGAGCCCAGCACAGAGAAATTCATTACACAGAGGGTTAACAAAGTTTAAAAGGAATTAGAGCATCCTAGGGGACCTAAATTTACAACTGGATATAAAGAGGAGGCCTCTTTAAGCAGACCAAGGACAATCATCAAGAGCCCCAAGAACTTTGGTTAATTTTTCCCCTAGCGTAAAATCCATGTACTAAGGAGAACGAGCAGTGTTAGCAGATGAAGGGCTGGCTTGGATTGGGGGAGGTGAAGGCCAGAAGGCAAACAGGGCCCCTTTCCATTCCTTTTCCATGTCTGCCAAAAAAAAGTATCTGAAGCTATATCTTTTCTCCCATAGCTGGCTCAGTCTGAAGATATTCAGAATTCCTTCCCCTAGCCCCTTGGAAGACAGGGATGGACTAGCTAGAAGTTCTTTCTCTGAGAATTCATCCTAGAGACCTCATGGTTATTAAAGGGAATCATGTCTCCTCATCCCCTTTCTCTTTTCCTATTGCCAACCTACCGATCATTTGCCTTTTCAGTTGAAGGACAGTCAAAAGCACTGTAACATAGAATATGTCAACAGACCTGGTTCAGAGGACAAACATTGGTCCTCACAGAACTTAATTCTATTTCCTTTGCCTACATGAAACGTGAGAATCAGCAGAGTATGTTGGGCTCAAGAAGATCTGGGTTCATGTCCTGTCTCTGACATATACTGGATGTGTGTGGGATCCCAGGCAAGAATCTTAAGTTCCTGATTCCCCAAGCAACTCTATCTATAGTTGCTAAGACTATAAATTGCAGAATGGGTGCTAATCAGCATCCACAGAGGGACTTTCTTCATTGGAAGTATCCTATGTCAATGAAATTACAAATCTAAAAAATTATTAATTAAAATGTAAAAATTACAGATTTTAAAAATTACAGATTTTTTAAATCTGCAAGATGAATTCTTCACAAGAGTTAAACCAATATCCTTCCACTCTGCTTTCCACCACCCCCCTACTCCCACCCCACCCCAGCCAATTAAAAAAGAAAAAAAAAACAGTTTAGGAAAAATCCCATATCTAAATTGATAATTAGGGTCTCAGGCTGATGCTAGATCACTATCTTTTTGTCATCTCCTCAAGATAGTACAAAAAGTACTGTGGCACACACACACACACACACACACACACACACTACCCTCAAGTTTTAAAAACAAGCATCTTGCCCAGTAATACCACTACTAGGCCTATTCCAATAAGATCAAAGAAAGAGGAAAAGATACTGTATGTACAAAAATTATTTATATGAAGGAAGGAAGGGAGAGAGGAAAGGGAAGGAAGGAAAGAAGGAAGGAGAGAGGGAAGAAGCCTATTCATTGGGGAATAGCTATACAAATTATTATTTTTTTTTTGGCAGGGCAATTGGGGTTAAGTGACTTGCCCAGGGTCACACAGCTAGTAAGTGTCAAGTGTCTGAGGCTGGATTTGAACTCAGGTACTCCTGAATCCAGGGCCAGTGCTTTATCCACTGCGCCACCCAAGCTGCCCCTCTATACAAATTAGTGTATGTGAATGTAATGGAATATCAGGGTAGGCAGCATAGTACAGAGCAAAGAAAGTGAGGTTTAAAATTGGAGAACCTGGATTCAAATCTTGACTTCACATGTACTATTGTGACCTTGGAGAGTTCACTTAACTTCTCTCAGCCTTAATTTCTTCATCTGACAAATAGAAGATTTCTAAGTGCGCTTTCAGGTCTAAATCTATCATATTAATCTATAATTATTGCACCTTAAGATGACAGAGTGAAATTAGCAGAACCAGGGAAATATATACACTATGACTACAGTAGTGTAAATGGAAGCAACATTGAAAGGCAACCAAACTCTAATTAGTTTTTGTTGTTGTTGTTGTTGTTGTTGAGTTATTCAATCATGTACAACTCTTCATGACCCCATGGACCATAGCAAACCAAGCCCTTCTATCCTCCATTATCTCTTGAAGTCTGTCCAAGTTCACGTTCATTTTTTCCATGACACCAGCTATCCATCTCATCCTCTGCCGTACCCTTTTCCTTTTGCTTTCAATCTTTTCCAAAATCAAGGTCTTTTCTCATTATGTGGCCATAATATTTAAACTTTAACTTCAGTATTTGACCTTCTAGTGAATAGCCTGAATTAATTTAAGAATTGATTGATTTTAATCTCCTTACTGTCCAAAGGATTCTCAAAAATCTTCCCTAGCATCACAATTCAAAAGCTTCAGTTCAGCTTTCCTTATAGTCCAACTCTCACAGCCATACATTGTTACTGGAAAAACCATAGCTTTGACCATAGTGACTTTTGATGGCAAGGTGATGTTTCTGCTTTCTAGAATTCTGTTGAGATTTGTCATAGCTTTTCTTCCAAGGAGCAAGTGGCTTTGAATTTTATGGCTGCTGTCATTGTCTGTAGTGATCTTTGAGCTCAAGAATGTAAAATCTGACACTTCTTCCATTTCTTCTCCCTCTATTTACCAGGAAGTAATGGGACTAATTGCCAAGGTCTTAGTTACTTTTAATGTTAAGCTTCAAGCCAGCTTTTACACTCTCCTCTTTCACCCTCATCAAGAGGCTTCTTAATTCCTCCTCACTTTCTGCCATCAGAATGGTTTCGTCTGCATATCCAAGATTGTTGATATTTCTCCCAGGAACCTTAATTCTAGCTTTTGATTTACCCATCCTGGCCTTTTGCATGATGTATTCTGCATATAAGTTAAATAAATAAAGTGACAATATACAGTCTGGTCATATTCCTATTCTAATCTTAAGCCAATCAGTTGTTCCAAATTCAGTTCTAACTTTGCTTCTTGGCTCACATACAGGTTCCTCAGGAAACAAATTAAGATGGTCTGGTTCTCCCATTTCTTTGAGGACTTGCCACATTTTGTTGTGATCCACACAGTGAAAAGCTTTAATGTAATCAATAAAGCAGAAGTAGATTTTTCCCCCCTGGAACTCCCTTGCTTTCTCCATAATCCAGTGAATATTGGCAATTTGGTCTCTAGTTCCTTCAGCTCTTAAAAACCAGTCTGAACTTCTGAAGTTCACATATTGTTGAAGTCTAGCTTGCAGAATTTTAAGCACAACCTTGCTAGTGTGTGAAATGAGCACAACTGTTCAGCAATTTGAACATTTCTTATCACTGATTAATTATAATGACCAATATTGGTCCCAGAGGACAGAAGATGATAAAACACAGTTCCTTCCTCTCTTTGGAAAAGTAGAGGACTATGGTTACCAAATGTTGTTCATTGGTATTGTTTACCTTTTTGTTTGTTATAGAGAAGTGTGAGAAAATAATGGGGTTTGGGAACTCCCAGAAGCCCCTTTCAAGGGCCTAACCCAGAGAGCCTTGCCCAGAGTCAGGAGAATTTCAAAGGAAATGTAGTTGGACTTTGGAATGTGAATACCAACAATAGAAGTTACCTCATTCAAAAGCACACCTACCTGAAGGCTTTTTTCCCCTTGGAGCACTGGGAACTCTGACATCATCATGTACTGTGCTGAACCACCCTCACAGTGTAGAAGGGCAGGCTCTCCTGACCTCAGGGAGCTTACACTCTTGCAGACTGCTCTTGACTTTTAACACTCAAGGAGGCAGAACACAGATTATTCTCTCTCCCCTCTTTCCTAGTTAGGCCTTCTGATCTCTCTGAGCAATGTGCTATCTCTTTACTAATATTTAATATGCTTTAATAAATGCTTAATGTCCCAAACTGCTGCAGTAGCCTCTAATTTCTAAGTAGCTATATATTAGAAACTCCAGCTTTGTTTCCCTAAAACTTGGGACATAAATAGGGCAACCCTATATAATTTTAAACGCCCCAGAAGGGAAAGAAATAGACATTTATATAGAGCCTACTATATGCAGAGTATTGTGCTAAACATAATCCTTCAAGGTAGATACTATTATTATTCCCATTTCATGGTTGAATTCAAATCCTGCCACAGACACTCACTAGCTGTGAGACCCTGGGTAAATCACTTAATTTCTGTTTGCCTAAGTTTTCTTCTAATAGTGTTGTTGTGAAGATCAAATAAGATATAATTATAAAGCACTTAGCACAGTGCTTGGCACGTAGCAAGCACTATATAAATGGGAGCTATTATTACTATTATCACATGATAGTTTTTTCATATCCTCTCTATAAAGCTGCACAAGGTTCCCAGGGAACAGGAGAAAGTGTCCCAAGACTTGAGAGATAAACCTTTCTCCAAAAAGACAGCAGCTCTATCTTTAGTTAATAATCATAACAATAATGTTAATGTTTGTAAATCACTTTACAAATATTATCTCATTTTATGCTCACAACAATCCTGGGAAAGTAGGTGCTATTATTAACCTTATTTTACACAAAAGGAAACTGAGGCTCGTAGAGGTTAAGTGACTTGCCCAGGGTCACACAGCTAGTATCTGAAGCTGGATTTGAATTCAAGACTTCCTCACCCTAAATCCATCAAACTGTAGGTGGGGAGAGGGCAGGAGGAAAGGCACATGACTCCAGCAGGCAAGAAAGGAAAATAAGTAACCTGCACAGTTACCCATACTTAGGCGGGGGTGGAGTACAGGATGATCCAATGTCACTCATTTAAACGAAATCAAAAAGGATTTCCAACCCCTCAACTTCTATATTTCCATATTATGGGTCATTTCCTCCTGCCCTTCCAAGCATGATGCTCGGGATCTCTCCAGTTCAAAGTCGCAGGTGACTTCCCTGAGTGGAAGTCAATCAGCACTTCCCTTTCAACCAGATAAAGCCTTCAGTTTTTCTGTCTCTAAACTTCCCTACCCAGAGTGCGTGTCCTCCCCCCACCAGGAGGCCATGCCAACTTCTCCCCCCCCATCCAGCCCCACCCCCAAATCAGTTGGTGTGGACACTGGAGGGCTCCTGTTTGCAGGATGGTATTTACATCTAAGTTTGTTGGATTTTCATTTCAGAGCAGCTCGGGAGTTCACAGGGAGGGGGAGAACAATGCCCCTCTGTTTCCACCCGCCATTCATGTCGGTTTTTGTTTCAGCCTAAAATAACACATCGCTAGAGGGTATTTTCTTAACACAGCCAAGCCTCTGCGCAGGACTCAGTGGAAAATGTTTGCCCTGCGTTTGCTGTGGTCCCCGCCGGCTAATAACGACGTGATGATGTATAGGTGAATTCCTCCTTCCCCCAGCCCCCGAGGGAGCCGGGGATTAGAAGTGCCCTTATCTCTGGACATCTCGGAGAGGCTCAGGGATTTTGTTTCACAACGAAGCCCCCAGAGACCGAAGTTACTTTACGTGCTTATGAACAAAGTGTGCTATTCGTGGTCGGTGCCGAAGGGGCTCAAGCCCTAGCCCTCGGCCTCAACCTAAGGCCATCCGAGAAGGTTGAAGATATTCCACCAGCCCAAACTGAACATCCTTCATAAAGTCCCGAGCCCAGTGGGTAAAACTCAGTCCCAGAGAGAACGGATCTGGCAAAAAGTCAAAACACCTCTTCCAAGGCGCTGACCAACCTGCCAGAAACGGCTATCAGCACCGACCCGCCTCAGCCCAGTTAATCATGGCGAGGCTGGGGTTGGGGGCTGATTTACATCGAGGGTACCACTTCGAACAAGAAAGGGGAAAAAAAAAAATCTAATTTGTCCAAAAGGCCCTTTAAAGAAAAGCCCACCACTTTTCTTATTAAAGTTCACAGAAAATAAATATCAAATTTCTTTCGAGTTGAAATTTTCCTCCAAACTATAATCATAGAAACTGGAAAGGGGGAGGAGAAAGAACCCATTTGCTCATTTCCCCCCATGGATTGTGCAGGTTTTTAAAAAGTATTTTCCGGGCTTTACAAATTTACTTTCCCAGTTTGCCAAAATCAAGTCGATTGTGAAGAGTGAATCAGATTCCAGGAAAAATAGCTGTTGTAGGATCAAAAAAAAATTTTTTTTAAATCAAAGGGACGCTCCTTTAATTAAAAGGAAAAGTTTGGGGATTTTTTTTCCCTCCTCCTGCTACTATTTAGCTTACTTTGGTCATGAAAACGAAGTGAACTTCCTTTCTGATTCATTCTTCAAAACCCCAATGTAGATTTTTATCAGGAACAGATCTAACCAACTCCCAGGGCCTCCTGGGCTAGGCTGCGACCCTGTATCAGTTTCTATATTAATAGTTCATCTGTTTGCATTTGCTTGGGAAGAGATCATAACAAAGATCATGTCTAATTGTTTCTCTGTGAAAGAAATGTACTGATCTTCCCTTTTCCTTACTGGAGTGCCTGGAGGGGGCAAAAATCCAAAACACCTAATTTTGTCAAGTAGGCACAGCACACATCTGAGCCCCACCCAGTAAAAGTTTCTGGCTACCTTAAAATGTTGTGAGCTCCTTAGGTGAATGTTCCAACGATTAGCCTCCCAATGAAACTAAAAGGAATACATACTTAAAGCTCTCCTCTCTCCCGCCTCCTCCACCTTTGGCATTGATGACTAAGTTTCTCACTAATTTTAACTAAACCATTTTAAAGGAAAGGAGCGATGACCATAGGAAAAGATGAGGAAAGAGACAGACTGAGACAGAGAGGAGGGGGGGAGAGTGGAGTGATAGAGGGAGAGGGGAAAGGGGAAGGGAAAAGGGCACAGGAGGAAGTGGGGAGACAGAGAAGGAGGGGAGAGAAAGGGAGAGAGAGGGAGGGGAAAAGGGGAGAGGTGGAGAGGGAGAAAGAGAGGTGAAGGGGGGGAGGAAAAGAGAAGGAGGCAGAGGGAGAGGGAGAGAGAGAGGAAAAAGAGGTAGAGGAGAGGGACAGAGGGAGGGAGAGAGAGGGAGAGAGAAAGAGAGAGACTCTATCACAACCTGACCACAAGTGGTTCCAATTTGCCTTAGTGATTAAATCTGTGTGAGTTTAAGGGTTTTCACTCGGGTCATTTGCTACTTTGGAATTTTGCTGGATGCCTTAGCAAAGAACAAGAACTTATGAGTCACTAGTGAGAGTAAAGAGAGGCGGGGCCAGTTACTAAACAAACCCTGTGAGGAGCTCAAGTGGATGTAGAAAATAGTCAGAATTCTAAATATGGATCTGAGAATAGTGTCAAAGGGATTAGCTGCTTTTGTGACTATCAGAGCCGCCCTGAAGGGCCAGCCGGCCTTTTCAGAACAAGCTGGGACTGATCAAAGTAACATCTACCAGTTTGTAAATATGCTAATCTTTGTGTTTACACAAAAGTGTCCGCACTTGCTTTACATCACAAAGGGGCTCCTACAGTTGGAGATTAATTACTTCCAAAACAGAGATTGTGTGTAAATACTGGTTGCACCAGAGACTAGCCTGTGGGGGTGTTTGCACAGCTCTAGCTGGGGGTGCCTAGTTATTATTAACTAACATGTGTGTAGCTGAGATTTAAGAGTTTTGCAAAGCACTTTACGTGCATTATGTCCTCTAGATTGACAACAACCATGTGAGGTAGGTACTACAGATATTATTAGCCAATTTTTCCAGATGGGGAAACCAAGACTCACAAATTAAAGGGTTTGCCCAGGGTCAGACAACTAGTGTCACAGGTAGGATTTAAACCTGGGTCTACACCACACTGAACATTTAAGAATATCATACTGATGACTTGTTTTTGTCCTCTACATTTTTCCCTTATCTGTGTGCTCCCTGAGGCTTTACAGTAGACTGGAATTGTAGGTTTGAACTCTGGGTATTCAGAAATAATATGTGACTATTAAAGAGCCTTGGATTTAGAAGGTGAGGCCTTTAGTAGGTTCAAATCTGGTTCTGCTTCCTGTGTGACCTTGGATGAGTCACTTAACTCCTCACTCTCAGGCCTTCATATCCTTACCTCTATAATAAAGTGGTTGGATTAAGTGCTAGCTAAGGTCCTTAGGGCAGCTAGGTGGCACAATGGATAGAGCACTGGACCTGAAGTTGGGAGGACCTGAGTTCAAATGTCACCTCTGACACTTACTAGCTGTGACCCTGGGCAAATCATTTAACCCCAATTGCTGTAAACATCTGGGGCCATCTACACTTGTTCTGATATATATCATGCTGCTGGACCCAGATGGCTCTGGAGGAGAGAGTAAGGTTGGTGACCTTGTACTGCCTTCCCTCACTTAAATCCAATTCACTGCAAGTCATGACATCACCCTTATGTCCATTTATACCATCACAGAAGTTCTGAGTTCAATAAGGTGCCACTCCCTATTTCCTAAGGTCAACCTCTTTTGGCAGAGTTTTGAAGGTTCCATGTCCCACTGGCTGCTTAACAACTCTAATTTTGAAATGTCCCTGAAGTTGGTTGATGATATTATATGACTTTTCTCCTACTCAAACGTGATGACCCAAGAAGAGCTCAGTCTAACGTTGCTATTTGGAAAATCTCAAGGCCTCATGTGGTCTGCCTTTCCTCAGCTACATTCCCATTGCTCTACAGTCTATTTCTGTGCTTTAGGACTAGTAGGCAGAAAGGAGAGCAGCTTACATTGTTGTGGGTCTGTCATTCTCAAAGAGGACCATGACAGATGTCATGCAGTGAATTGGATTTAAGTGAGGCAGGGCTGTGCAAAGTCACCAGCCTTGCTCTCTCCTGCAGAGTTATCTGGGTCCAGTGACAAGATATGGTATCAGGATAACTGGATATGGCCCCGGATGTTTAAGGCAATTGGGGTTAAGTGACTTGCCCAGGATCACACAGCTTGTAAGTGTCTGAGGGGAGATTTGAACTCAGGTCCTCCCAACTTCAGGGCCAGTGTTCTCTCCACTGTGCCACCTAGCTGCCTTGCAGTTTACATAGCAGTGGAGAAGCCAGAGGGAGAACAATAAGGCTCTTGGACTGAGGTTCAGGGCTCCTTTTGGTGGTTTACCGCTTGGTTTCATGGCAGCCAGGTGTTTTATAGGCTGTTTTCCTTTTCATTAGCACATTTAATAAAAGCCAAAAAATGAATCACGGGGAGATGGGTTGTGGGCGCCTTTTTCTAGGCAGTATCTCAGATATCCAGAGCAGGCCAGGGTCAGGGGAGGGATTACCAGAGCTTCTGGGACTGATTAAAGCAGGGATGGCCCCTTGAGAAGCAAAAACAGGAATCCTAGCCCTGGGGACATTTGGAGTAAAGTTAGGATTGATGAAGGCAGGATATGACCTGCTTTGAAATCTTCACTGTCCATTTAAAATAAGGCAGTAGAGAGACTGCCTTTGGATTTGGAGTCAGAATACTTGGGGCTGAATCCTGGCTGTCACCTCTGTGACCTTGGCAAGTCACTCCCCCTTTCTGGCTCTCAGTTTCCTCATCTGGAAAAGGGGGATGGGGGTCAGAATAGAACAGGAGTTCTTAACCCTTTTTTGTGTATCATGGATCTCTTTTGGTGGAGTCTATAAACCCCATCTTAGAATAATGTTTTCAGATCATTGAAGGAAATGCTAAATTTCAGCTAGAGGTTAATGAAAACAAAGACGTAATTTTCCCCATCCAGACTCACAGACAGGGGGCCCCACACCCCCGCCCCAATTTTCCCATGGAGTACAGGTTCAGAACCTAGGGCAACGCTTCTTAAACTATGTGTCAGGACTCCATATGGGGTCAGGTAACTGAATGTATGGGTCTAGAAAAACTTGGCCATGTATACCTATTTTATATGCTTATATACCTGGGGTTGAGTAAAAATTACTCAGGTGAAAAGGGGTCAAGAGTGGGAAAAGTTTAAGAAACTGTGGCCTAGGGGGCAGCTAGGTGGCACAGTAAATAAAGCACCGGCCCTAGATTCAGGAGGACCTGATTTCACATCCAGCCTCAGACATTTGACACTTACTAGCTGTGTGACCCTGAGCAAGTCACTTAACTCTAATTGCCTCACCAAAAAAAAAAAAGAAAGAAAAAAGAAACCCTGGCCTAGAGGATCTCCAAAGTCCTTTCCAGCTCTAAAACCTAGGCCAAAACCTTTATAGAAACCCATCAGTTTGTAAACATTGTAAAGAAGCCAAAGCAGGCTGACATCACACCCGCCACCACCACCACCACCCACTGAAGCAAAGAGCTGAAACATCCAGGTTCTGGGGGATTGAGACAATGTACCTTTTGACCTTTGGGAAAAGGAGAAAGTCAGTGCCTGGAATTCTCCTTGGTAGCCTGTCATGAGCAACAGGATGTGACTAGACTATTGTAGGAGGTTCATTCTATCCTGGTTACAAAAGAACAAGCAAGCATATTTTCAGGTTCATCCTACAGTGTAGCAAGAAGTGCCACTGCCTGGGGGCCATGGTAGATAGTGCAAAGATTAACTTTGTTTTAGAGATGGTTAAGTGACTTGCCCAAGGTCATGAAGCTAATATGTCGGGGACCAGGTAGTTAATGTCAGAGGCGGGATGGGGGCAATGCTATATCCAGGTCTTCTGACCCCAAATCCAACCCTCTTTCTAATATCAAACCCTGTCTATACCACAGAGCCATCAAAAGTCGCTGTAGGATGGCTTTAATCTACCCACCATTGAGGATTCAAAAGGGCCTTGGTGTAGCCCTGAATCACAAGCCACTTCCTTTTATTTCTAAGTTCAGAGATGCTTGTCAAAGGTTGAACTCCTACACCCAGCCTCCCAGAAAAGGAACACTATGAGTGGCTCACCTCTTTCCTGGGCAGAAATTATGTTTGCTATATATTTAAAGTAGCTCAGTGTGGTAAACACTAATGATAGGATACTGAAAGCTCACTCCCCTGGAGGTCCAAAGCAGATGAGTCAAAAAGAACCTGAGGAAGTGGGTGGATCTGGTAGCCTAAATTCGGAAACCCTTACTTATTCATTGGGCTCAGAGTAGTCATTCATCTCTACCCTGCAAATGATCTGAGAACTACACACACACACACACACACACACACACACACACACACACACACACACACACACACACACACACACGGCCCTTCAGATAGGAAACAGGGATTCACACACACACACACACACACACACACACACACACACACACACACACACGGCCCTTCAGATAGGAAACAGGGATTTAGGGAACAGAAAAAAATGGGACCAAAATAGGAGAAGACAAGGAGTCTGTTTCTGGCTAGGAAATGGTGCTGATACAATACAAATCCATGTGCTTCTGGGAGAGAGGATGAGATCCTGGAGGTTGAATGAATGGCCACTAAGGGGACTAAGGTAAGATGCCAGCTTAAAGGGGAAGCTGAGCTTCACCAAAGTGGATATAGCCTTCATAATAGTTAGGCAACATTCTTCACTAAACTGGATGGAAAGAAATGGGTAGAGCACAAGGAGAAATTCCAGGAGCCAAAACAACAGAGACTTCCATGAGATGGATAAAGTTGGTATCTGCAAGGGCAGGGAGGGTTGCCCTAAAATCCAAGGAAAGCATCTTTGCTACCAAAAAAAGAGAATGCTTTCCTCATCCAAAAGAGGCAGAGACAGAGACACAGAGAGATGGGAAGAGAGACAGAAAGAAAAAGACACAGAGACAGAATGTCAGGAGGGACCTCTAGAAGTGACCTTGGAGAGAGAAGAGGCCAGTGGTGACTCTTAGTAGGAGCTCTGGGGTTTCAGAATAGTTCCTTAACTGAAAAATCAAACATTTATGGAGTACTTACCATGTGGAGTATAATGTAGAATAAAAAATGGATCTTACCTCCAAGAGCTTACAATAAATGGTAATTGGAGAAATAAGGAGTGAAGGATGGGGAAGAAATAAGCATTTCTGCTATAGCGATTACTATGTGCCAGGCACTGTGTTAAGCACTTTTACAAAAATTATCTCATTTGATCCTCACAACAACCCTGTAAGGTAGGTGCTATTATTGTCACCCCAATTTTACAATTCAAGGAAATGGAAACAAAGAGGTTAAGTGACTTGCTCAGGATCACACAGCTAGAACGTCTGAGGCCAGATTTAAACTCGGGTCTTCCTGACTCAGCACTCTATCCACTGTACCATCACATGACATTATACTAAATGTAAGATGCTATATAATTAAGGTGCAAAATCATGTGATACTTGAGGGATTCAGAGACCGTAGGGTGCTGTGGAAAGAGCACTGGGTCTAAGGGTTGGAAACCCAGCTCTGCTATTTATTATCTGTATAACCTTGGACAAGGTACTCAATTGAGGTTCCCTGCCCCCCCCCATAAAATGAGGAAGTTGGACTAGATTGGGGGTTCTTAGCCTCAGGTCCATAAACAGATTTGAAAGGGTCCATGAGCTTGAATAAAATAAAATTTGAAAAAAATTACATCTTGATTTTTCCTAAACTAACTGAAATTTAGCATTTTCTTCATTTATGAATTTAAAAACCAAACATAATTCTGAAAATGGGTCCATGGGCTTCACCAGGCTGCTAAAAAAGATCCTTGCCACAAAAAAGATTAAGAATGCAGGAGTTTTAGGGGAAGCTAGGTGGCACAGTGGATAGAGCACCAGCCCTGGAGTCAGGAGGACCTGAGTTCAAATCCAGACTCAGACACTTGAGTCTTTCTAGCTGTGTGACCCTGGGCAAGTCACTTAACCCCAATTGCCTAAAAAAAAAACCTAAAAGAATGCAGGGGTTCTAGATGATCTCTAAGGGCTCTGCCTACTCTAGTACCTATGGCATGGCCTCATATGACAAGTACTTGAAGTCTTCTCAGGAGCAGAGAGGAAATAGAAAGATCTAATCTTTGCCCTCAGGAAGCTTCTCATCAAAGAGAGGAGTCATTCACAGGAAAGAGCACCTTCTCAGTCCTATCAGATCCCAGCCAGGTAACTTTTAATCTCACTCCTTGCTTTTTAGTGTATTAAAAAAAATAAGGGGCAGCTAGATGGCACAGTGGATAAAGCACCAGCCCTGAATTCAGGAGGACCCAAGTTCAAATCCAGCCTCAGACACTTGACACGTACTAGCTGTGTGACCCTGGACAAGTCACTTAACCCCACCCAAAACAAACAAAAAACACCCCCTCCATTCCCTGGGCCTAATTATTCAGCATTTTGGGTTAAGGGTATGAGGAGGTATGGAGGTAGCTTTTACAAATCCAGGAACCATAAAATCATAGATTAAGAACCATAAGGGACCTTAGAAAGTACCAAGTCCAACCTTTAATTTAAAAAAAAAAGGAAAGGAAACCTCAAGAGATAAAATGATTTGCTGAAAGTCACACAGCAAGTAAAGGAGGGCACAGGCTAAACTTAAACCCAGGTGTCTGATGACAGATCTGTTACAACACACTCCTTTCTGAAGCTCATCTGCAGAGAGATGGGGTTTCTCCCCTGGTAGGGGAAGCGATTTGTTCATTAATATACTCAGTTATTAACATTAATTCGATTTGTTCACTAATATACAGTTATTAACTGTATTATCCTTTTGAAGAGGAAAGGGTGGTGGATTTGAAGTTAGAAGATGTGAGTTCAAATCTTGACTACCTATGTAACCTTGAAAAGTCCCTTCTTTTCTCTTGACCTCATTTCCCTCAATCTTAAAAAGTCAGGAGGTTGTGATAAATGAACTCCCTTTCACCTCTATATTTTATGATCCTCTGAATGCCCAATAAAACCACTAATGCCAATCTCACTCTGAAATGTTGTACTAATAAACCCCTTTCCTTGCACAACTTGCTTCGGTGCACTGTATCTAATGACCGAGCTGAATTCTTTCTCTACCTGCCCAAATCTCTCTCCCTTTAACACATAGCCTGGCTCCTCTATCTACCTTTCCTTGTTTTTTAAATTAAAGGACTGGATTTGGTGATCTCTAAGGTCCCTTGCAGTTCTTAATCTCTGATTTTATGGTTCCTGAATTTGTAAAACCTATTTCTATACTTCCTCTATATACTTTTACCCAAAGTTTTGAGTAATTAGGCCAAGGGGTTGGGGGTGGTGAGGTATTTTAATTTTCCAAATGAAAGCTAAGAACAAGTTTATGCACCGTAAGCCAAATGGCATTTATTGAGCAACTACTATGTGGCAGACACCGTGCTAAATGTTAGGCATAACAAAGAAAGGCAAAAGTTAGTCCCTGCTCACAAGGAGCTCATAGTCCAATGGGGGAGGCAAAATGCAAACAAACCACAAACAAATAAGATATATAGAGAAAAACTGGAGATAATCAACAGAGGGAAGGCATGAGCAGGATGAAAGGGGATCAGGAAAAAACTTCTTGAAGTGGGAATTTATGTGAGACTTGAAGGAAAGCTAGGACTCAGACCTAAGGAGGGGGAGAGTTCCAGGTGGGAGGGACCTAGAATCAGAAGGGTGAAAATGCCCAGAGCTGACAGGTGGAATGAGTCTAAACCTAATTCTCAGGCCAATATGGCTGGATCTCAGAATACATTAAAGGGTAAAAGGTGAAAGAAGCCTAGAAAAGTAGAGAAGGGTTGGGTTATGGAGGGCTTTAAAAGCAAGAGGATTTTATATTTGTTCCTGGAGATGAGAGGGAGTTGATAGAGTTTACAGACCCCCTTTGGCAGCTTTGTGGAAAGCTATGGACCCCCTCTCAGAATTTGTTAAAAATGCATAAAATAAAATACATAGGATAACAAATGAAATTAATTAAATTGAAATAGAGATGTACTTTTTCCCCATGTAAGTTCATGGACCCCCTGAAATCTATCCTTGGAGTGCAAAGTAATCTGTGGACCCCAGGATACGTGCTCCTAAAATAAAGGATCTCTAAGGTCCCTGTCAGCTCTGAATCTATGATCCTTTGGTCCCTACCCCACTCTTTCCACTATCTCACTGTCCCTCTTCAAAAAGGCCCCATGCTCTTATAAAATGGTTACAATCAATTCCATTGGTTTGCCTTTTCCAGCGTGTCCATCCTATTATGTGACTACTATTATGAGCCAAAAACATACCTCAATACCAGAAGGGGCAGCTTATTGTTGGGAAGACAGCAATGGTGGAATGGAGAACACTCTTGTAAATCGGAGTTGTCAATCACTAATCGATGCTAGATTCTTAAACAGTCCTAACTCCTATCTTTTTTTTTCTTTCTGAGGTCTTTGTGGAAAGAGCATTGAGTTTGAAGTCAAAAGAGCTGAGGTCCATTCCCATCTCTGCTATTTACAATGTCTGTGTGTACCAGTTTCCTCTTCTGTCAAAGGAGAGGATCAGAGTCAATGATCTGTCTAGCACTCAACAGGTACTTGTTGATTATTGATAGTTTATAAAGACCCTTCTAGGGCAAATAGGTAGTACAGTGGCTAGAGTTCTGGTTCTGAAGTCAGCAAGACTCTCTTCCTGAGTTCAAATCTGGCCTTAGACACTTACTAGCTATGTGACACTGAGCAAGTCACTTAACACAGTTTGCCTGTTTCCCCATCTGTAAAATGACCTGGAGAAAGAGACGGCGAACCACTTTAGTATCTTTGCCAAGAAAACCCCCAAAAGGGTCAAAAGAGTTGGCTATGACTCCACAATAACAAAAAGGACCCTTCTGATTCTAGATCCATTGAATGAGAAACTCCTTTTGGAGAAAGAGAGAATGAGACAGAAGATGAGAACCAGAATTGAAAACAGGTGATGAGCTCACATCTTGAAGATTGGCAAGGAGTTCCCCAAAAGGGGATAGAAGGTTCTTGTGATTCAGGGATTGGTGAGCTAGAAGCCAAGTCCTCTCTAGAACTAACCTGGCCCAAGACAGACAGCTGTGGAAACTCCAGAGGAGTGAAGAGATGACCCAGTGTTAGCTACTAATTGTAAGGCATTCTTCGTAAGGAGGATCAGGGAGGATCAGTAACAGCAATAAAACTAAAAGGAGTCCTATTAGCATCGTTAATTATAGACCTATTGACATGATTTTTCATGGAGATGCAAAATGTTGTTTGACAAGAAAATTGGTTCTGTGACCTCAGTGAAGGTGGAGAAGCCAGTACAGGGCAGCTCCTTGCCTTCTGTGTCTGCCATCTCAATCATGTCCATGGTTGCAGAACAAAGATGCTATCTGCCCATCTCCCAGTGACATCTAATTGTATACAGGGATAAGGAATGAGCCTATGATTTTACTGGTTTAAGGAACTCAAAGATGAGGACACTCTCTCTGCCAAGGCAGGTAGGCTCCTTTTCCAAAGGAGCAGGGGTTACCTGCCCTTTTTAGTCCCTACAATCCCTGGCTTTTTAGTCAATTTTCTTATACCCTATAATAGGAAAGGCAATACATTCTAGAGTTTACCATGCATATGCACGTAAGAAATAACATAGATTAGCTAACTTTCCTTCACCAAGAATACATCAAAAACTTTGAAATTTTGTTAATAAAAAATCAGTGGGGGCGGGGCAGCTAGGTGCAGAGTGGATAAAGCACTAGCCCTGGATTCAGGAGGACCTGAGTTCAAATCCAGCTTCAGACACTTGAGTCTTACTAGCTATGTGACCCTGGGCAAGTGACTTAACCCTCGTTTCCCTGTAAAAACAAACAAACAAATCTAAAAATAAGAGACCAAGATTTAAATTTGGTGCAGCTAGATGGCACAGTGGATAAAGCACTGGCCCAGGATTCAGGAGGACCTGAGTTCAAATCCATCCTCAAATTTGACACTTACTAGCTGTGTGACCCTGGGCAAGTCACTTAATCCCCATTGCCCAGCCCCGTCCCCCAATCAATGTGGAATTTCTGGAATATTCCAATAGGACAATATAGTTATTTACCAAGTATTCCCCTAAGTCCTTTGTCAAGCTTTTCCTACTCCTGGTGCTTCATTAGTTTAGGAAACTCTGTCCTAGAGAGCTGCCTAGAGCAAAGGTATCCAATTCAAGGACTATGGACAGAACCCAACCCAATTAAAATGTAATTGGGAGGCAGCTAGGTGGTACAGTGGACAGAATACCAGCCCTGGAGTCAGGAGTACCTGAGTTCAAATCTGACCTTGGACACTTAACACTTACTAGCTGTGTGACCCTGGGCAAGTCACTTAAGCCCAATTGCCTCACTAAAAAATTTTTTTTTTAAATGTAATTGGGAAACGTTTGACAAAATAAATAAATATATAATCAAACATAGTTAATGTTAATTTATTGTTTTCTAAGTCAATACGTGGTCAGCAGGGATCCATTTCTATTTGAGTCTGACACCATTGGCCCTGAGCACTGAGATGCTATCTGATTTGCCCAGGATCACACTGGTTCCAGCTGAAACTACATTTTCTCTTCATGTTGCATTATGTCTATTGTTTTCTTGGCTCTGTATGTGGCTGGGTAGGATGTGAATTCGGGTCTCCCAGGCTGGCTCATTATCCAAGGGGATAATGCCACTTGGCACATTGGAGAGAGTGCCAGGCCTGGAGTCAGGAAGGCCTGAATTTAAATCTGGCCTCACACGCTTACTAGCTATGTGACCCTGGGTAAGTCATTTAACCACGTTTGCCTTAGTTTTCTTATCTGTAAAAATGTGCTGGAGAAGGAAATGGCAAACCATTTCAGTATTTCTGCCAAGAAAACCCCAAATGGGGTCACGAAGAGTTGGACATGAATGGAAAACGACGAAATAACGACGCCATTGTAAATATTACCGAGCAAATGTATTTCAAAAGTGCAGCTCCAAACTCCCCAAGTCCTCTTCATCCGGGCGCTCTCATCAAACTGGAAGCCTCTATAGAGACTTGCTGGGATGATCTGGGAGTAGATAAGAACAGTTACCAGTTTAGTCATATTCTGTTCCGAAGCCCAGATGCTTGTCACTGATTTGTTCAAAAATCTTCTCACACTGAATAAGCAGTTTGGGCAGCACCTGAAGCAACAGCAGGGGTGGGAACTCGGGGAAAAATGGAGAGTTTGAAAGAACTCTCTGTTGCTGATTAGCTTGACAATGCCCAGGCAGAGCCCTGGGAGGAGTAACCACAATGCCAGGCAAAAACAAATACATGGGCCTCCTCAATAGGCATCTCCTTCATCTTGCGCTGTCTGCCAAGGTAATTTATTCCCCTGATACACTTGAAATTAACACTGCCCCAATACTGGAAAAATCACATTGTGCAAAACTGCCTGTCTATGGGAGCCAAGGGACCTAAGTGGGGAAAAATTGATATTGACTTAGGAGCTGGAGGTTAAAAGTAAATACAGTCAGGGTAAATAATTCAATTCTCAGAGCTAGCTTTTCACACCTTCTAAGGAATACCCTGGCTACTAGGGAAGGGGGAATGAAATAATCATAAGATGTTTAATCTACTTTTCCCCTTTCTGTTCCCTCTCAGGTTCACCCCCCACACCAACTCCTGTGTGTACATTTAATCTCCAGTTTCTAAGCTGATGGCTGGTGGTTGGCCCCAGTGGACACTGGACAGATCATTTAATCTCCCTGGGCCTCAGTTTCCTCATCTGTAAGATAAGTTGATTTGACTGAGGGACTCGGTCATCCCTTCCAGTTCTAAGTCTCGAATGCCATAAGACTATGGTTTTCCTGGGGGCGGCTAGGTGGTGCAGTGGATAAAGCACCAGCCCTGGATTCAGGAGTACCTGAGTTCAAATCCGGCCTCAGACACTTACTAGCTGTGTGACCCTGGGCAAGTCACTTAACCCCCATTGCCCCGCAAAAAAAAAAAAAAAAAAAAAAAAGACTATGGTTTTCCTAGAGCTTTGGGGCTTTTCTTTAGCCAGAGGTCAGAGGCCATGGGTGATGCCAGCTGAGCTCAAGACCAACTCAGCTCATCAGGAACATGGCCTCAGACTCCTGGCTCCTCAGACAAGTTGATGGCAGCAGCCCAAGTTCCAGGGTGAAAAATCATTCTTCCATTTATGAGTCATTTGACCTTTAGCCTTTGGGGGAGAAGATCAAACCACTTCTCAAACCCCACACAGAAATGAAGCAACTAAGAAGACAGCTAAGGAGGTTGGTATGTACCCCAGGGGCTGCACAAACAGCTGCTCCAGATCTCCCTGAAGATATTCCAAAGCAATCATGTAGCCACAAATGATCGTGTAAATTCCCAATTAAACCCACAAAACAGAGCCTATAAATCACCTCCTCCCTACAAACTGTCATCCTCCCAGGATCAGGAGGGCAGTCTTAAAACTTGGCGGTGAATTTGCAAGCTATTTCAATGCTTACAGGCCAGGAATGAGCAAGCCAGGGAGGTAGAGAGTCACCCAACTTGATTTATGATCCTAACAACAGGAAAATTACAACTAAGGCAACTCCGAATTTTAACATAATAAATAATGGGGAGCAAGCCACTCATCTCCTGCCTCCACCCCTCCATACAAGACTCTACTGGTAGTGCTAGCCAGATTTCTATAACTCATCATCCCTTGTTTCTCTGCCCCCCACCCCCAATACAACCCAACATTGAACCCAGATTCAGTGGCTGCTTAGAAAAGGAAGAGGAAGCAGCTCAGTGTAAGATACACAGCAAAGCAACAAAAGCCATCATAGTGAAGGTGGGACATTCCCATTGGCAGGAGGACAGTAGCCCTTCTGACCTCACCATTTGGGACAAGGAAGAAATGGTAGCTGGGATTGAGTGTTAAGGCAAGTGTAGCTTTAACATCCATTGGCAAAGACTTTATCAATTTTAGGATCAAAACTCTATGGGACACACTTCTCCCCATCCCTTGGATCAGCTTCAGAAGAAAAAAAATAATTTGGGTCCTTCTCTTCCAATCCCAAACGAGAACATCCTCAATCCAAACATGCTTCTGCCAGCTGTAGCCTTTATTCATTATTAGGAATACATTCACCTCCCAAATGACACACCACACTTGGTGGTGCCTTGCCCAACCTGGAGTTCGAGAGAAGATGCTAATTGTTTTCAGTCTGTGTTGTTTTATTAATTTATCTCCTACACACCATGATTTCCACTACCTCCTACAAGTAACTTGGAGTGAGTGGGTTCAAGGTCATGACCCAACCCATCTGCCTTTGGGAAGAAGATCCACTTCTAGAAACCTCAGCCCCCAACCCATCCTTGGGAAAGCAATGTAGAGTGGCCAGGTATGATGTATCCTCATGCTAAACATATTTGTTGATAACAATCTAGTATATTGTTATGAAAAGTCTCCCAGCCCACAAATAGTCCTGACTTCACAGGTCTGATTCTGAAACTCATTACATGTCATCCTGAGAACACAAACTCAGACTGTCAGACCTAGAAAGGCTCTTAGTAATCATCTACTACAAACATCTCATTTTACAGAGGAGAAAATAGGTCCAGAAAGGAGAAAACACTTGACCAAAGTCACAACAAAATCCAGGAATAATAATAACTCCCATTTTTATAGCAACCTTAAGGTCTACAAGAGAGGCAGCATGGTGTATGATTTTACTTTTTATCCTGAATTTAACAAACACTAAAATAAAATGAGCATTTCCAAAAAGTAGAAGAGAAAAGGAGGATTGTACAGTAAGCTGCAAATAATATATCTATGTATAGATATGTATGTATGTATATAAACTGCAAATAATATATACTTGCTTTTCCAATTAAAATACATTTTATCAGTATCTTTTATTTTTATGTTACATAAATATCCTTCCATATGGCTCCCCCATCCCTCTCCCAGAAAGCTGTCACTTAAGCAAAGAATTATTCCACATTTTGATAATTTTTTAAGTAGATAGAATGCTGACCTCAGAATTAGGAAGTCTGGGTTCAGATTTTGCCTCTGACATACACTGTCTGGGTGACCCTGTTTGTCACCTAATCTTTCTGTCCACCAAGCAACTCACTAAGATTTTCAGTTGCAGAGAAGATGCCAGTCTGCACTGATAAAGTGAGTTTCCTTTGCTGACTCTATGCCAATGAAATCAGAGGTCTGGGCGAAAACAAAACAACAAAAAGTTTGCAAAGTGTCTCCCTGACAACTTCTCTGTGAAGTAGGTAGCACAGATATGAAACCCCCGTTTTAAAGGTGGACCACAGAGGCTTTGGAAAAGGTGAAATGATCTGTGCCTGAGGTTAGAGAGTAGTGAACCCCACAAGTCCAGTGTCTCTACCCAATCATTCTGGAAGATTCTAGGGGAGGTGATCAAGTACAGTAACTGTGGGAAAACACAGTGGAGCACTACAGGATCTCACAGAAGATGACACCTTCAAAGAAAGTCTGTCTGGTATGATGGTGACTAGCCCCTCCTGGATTTGGCCAAAGTTAATTGGCCTTATACTGAAATCTGCTATAAAGTGAACAGTATTAAATATAATCTGATTCCAACCTATCAGCAAAAAACAATCCAGACCTTAACAGAACAGGTAGAGCTACCTGCCAACTACCACGGATCACTGGGGTCAGTCCACAGAGAAGGGACTTAGGATCATAAATGAAGAAACCTTCTAATCCAACTCCCTTGGTTGACAGTTGAGGAAACTGAGGCCAAGGGAGATTAAGTGATATACAATTGTTAGATGGGTAGTGACAGAGGAGGCACTTGACCCCAAATCCTCTGGTTCCACAGCCCTCCAAGGAGGGCACGTTCTACCATACCATTAGATTTAGTTACTCAGAGCTAGGGATCATCTACTTTTTTTTTTTTTTTTTGGTGAGGCAATTGGGGTTAAGTGACTTGCCCAGGGTCACACAGCTAGTAAGTGTCAAGGGTCTGAGGCTGGATTTGAACTCAAGTCTTCCTGAATCCAGGGCCGGTGCTCTATCCACTGAGTCACCTAGCTGCCCCAGGGATCATCTACTTTTGTCCCAAACTGTTCTGAATAATACAAGCTCCTCAAAGAGCCATATGCTACACTAAAGAATCAGGCATGAACCAGAAATAACCTGTGCCCTAGTTGATGCCCACCCATAATCCCCAGGCAATTTCCAGGGCTATCTCTAATCCTTGTCTCCACCCATCATGGCACAGACTGCCACTCAGCATGGACAATGCTGGGATGTTGCCAGCCTCTGGGTTTGGATGACATCCTGGTTTTACTATCCCATTGTTTTAATTCGAAGCTCGACCTCCTCCCCCACCCTACCCCTCATCTCCCCTTTAACCTGCCCTGGCCCAGAACCTTTGTTTCTACAGCAGTGGGAACCATCATTTCCTCCCCCTCACTATCCCTTTCCCTGAAGCCTCTCCCACAGTTTCCTTTACACCATCCTCCACAACTAGAACAAGCTTTTTCATTCAGTTCAGGAATTTAACAAACATTCATTAAAGTCCTACTATGCACAAACCACAATGTTCCAATTCTCAACTCAACTCAAATGTGTATGTATAATACTGGTACCTTCCCAGCATTTGGTCCAAATGGCAGGAGACGGGAAAGATGCCAATCTCTGCCCTGCCAATATGTAGATAAAATGAAACTGAAAAAAAAGACCTTATCCTATGAAACAGAGGAAAAGTAAAGCCATCACCACCACCACCACTCTGACCAATAAACACAATGTTATGTGCCCATCTCCCCTGAGCCAGACACCAGTTGTGGTGTCTGTATTTAGATGTATTGAGATGCTTCGCTGACATCCCACTCCTGGGGGCCTGTACTGGGTGAATCTGTCCATAAAACGGAATTAAGTCATAGAATGCCCAACCCCTACCCCCTTCCAAGGCCAAGTGAAACCAATTTCCATTTGATATAAAAAACTATCAGAAACATTGTAAACCTTCTCCCCTCCTTCCTTAGACACAAACACAGAACTCTTGGCCCTATCACTAGAGTGTTGGTTCAAGACTATGGATCCATATAAGACTATAAAAGTTTAACTCAGTAATTTACCTTCTCTCTGATTCTCTCTCTGTAATGGAAAGAGATCTGGTTTAGAGAAGTGTGAGATTCAAATCTCAACTCTGCCATTTATTAGTCATGTGGCCATGTGGGTCATTTTTATCAAGTGTTTATGAGGTACCCAGATAAGTGCCAGGGATACAAAAAAGGGCCAAAAACAAAAACAAAGAAGTCTCTACCACTGGGGACAATAATTCTAAGTGGGGAGACAACAGGTAAATAGCTAGGTATGTGCAAGATATAAACAGAGTAGATGGAAGGTCATTGGAAAGAGGGAGGCATTAGCAGGTGGGGGTACTTGGAAAGGCCTCCTGAAAAAAGATGGGTCTGGAGATGAGTAAAACCAAGTATTGGGTAAAACCATAAAACCAAGAGGTGGAGGTGCTGGGGCAGAACATGCCAGGTATTTGGAATAGACAGTGCAAGTCATTCTGACTCTCAGTTCCCTTATCTATAAAATGGGGGCACATTCAACTGGATTGTTGTGGAGCAAGTGCTATATAAATGTCAAAAATTGTTAGTCCCTCATTCTAGGGAATAATCAGACAAGGGAGGAAAGGAGCAGTTGCAGGATCAAAAGGAACCATTACCTTCTCCTCCTACAGGAGGCATATGGAAAGCACAAAGGCTGGGTAGCATAGGGTATTAGAGTGCTGGACCTGGAATCAGCAAAATATGGGTTGAAATTCTGCCTCTGATACCTAAAAGCTATTTGATCTTAGACAAGTCAATTAATCTGAGCCTCAATTTCCTCACCTGTAAAGCTGGGATACTCATGCCTGCCTCCTAAGGCTATTGGACTCCAGTGAGAAAACAAACATAGAATGGAAATGTCATGAAGATCTCATCTCATTCTCTGAGCACCCTCATTCCCAGGCTCCAGTCAGTCAGTCAGTCAGTCAGTCAGTCACACACACACACACACACACACACACTCTCTCTCTCTCTCTCTCTCTCTCTCTCTCTCTCTCTCTCTCTCTCCCCTCTTCTTAGACTTAGCTATATCTCTAGCATAACAAAAGGCCCTAAGATGGTGCTAGAAGAAGCAGAGAATTTACTTTCCATCCCAACCGTGTGCAATGGAGTCCCTAAAGAACAGTGCTACAAGCCCTGGGAAGGAGCTCCCTACAAACAGGAGTTGTTCAATTCAATTTAATAATCATTTGCTGAGCAACTACTGTGTGCCAGGAACCGTTCTAGGTGCTGGCTATACAAAGACAAAATACAAAAGGACAGTTTCTGCCTTCAGGTAGCTTACAGTGCCTGGCATGCAGTAGGCACTTAATAAATTTTGAATGACTGATTCTCCTGGGAGCATGGAGTGAGGGGAGAAAGAATGTATACACAGATAAGTAAATACAAAATAATACAGAGTGGTATGGAGGGAGGCCTCACATCCAATAGGACAATACTTGAGCTGAACTTGGAAGGAAAGTAGGAAGTCTAGGAGGCAAGGGTGAGGAGGGAAAGCACTCCAGGAATGAGATGCAGCATATGCAAATTCACAGAGACAGGGAATGGTGTGTCCTGTACAGGGAACATCAAATAGGCCAAATGTGACTGGATGTTGGATATATGAGTGGGAGTAACACGTATTCATCCTGGAAAGACAGGTTGGAGTCAGATTGTGAAAGGCTTAGAATGCCAGACAGAGGAGTTGGTGTTTTGTATTACATTCCTCCTTTCCAGATGTACTGGCTAGGGGATGCTGCATGGTAGCCTGGGAGCAAGGTAGAATGGGGAGCTGAAGGGGACAGCATCTTCCTCTCAAAAAACAAGAGGTCCTGCGCAGTGGATAAAGCACAGGACTTGGATTCAGGAGGACCTGAGTTCAAATCTGGCCTCAGACACTTGACACTTACTAGCTTTGTGACCCTGGGAAAGTCACTTAACCTTTACTGCCCTGAAAAAAACAAAGACAAAAACAAAAACAAACCAAAAAAACCCAAATGGTCCCAAATCCTCAACTTCATAGCTTTTCCTGCCTACTGAAAGCAGCCTGCTTGATATGATATGGCTGGTCCCTCTATCTGCCATTGCAGGATCCAGCATAGCAGTTCCCAAATATTTTTCTTATACTTTCAGTAACGTGGTACAACAAGGTGGCTCCTCCTGGAGGCTGCTGGGAACACCAGCAAAGGGCAGGACACAAAGTGAACTGTTTTCTTAGGAATCAGCTTCATCTAAAATCTTACATCTTTCTTTAAGACCCAGGAGAGAGAAGGAAGAAGCAATTTAAGGGGAGCATCCTAGGTAGTAGGAACCCCTGAATCCCAGTCTATATCACACTCGTTGACTATGGAGGGGCAGCTTGGGAAACTGGCTGTCTTCATACTATTTATTTTTCTGGCCCACCAGACCTCCCTTCTACCTGCTATATAGCCATACAATTGTACTTTCTACCCTTAATCTGGGTGTGCATCATTTCTCTTATTTTCCAATGTTCCATGTCACAGTATAGATAAATAAACAAAATCATTGAAATGGTTTGATGAAACCAATGAATTCAATGAATCAATGAAAAATAATTTATTAAGCAAATGATCTGCCCAAAGTACTAATGTACTAAGCACTGGGTATGCAAATAGAAAAGTAAGACAGACCCTGCTCTCAAGGAACTCACATTCTAATGGGGTAGAAGGTACCTAGAGGTTTTAGCTGCAGGTGAAATTTCCCATGGTCCTTAGAGTGCAGTGACAAAACAGATGGTAAAATACATTCTTTAATGCAGTCTCCACTGGTAATTATATGTTCCTGGTGTTGACCTTTTTGACAGTGCCAGGGACTTTGGTATTTTCTGGGTCTTCAGTAACTATAGTTGCAGCCTCCAAGTCATATCATCACAGGGGAGAAGAGAGCTGCTTCCTGGAATGATGCTGTAGGTGCCAAGCTGGAAGTTGGACCAGTGATCAGGGGCTGGGGGCATGGGGGGATTGCCATTCCTGGGACTGTTAGTGACTAATGGTAGCAGTTGGTAGTGGTGGTAGCAAGGCCTCTTCTCCACCATGATGGGGGAGTGAGAAATAGGACTACTCTTCCCCAAGGCACTTGGGTTCATCTATTCATCAGGGCCTAAGGAGAAGTGGTGGTTGAGATGGTAACAGTGACTTGACTTGCCTGCCACATGCCATCTCCTGTTTCTCTCTCAAGGTACCTTGCTGCTTCAGCTAAGTTGCCTTGCCTGCTAGATGACTGCAGAAATGTAGAAATGAAGCCAGAATAATCCTTTAGCCCTCTATGCCTTAGGAGGTACAGGTTTTTCTGAACTATGCCCAGTTAAGAAACAGAGTGATGGCAACTGCACCCTCTTCTTATCAATTTAAGGCAGGTATTTAGTCTCTTTAGGACCAAATTGACACTTTTCAGGCTGTCTGGTCAAATTCTCCTTCTACATTGGCATTTCCTTCTCCATCTTGGAAATACCTATGTCCTGTCTATTTCCATGAAACAGAGAGTATTGAGAGTGAAACAGAGAACGACCCAGGGCTGTCTATACACTGAAAACTGTTTCTGGAACTATGAGGTTCCCTTAGACTTAGGATATAGGTGGGGTGGTGCAACAAGGTGGCTCCACCCCACCCCATCTCCAACCTTCTCATATTGAATTGAAGGATCCCTGTGAGATGGAATTCCCAGAGGTTAAACAGATCTTAGCCCTTGCCCATCCAACTTCTCTTCCATTCCATCCTCTTGGTAATGACAACTTGAACATTCTGTGTTTTATCTGGGAGGTAGCCTAAAGAAGCTTCTGCATATGCAGAGACAACAATAAAACCATGGCAGGGCATAAAATAGCCCCATGCCCAAGTGGAGAGGAGTGAAAGTGGTTTAAAATGGTCAGACCCATACCTGATGAAGATGAAATTGGCAACTGAATGGAGGATAGACTGGTATGCAGAGAAAGTCATGATAGACCCATCAGCCAACTACTACAATAGTCCAAGTGTGAGGTAGTGAAAGCCTGCACTAGAGTGGTAGCAGTATTAGAGAAGAGAATGGGTTGTGTGTGAGAGATGTTGTGGAAGTGAAATCTATAGGCCTTAACAACAGTCAAGGGGGTAAGAGAGAGTGAAGAGTCAAGGATGACTCCTAGGTTGCAAGACAAAGACTGGGGTGATGATGTTGCCCTCTATAGTAACAGGGAAGGTAGGAAGTGGAGAGGGTTTGAGAGGAAAATAATGAGTTCAGTCCTGACGACAAGTTGAGTTTAAGATGTCTACTGGGAATCCAGTTTGAGATGTTGGAAAGGTAGTTAAAAATGTGACTGGAGTTCAGCAGAGAGGTTGATAGAACAGGAGAGGTAGATTTGGAAATCATCAGTATAATTAATTTCATGAGAGTTGATTAGATCACCAAGTGCAGTAATATAGAGAGAAAAGAAGAGGATTCAGCTCACAGCCCTGTGAGATTACTAAAAGGCCATTTGTCCAAAGATGCCTTCCATGCTTACCTACCCATGATTCCCATTGTTTGTCATTCATCTCAGTTAAGGCTTTGAAGGCTTCTGTTAACAAAATAAATATTTTGTCTGAAAGAGGTGACATGAACTCTCTGAGTTCAAGCTCACAGAGCTGAAGCCTGAGGGAACAAACTACTGGTAAGTTATCATGGGAGCTGGGGAGTAAGGAATCCAGAGGACTTTATTGTAGATGGGCTGAGTCATAAGAGATGAATGTCTGGATTCCAAGGTTCCTCTAAAGACAAATTAACTTCCAAGAGGGCTAGACTTGGCTTACAGAAATTCAGGTATGTACCGGCCTTTTTTTTTTTTTTAAACTGGTCTTGCCAGAGTTGTTCTCTCTCTTATGTAGCACTTCTTCCAGGGTTAATTCTCCACAGAAATCAATTGAGAAACATTCTCTGGGATAAAATGGGGCTATTTAAGAAAACAATGTTATCAAAGGATATGAGCAGGCAGTTTTTTGATGAAGAAATCAAAACTATATGGTCTATCAAACATTTAAAGATCAACTAATTCCAATATTAAATAAATTATTTGGAATAATAGAAAAAATAGGGATCTCACCAAGTTCCTTTTATGAAACAAATATGATACTGATACCTAAACCAGGAAGAGTAACAAAACAGAAAAAAGAAAATTATATACCAATTCCATTAATGAATATGGTTGCAAAAATCTTAAATAAAATACTAGCTAAAAGATTACAACAATATATTACAAAGATTATACATTATTACCAAGTAGGATTTATATCAGAAGTGCAAGGATAGTTTAGCAATCAACATAATTGATTATATCAATAATAAAAGTTGTTAAAATCATATGATTATAGTAATAGATACATAAAAAGCTTTTGATAAAGCAAAATACTAATTTCTATTAAAAATACTTGAAAGTATAGATATAAATGGATTTTTCCTTAAACTGACTTGAAAAAACATGTATCTAAAACTATCAGCAAGCATTATTTGCAATGGAGATAAGCTAGAAGCCTTCCCAATAAGATCAGGTGTGAAACAAAGATGCCTATGGTCATTAATATTATTCAATATAGTATTATAAATCCTAGAAATAGCAATAAGAAAAGAAAAATAAATAGAAGAGATCATAATAGGAAATGAGGTAATAAAACCATCGCTTTTTACAGACAATATTATGATGTATTTGGAAAATCTCAAAGACTCAACTAAAAAGTTGATTGAAACAATTAATCATTTTAGCAAAGTAGTAGGATATAAAGTAAATCCACAAAAATCATAAGGATTCCTATATATTTCAAGCAAAACCCTGTAAGAAGAGATAGTAAGAGATGCCCCATTTAAAATAACTCTAGACAACATAAAATATCTAGGAGTATACCTGCCAAAACAAACCCAAGAACTATATTATATATATTCATATATATGTAAAAGTATAAAAAATTTATACAAATAAAATCAGATTTAAACAATTTGAGAAATATTAATTGTTCATGGGCAAGCAGGGCAATATAATAAAAATGGCAATTTTACCTAAACTAATTTATATATTCAATGCTGTCCCAATTAAATTACAAAAAAAAATCTTTTACTTAATTAGAAAAAAATAACAAAATTCATTTGAAAAAATAAAAAGTCAAGAATATCAAAGGAAACAAGTGGGGAGGGATATAAAGGAAGGAGGTTTAGCAGCACCGCATCTTAAACTATATTATTAGGCAGTAATTATCAAAACTCTCTGGTACTGGCTAAGAAATAGAAAGGTAGATCTATGGAACAGAATAGAAATACAATTTACAGCAGCAAATAAATATAGTAACCTTGTATTTGACAGATGCAAATTGAAATAACTTTGAGATATCATCTTACATCTATCAGAATGGCTGAAATGACAGATGCTCTTCAATAGAATGGCTTAGCAAGTCATGGTATATGATTGTGATGGAATACCACTGTGCTATAAGAAATGATGAGCTGGTTGATTTTAGAAAAACATTGGGAAGACTTAGATCTATGAAGGAAGATGCAATCTACCTACAGAGAAAGAACTGACAAATAGAAGTATGTATAGTATGGTCTTACAGATATGTACATTCATGTGTATATATTTATGTGCATGTATATATATTCATGTTTAATTGTAACTTTCACTAGGGAGGATTGGGGAAGGAGAAATAAAATAAAAAGTGCACAACAGAGAACAAAAGAAAACTTAAAAGGACGTCCAAAAAAGTTGGGTAGCTTTGAAGATAACGCGCAATATTTATTACATAGGGTTTTTTTAAGTCTGAAATGAAAATTTATGGTTTTATATTTAAGCCTCTATGTTCTGCTGTGTATATGGAAACGATCTTTTCTCCTCATTTTGTATTTAAGTTTTAAATGATTTTTAAAAAATTACATATGTATAATTTTCTACTATAGCATGAAAATGTTACCTGGCCCACAGAGACAAAATCCTAAATGTCTACTTGGAAATACACACTAGAGAAAACCTCAGTAGTTCACCTAGCCTAAATTTCTGCCTCTGTTCAGTTCAAGACATATTGACTAACCACCTTCTATGTGTTCTTCTCTTTGTGAAATAGAAAGCCTAAACTTTCTCCAAGCTTCCCTCTTTCCTCTGCACTCTGTTACTCAGTCCCAAAGTGCCGTGGAGTGATTCATTCTTTCTCACTATCCTATAAGGAAAATTCACAGCATAGGTCATTTTCTCCTGTGGATGCCTAGATCCAAAACTGAACTCAAATAGCATTTTACTCTCTCTGTTAGAAATACAATTTGGGGGGCAGCTAGGTGGTGCAGTGGATAGAGCACCGGCCCTGGATTCAGGAGGACCTGAGTTCAAATCCGACCTCAGACACTTAACACTTACTAGCTGTGTGACTTTGGGCAAGTCACTTAACCCCAATTGCCTCACACACACACACACACACACACACACAAAAGAAATATAATTTTTGAAATTCCAACTTTCTGAATTACTCTGAAATTCTTATATCTGATAATAACCTCCCATCATTCCACCTCTTCCTATGTATTTCTCATAAACCTATTGTTTGGTCTCAAAATGACATATAATCCATTCGCCACTCAGAAATCTTGCAGTCCATCACCCCTACTTTGGCTTTATTTCTCTCTGTTCCTAGTTTCTGCCTGTTATTTAACCTATTTAATATAATTCAAGTAAGAAGCATTTTTCAATTTGAACACAGTGTTTATCCAAACCACACTCCCATAGTCTTACCACATTCTAGTAACGGGTTTAGAACTTCCATCACCCCAAACCTATAACACTACATTTTCCTCAGTAGAAAGTTGACCACTGTGTGACCTTTGTCAAGTCATTTAACCCTGATTGCCTCGACAAAAAAATAGTTGACCACTAGACTTTTGTAACCTGTAGTCCTCAGGAGAAGTTGATTTCAGCCTGTTGATTCAAATGGGATATACAGTTGGGAAAATAGTTGGACAGGTAAAATAGGGTCAAATTTCAGAGTGCCTGGAAAAACCTAAATTTGGATTTTAGGACAGTACCTAAACCAACTTACCTGATGAATCTATAAAAGACATTTTTAATTGTTATATCATAACAAATCTAAGCAGACAAGTCATTTTAACACAATTCAATCTGATAAGCATTTTATTAAACACTACATGCAAGGCACTGTGTGTGGTGCTGAGATAGAGACAAAACAAAAAATAGTATCTTCTCTCAAAGATCATATATTCTATTAGAGGGATACAATATGTAAGCAATATAAATGATAACTTAAGGAAGGAGAGAACCAATGAGATAAGAAAAGGCTTTCTGCAGCAATTGACCCATGAACTAAACCATGAGGGAAGCTATCCCAAGAAGTAAAGATGAGGAAGAAGGGCATTTTAGGCATGAAGCCCAGTTCTTGCCAAACAAGAAAACAGCAAATCAACAGGTCTGTTTGGCTCAATTCTGGTGGCTGTTTTGTACCATCCCTAAAATCTCTTTCCTTTCTCTAGAAGTTCAGTGCCTGGCTCACAGTTTTCCTCTCAACCCCAACTCATGCCTATATATAAGGAAACCTCAACACTCATGTTGATGTTCCTTCAAACACTCTACTCTCCCAATTTTTCAATTTATCCATTGCCTATGACCTACTCTATCACTCTAACACCAGTACATATGAAGATGGCCATACTCTAACTTGCCAATACCCAAATTTGTTTCATTTCTGTGATCAAGAACTCTGAAATTCTTAGATCTTACCATAACCTCCCATCATTCCATCTTTCCCTATGCATTTCTCCTGAACCTACTATCTGGCCTCGCCATGACCTACAATCCATCCATCACTCAGTAATCTTGCAGATCATCAACCTCACTTAGGCTTTGCTTCTCTCTGTTCCTAGTTTCTACTGGTTATTTAACCAATTCAATTTTATACTATCTGCTGCTCCTGAATCTCTTGATCCCTTGTCCTACTACTGTTCATGTACTGCCCCAATCCTAGATTCCTCCTGCATCCTCTTGTTCAAGTCCCACTCAATGGATCTGGAAAAAAAATCACACAGTAGTCAATGGGGTCTACTTAAACACTTTTGTTCTCTAATTCAACTAAACCCTCCCTATAGCAAGGAAATCCTTTTATTCCTCCCTAATTGAATCTCTTTCCCACTCCCCTCAAAGTAATTCCAAACTTTTTCTCTTCTCTGCTCAAGAATTTTATATCACCCCATCCTAGCTTCTTGCTAAGAAAATAGAGGCCGTTCTTCATAAATTCCCCTTTTCCTCTTTCTTATCTCATAACTATCATCTATCATCTCCTTCTTTACTACATTCTCTGATGAAAAGGTAGTTCTTTTCACAAAGGTCAACACCTCTGCATGTATCATTAATCTCATTTCCTTGTATCTCTTCCAACAGATTACCCCCTCAATCATACCCACTTTCTCAATAATCTTAAATCTCTCCCTATCTGCTGGTTCCTTCCATGCAGCTATTAACACACCTTCTTCATCTTGAAAAAACCCCTGACTCAACCTTACCATTCTTGCTTTCATCCTATGCCTCTTCTCCCTTTGTGGCAGTCTATAATCAGTATTTGTATTTCTTATCTCACTCTGCAATCTGGCTCCCCACCTCATCACTGAATTGAAAGTAATCTCTCCAAAGTTACCAATGATCCCTTAATTGCCAAATCTAATGGCCTTTTCTCTATCCTTGATCTTCTTGACTGACCCTGTCTGTTACCCTCTTCTCTTGGTTAGTCCCTCTGCTCTTGGTTTTCATGGCTTTAAATGCATTTGATTCTTCTCCTACATAAGATGGCTTCTTCTCAGTCTCTTTTCTGTATCACACCACTCCCCCAACAGTGAGTATCAAATAAAGCTCTTTCCAGGTCCCTCTTTCTTATTTTCTCTATGCTCTCTTACTTTGTAATCTCTTCAGCTCCCATTGGTTCAATTATCATCTCTATACATACTATGATTAACAGAGGTTCTTATTTAGACCCACTATCTCTCCTGAGCTCCAGTCTTACATCACCAATTGACTATTGGATATATCAAATTGGATGTCTCAAAGTCATCTCAATCTCAACATAACCAAAACAGAACTGATCATCTTTCCCCTAAAACTTAATCCTTTTCTGAAACTCCCATTACTATTAAAGGCACCACTATCCTTTCAGTAGTTGAAGTTTTACAACTCATTGTTACCCTCGAATCCTCACTCTCACCCACATATCAAATCAATAGCCAAGTCTTGTCATCTCTACTTTCACAACATGTCTTGAGTTTGTCCATTTCAATACACTGACCTCATCACCTTTTATCTGGTTCATTGTAAAATCTGACTAATCAGTGTCCCATTCTCAAATCTCTATCCACACCAATCCATCTTCTATGTACCTGATGAAGTGTGGTTTTATTTTTCCTAAAGTATAGTGTAACGATTGGAATGACGCCACCTGCTGGATACTTACTGTAGAAGAGTTCTGCCCATGAAGGGAAGGTCTTTGAGGGCAAGACCAGGAGTCAGGAAGTGACGCGGGCTAGTGGGAGGAGGAAGGAAGAGACTGGCGCTCAGTCTCGGTCTCTTTCCTGGGGATGCTGGCGGAGAAGGGAGCTAAAAATGTGCTCTCCCTTTAATAGATAGAAATCTAGGCCTTTCTCTCTCTTTACCAAATTCTTATTCTCCTTAATAAATGCTTAAAAGTCTAACTCTTGCTAAAGCTTATAATTTATTGGCGACCACTCATTAGATATTTTAGACAGTTTAGCTAGAATTTTACCCCCTAACAATAGGTATGACCAAAGTGTAGGTGAACACATCACTCCCCTACTCAATAAAATTCAGTGGCTCACCATTATTCAAAGAATTAAATATAAACTATTCTGATATTTAAAGTCCTTTACAACTTGGTCCTACCTTATCTTTCCAGACTCATTAAATATACATATCACTCCCTTTCACATATACTATGGTCTGGATAAATTAACCTTACTGTTCCTCATCCAAGACAGTCCATCTCTTGTCTTGACACCTTTGCACTGATTGTCCACCATGCCTGAAATTCACTCTTTCCTCTCCTTTACCTCTCAGACTCCAGCTTTTTTCCTGATCCTCCAGCTCTTTTTGTCTTCCCCTCAAATGACATTATATCTATTTTGTTTATATCTTCCCCTCAAATTACCTTATATCTATTTTGCTTATATCTACATATAGACATGCTAGTTGACCAGACCAGAGGTTCTCCACCTTCCCTGACGGTCCATCCCCCACTCCTACTTAGGATAAAAGAAGACAAGAGCTCACCCACAAGAGAAAAGCAATGAATTAGTGAGTGCCAGTGCCTCAGGTACCCACAATGGTAAAAAGAGATCCAAGCCAACACAGATATTTATTTATCTCATGTTTTTCCTTCAGATCTAGCAATGTGACAACAGCACATGTCAATGTCAGCCCAGGTCCTGCCGGCAACACCTTGAAAACTACGCAGAGGTTCAGAAAATAAACAGCCGTCGTCGCTGTGATTCCAGCGATAAAATACCAATGTAAGGAGAGCCTCCTGGGATCCATAATCTGGAATTGTCAGGGGATAAGAATTGTCTGTCTTTTTGATAAAAGATGTCAGCTACCCTTCTGGGTTTTAAACAGAAAGAAGCACTTGTGATTATTAGATGGATCAGTGCGAGGAATGACTGTCTGCCTCTCCCATCCATGTCCTCAAAATTTCCTTATCAAAAGCAAATTCAGCCAAATCAGAGTTACAAAATGTACACCACCTAAAACTCCAGGGCTCCTTCTTTTCTCTCTGGGTGAAAACAGATATTTCCTGATTATCATTCAGTTCAAAAAACCTTCAAAGACTATTTTAGAATCAGCACTCTTCATTTTTTGTGCTGTTGGTGGTGTTTGTGAGGATGTGGGGTGTGTGTGTGTGTGTGTGTGTGTGTGTGTGTGTGTTCAGGAGTGTATTTTAAGTAGAGGATTAATTAGCTTCATGATAGATTGTTTCTTAGTTCTGTTTGTCAGTGCCATTTAACTAGGCTTGCTTTTGAAACAAACATCAGAAATCCTACCCCTGCCTCAACTTCTGTCTACATATACATACATACACACATACACACACACACATACACACACAAGTCAGCTAGGGGGAAACAACCTAATTATTAAAAGTATTTAAAACTGCCACATATCCTGACAACACTTGCCCCATCTTTCAAGGCTCAGCTCACATTTCACCTCCTCTAAGAAGCCTCTCTCTGTGACTACCCCAGGTGGAAAGGTTCTCTGCCCTGCTACTACCCACCCTCTTTACTTCTCATGCAGCACTAGTCATATTCTGCCTTGTACTAGAGTTGATTGTATGTGTCTTATCCCCTCTAAAAGAAGACTTTTATAAAGGGAAGCATTTTTTCTTTGAGAGTCATTGTAGTGTAAAGAGCTCTGGAATTATAATCAAGAGATGCCTGGTTTATGTGATCCTACAATCCTAGGGAATCCTGTCTCTGATACTTGTTAGCTGTGTGATCCTGGGGAAATCACTTAGTCTCTTTGAGCCTCATTTTTCACATGTATAAACTGCAGATAACAATAACCTGTAATTCCTTCCTCCCAGAGTTGCTATGAGGCTCAAATGGGATGATACAGAGTGTCCCAAAAGTCTTAGTGTGGTTTTAAGCTTTACCAACTGTTAACACTCTGTATATATCAATCCCTTTATAAACTTTAAAGTGCTATATAAATGTCAGTAATTTATCATCATTGTTATTACTATTATTATTGTTAGACTGGGGCCTTAATTTATATGGGGATCTCCTGATGAGGCTACTCCCTCTACCAATGCATATACTCTGAAATTTACAAACTTAGAAAGATACCTGGGACACTGGGAAATGCAGTAACTTACTCAAGGTTACAGTCAGCATCTGTCTGATGCAAGACTTGAACCCAGGTCTTCCTTACTCAGAGGAGGGTTCTCTATTTTCAATGCTATGCTGATTCCTAGTTACTACTACTGCTGCCACTGCCACCACTGCTACTACTAATATTGTTATTATTAGGAATGTTCTTCCTCCTCACCATTTGACCGTGAGGTCCTTGAGAGAAGGAACTGGAATTTGTGCGTGTATTTGTATGTGTATGTGTGTGAGTGTGTGTGTTTGTAGGGTTTTGTTGTTATCATTCTTTCTATCCCCGGAACTTAACACAGTGCCTGGTCCATACTATCACAGTGTCAGTGCATTTGCATGTTGGAGGTGATTAATAAGTGCTAGATGACTGAATGAGTCATTTCTGCCTCTTAGAATCCCTGAGATAAAATTCTAATTCTGACCCTACCTGTGTGACCATGAGCAAGTAACTGAACCTCTATGTACCTCATCTGTAAAATGAAGATACCTTCAAGGCCTTCTTCAAGGAGTTCTAGTCAAATGAGAATGTGTTTATAAAACATTTCGTAAGTTTTAAAGCACTATATAAATTTCAGCCATCCTACAATGGCCAGTATAGTTCCTTAAACATGATATGTATTTAATAAATATCTGTTTATTTAAAACTAAACTCCTGGAAAGTAGGAAACTGTGGGGCTGGGGAATCTTACAGCAAATTTCTATAATAAAAATCTCATTTCTCAAATATATAGGGAACTCAGTGAAATTTATAAAAATAAGAGACATTCCTCAAAGATATCGATAGGCAGTTTTCAGAAGAAGAAATCAAAGCTACCTTAATCATATGAAAAAAAGCTCTAAATCACTGTTGATTAGAGAAATGAAAATTAAAAGAATTCTGAGGTACCACCTCATACCCATAAGATTGGCTAATATGACAGAAAAGGAAAATGATAAATATTGGAGAATATATGGGAAAATTGGGATCGTAATGCACTGTTGGTAAAGACGTGAACTGATCCAATCATTCTGGAAAACAATGTGGAACTATGCCCAAAGGGCAATCAAAATGTGCATACCCTTTGATCCAGCAATACCACTACTAAGGCTGTATCCCAAAGAGATCATAAAAAAGGGAAAAGGACCCACATATACAGAAATATTTCTAAGCAGCTTTTTTTGTGGTGGCAAAATATCGGAAATTGAGGGGATGCCTATCAATTGGGGAATGGTTGAACAAGTTGTGGTATATGAATGTAAATAGAATACCATTGTGCTATAAAAATGATGAGCAGGTGGATCTCAGAAAAATCTTGAAAGACCTAAATGAACATTACGTGAACTTACATGCTAAGTGAAGTAAGCAGAAGCAGGAGAACATTAGACACTGTAACAGTAACACTGTAAGATGATCAACTATGACTGATTTGACTCTTCTCAGCAATACAATGATCCAAGAAAATTCCAAAAGACTCATGATAGAAAATGCTCTCCACATCCAAAAAAAGAACTATGGAGTCTGAATGCAGATCAAAGCATACTATTTTCACTTTTAGAGGGGGAAATTCATGGATTTTTTTTCCCTTTTGTTCCGTCTCTTCTTTCACAATATGACTAATGTGAAATATTTTTAACTTGATTGTACATCTATAACCCATATCAGATTACTTGCCATATTGGGGATGGGGGAAGGGAGGAAGGAAAAAAATTTGGAACTCAAAATCTTTCAAAACTGAATGTTGAACATTGTCTTTATATGTAATTGGAAAAATAAAATACTATTTCTTACAAAAGAAAAGAAAAATAGTTACCCTGATGTACTGTTGATGGAACTGTGAACTGATCTAATCATTCTGGAGAACAATTTGGAACTATATCCAAAGACTATATAACTGTGCATACCCTTTGATCCAGCAATACTTCTACTAGATCTATATCCCAAAGGAATAAAAGAAAACATAAAAGGACCTATATGTACAAAAATGTTTATAGCAACTCTTTCTGTGGTGGAAACAAATTTGAAATCGAAGGGATGCACATCAATTGGGGAATGGCTGAATAAGTTGTGAAAGACAATTGTGATGGAATACTATTGTGCTACAAGAAATGATAAACAGGATGGTTTCAGAAACACCTGGAAAGACTTATACAAGCAGGTACAAAGTGAAGTAAGCAGAACCAGGAGAACATTGTGCTCTGAAGCAATTATTGTAACAATGATCAACTCTGAAAGACTTAGTTTTTTTTTTTCTTGCGGAGCAATGAGGGTTAAGTGACTTGCCCAGGGTCACACAGCTAGTAAGTGTCAAGTGTCTGAGGCCAGATTTGAACCCAAGTCCTCCTGAATCCAGGACCAGTGCTTTATCCACTATGCCACCTAGCTGCCCCAAGACTTAGTTATTCTGATCAATACAATGATCCAAAACAATTCCAAAGGATTAATTATGAAAAATACTATCTACCTCCAGAAAGGGAACTGATAAACTATGACCACAGATTGAAGCATGTGTTTTTCTACTTTTTTTTTGCTCTTTTTTTCAACATGACTAATATGAAAATATTTTGCATGACTTTTTAATTTTTAATGTTTTTGGTGAGGCAATTGGGGTTAAGTGACTTGCCCAGGGTCACACAGCTAGTAAGTGTTAAGTGTCTGAGGCCGGATTTGAACTCAAGTACTCCTGAATTCAGGGCCGGTGCTTTATCCACTGCGCCATCTAGCTGCCTCCTGCATGACTTTTTATATAAAAAAAGGATTTTATTTCTTTCCTTCTCAATGAGTAGGAGAGGGATAGATGGAGAGGGAGAATTTGGAACTGAAAATAAAAACAATTAAAAGGAAATTAAACTATAATCATTATTACCTACATAAATCAGCTGGCAATCTGTCACAGCTTAATGACATGTTTGATGATGGTGATGATGATGGTGATGATGATGATAATGTATCTAGCACTTTAAGGTTTGCTTTACCAAACCAAACCTTTTATGTATGTTATCTCATTTAATATTCCATTGTTTTCTTGACATATTACTAAAATCTCTTATTTGCTAGCCTTTCAAGTATTTATGTCTTATGTAACTAATTGTATTGTAAGAACCTCTCAAACAGGGAATGTGTTCTTGATGCTCCCTGATATTGCCTTGAGCATGTTGGTTGATCAGTGAACTTTGGTTAATTTGATTGTGGGGGGGGGAATGTTTTCCTCAAATAATTTTTTGTTTTCCCTTTCATAAAGACCCATAAGGTAATGCATGTAGAACAGCTGGTAACCATCAAGTACCATGTATAAGGGGCTAAAATTCTAGCTATACTATCTAAAATCTAATGAGTGGTCGCCAATAAACTATAAGCTTTAGCAAGAGTATTTAAGTGTTTAAGTATTTATTAAAGAGCATTAGGATCAGAGAGAAAGATAAAAATCTATTTATTTCTAAGAGACCCCATCAACCGACCTGCCATGGTGAGGTCAGGAACCAAAAGAGAGAGAAACCCTCCGCCAGTGTCTGCTTCCTACTTCATGTTCTTCTCCCAGAAATGGGAGGCTCCTCAAGTTGAGTGACTGGTAGTTTTGACAGACAGTACCCACGAGCAAACGTCACTTCCTGACGCCAAGGACCTGACTGCATGGCTTGCCCTCAGACACCTTCTCCTCAAGGCAGAACTTTCCTACAGTACCTCTCCAGCAGGTGGCGTCATTCCAATCATTACACATGTAAATGTCCACCATCATAGGGATAAGGGTCAAACCTATGATTGCATCTATATAGGGGACACCCAGTGTAGGTCAACATTTTTTCTCCAACTTTAATATTCTTAGAGATTTGCCAAGGACACTGAGAGGTTCAGTGTTTCTCAAGGTCACAGAACAAGTATGTGTCAAAAATAGGTCTTAAACTCTGCTCTTCTTGAGTCTAAGACCAGGTCTCTTTGTAGCATGCCATGCTGCCTCTCACATGAGTATCAGAAAGATAATCCTTTAGTCAAAGGATTCTCAAAAGACAAAGTGCAACATAACAGTAACCCCATGAAACTATTCCAAATCCCTAATAATAAGAGAAATGTAAGTAAAAATAACTTTCATCTCACACCCACCAAAAGCAGCAAAAAAACCAGTTAATCTGCATTTGCTGAACATCAAGTATGGAGCAGGCACTGTGCTAAGTTTTAGGGATACAAATACAAAAGCACAATAGTCCCTGGTCTTGAGGAGCTTACTACAGGGTAATGGACACAAGATGGGAAGGGAGGGAGGTTGAACCATCAACAATATGGGAAGGACTTTGAAAGGAGGTTCACGTGAGCTGAGCCTAGAAGGAAGCCAGGGCTGAGTGAGGAGGGAAAGCATCCCAGGCATAGGGTACAATTTGGGCAAAAGCAGAGATAGGAGATGGAATGTTGTATGTGAGAAGCAACCATTAGGCCAGTTTGGCTAGAATTACAATATTTAATGGGGTGTAAAATGCAATCAGCCTGAAAAGATAGATTGATACCAATACTTCATATACATATAGCATTTTACAGTTTTCAAAGCACATTCAAATGAACTCTCTAATCACACTAGCCCCAACTGACCCAAATTAATGCTATACTTTTGCTTCATATGGAATAGCATATCTATTTATTCTTTCAAACTCATTTCCCAAATGTCCAAAGTTTTTTTTTAATACATGTAATGTTTGATTTCCCCATATGTGCTAAAAAAAAGGCACAGTACCTAGCACATTGAAAACACTTAGTAAATGACTGTTGATGGATTAATTAGTTTCCTTGTTATGGAGGGGGAGAAGAGTCTCTTAGGTAACTCCTCTGAGATTCTCTACTAGACCAAGACAACTTACTCACCCAAGGCTCACCAAAACTCCTTCCATTTTTAACAAACCAATCCATCCTCTTTCATAAGTAGAACTTACAAGGTATGATTATAAAGCCATGAAATTAAATTATATAATTTTTTTCATTTTATTTTTATTCTAAATGTAAACACCAAAAATAGCAGAAGCACAATAGAACACAAAAGAAAATTATATGTGAAACCACACATCTCCATTTCACCATTTGCTCTTTTTAAAAGTATGAATAAAACATACATGTTGCTTTCAAAAATGCCCTGTTTGTGTTTCTTTATAAACTTCCTTCTGTTCTCTTCTATGCATTAAAAAAACATTACAATGACTCTCTTTTGGGGGCACCTCATCTAATAACCCCCACACCCTTCCCCTTGCCAAAGAGAAAGAAGAAACCCATGTGACAAATAGGCATAATCAGACAACACAAGACCACACAGTGGCTATGTCCCAAAATGTGTCTCTGCACCTTGTGTCCGCATCACCTTTCTGTAAAGAGGTGGTTCTGATAGAATGGGTTCTCTGGAGAAATGGCTGGTTATTGCTTTGAACAGAGGATACAAGCCTTTCAAAGTTGTTTTTCTTTACAATGTTGTTGCCCTTGAATAGATTGGTCTTTTGGTTCTGTTCATTTCACTCTACCAGTAGAGCTGCCAGGATTCTCTGAAATCATCCCTTTCTCAATTTCTTATGGTACAATAATATTATATTACATTTGGTTGGATACAATTTGTCCAGTATTTCAAAAGGCAGTGTAAGGCATCCCTTAGGTTCTAGTTTTCTTTTTTGTTCTCCACATTAATCACACACAAACACACACCCCCTTTTCAGAATCAGCACATTTGTTTTTTTGTGACTTTTCTCTCCTTGTCATTATTCTCCCTCTTACCCAGCCCCCCACCCCCAGCCACTCCCCACCACTACTTGCATCTCTGCTTGTTTACCTATTGAGTTGGTTGTATTTCTACACCAAACTCTGTGTGTGTTTTTAATGATCCTTTATCCATTTGAGATGAGTGAAGTTCATCTAATGACCTTCTATGGTTGTATCTTCTCACACATCCAATTATGAAAAATAGCAAGTTCCACTCACTACACTATAATACCTTATGCCATCCCTTTCTCCTCTTAAAATCTTCAGAACAGAACCAATCCACTCCTAGGATCTTTGCTTTTCTTTTTTAACTCCCTCAATATTCATCAAAGACATTAAAGTTCTAAAAGGATATTTGTGTCTTTTCCCCCATTAGAATGTTAGCACTATATCATTATACAGCTCCTTCCAATTCTCAAATAAATTTACCATTCTAAGTTTCTCTGGACTTTTGTGCTTATATTTCAAAGTTCCTACTCAGCTCTGATCTTTGCAACAGAAATGCTTGAAAGTCCTCTATTCTATTAAAGATCTATTTTCTCCCCGTGGAGAAAATGTACTTTAGCTTTGCAAGGGAAGTTAGTCTTGGTTATTAATGCCTCTGGTTTTAGTAGGAGCTTCCAGGTCTTGAGTGAACTTGGCTGTACTTAGTACTTGAACTGTTTCTTTCTGGATGCATTCTTTCTGGGAGTTCTGAATTTTGGCTATGGAATTCCTGGGACTTTTCTTTTGGGTGTCCTTTCAGGAAGTCATTAGTGGATTCTTCTATCTTTACTTTGCCTTGGGTTCTAATGTATCTGGGGAGTATTTGTAATTTCTTGGAATATAGTGTTTTGATCATAGTTTTCAGGGAGTCCAATGACTCTTAAATTATCTCTCCTTGACTTGTTTTCTATTTCAGTTTTTTTTATATTGGGCAATTTACATTTTCTTCTATTTTTCAACTTTTTAATTTTATTTTCATATTTCTTCCTGCTTCATTGATTCTATTTGGTCTGCTGTAGCTTTCAAGGATTCAGTTTTTATGTGTGAACTGGGAAGCCTGTATCTATCCAGGCAGCTCTCTTAGCAAGAAGAACACATTCAGGGTGTTCTACACTTATACTTTTAGAACACACTGTATATTTAGATAAGCATTGTTTTCTTCTAAACAAACTCTTATAAGGCTATACATGAATTCCAATGGTGTTGCCATTGCTCAACATTTTGGAAACTCCACAAAGATCACTGAAGATGGAAATAGTCAGTGTTGCAGGGGCTGAGAGAGGATAGGCTCAATAGTAGACTGTTGGTGGTGCTGTATGTTGGTCTAATAATTCTAGAAAACCATTTGGAAGAATGAGAGAAAAGCAACTAAACATAGATCCATTCCTGAATAGAGATGGGGAGTGGGGAGGGATAGATCTAGAAGTAACTTTGGAATAAAAACAAAAGGTATCAATAAAGAAAAATAGTTTAAATAAATTTAGCTTTATTATTGCTATTTGTTTTTAAATCTAATCCACTTTTAGATCTATTTCTCCCAACTCCTATCCCTATCCAAGAATGGTATCTATAAACACTTTAATTACTTTTCTCTCATTCTTCCAAATGGACCTACCAAGGATGCTGGGATCCACAAGAGGAGAGGGCCTGGCTCCCTATCAGGTGCTAAGGCATGACCTCCAGGCAGTCTGTTCATGCTCATACTCCTGATGCTGTCTTCATTGCTGCCAAGAGGACTGCTGGCAACATGAGATTTCTGGCCGGACTGGGAACTCCATTGAGGCCCAGTGAGCTAGAGTGGTCTGACCCTTAGATAATATTATAAAGTGCTTTGCAAACCTTAAAGCTCTCTATAAATACTAGCTAGTATCATTTTTATTATATAAGTAAAGCACTTTGTAAATCTTAAAATGCCCTATAAATGTTAGTTGTTGTTATTACAACAAATTCCTATCTACCCATAATTAGCAGCCAGAAACAATGGATAGATGTCTGGCTATGAAGTCAAAGAACCTTGGCTCAAAGCCCAATCTATGTGACCTCTGATAAATCACTTCTCTCTGAGACCCAAGATCTTTATCTCTAAAATAAAGGGGTTGGTCTTAGAAGACCTCAGAAGATCCTTTCCAGCACTAAGTCTATGAGCTTATCATAGGGAGCAGAACACTTGGGTGAAGGATGTCTTCCAGTTTATAGGAAAGTACCACATATCTCATACAGGGTTTACCAATTTTCATTCAGACGGTACTTCAAGCATCTTGCAGGGTTGTAAGGTCATTATTGAGAACATAAATTATAATCATAAAAGACTGGGCAGGACTAAGAAGAGTAGATACCATACGAAGACTTATATGAAAGTAAAAGACTGAATCTGTCTGAACCAATCCCAGGGCCGATCCTATCCACGTCCTTCAGGTCGCTTTTTAAAAGAAAAGCTCTAATACCATTGCACTTTTTTGTCATTCATCTCTTGTGTAAAAGTAAAGACAGAGAAAACTTTGGAGACTTGGATTCCCGATTAAAGCACATGACTAGCATCGACATACATCAAAACTCCCCGTTTTAGTCACCCAATTTTTCCCCAGGGTTACTGATACTCTTCTATCCTCCCCTCTGCCTCCCAGGATCCCCAGTTTCTCCCAAGCGCAGCTCAAGTTGCACCTCCTCCTTGAGATAGCACCCTCCAGACCCCAGAGTTACCGTTACTCTCTCCCTCTTGAAGTTGCTATGTATTTACTTACTAATGGACATCTCATATCCCAGTAGAATGCCATATCCCTGAGGGCAGACTTTCATTTTGGTCTTACCAGTACTAAGAACAGAACCTGGCACAGTCGGCACCTAATAAATGCATATTGAATTGAATTTGGAGAAATGTATTTTGCAATCATGATCAGGTCTTCTCTGTTTTGTTTGGGAGAATATCTTCAACCCTTTCCCTCCTCTCTCAGTTTTGAATTTTGGTCTAGTTCTTGCTAGGAAACAGACCAGTGAGAAGTCTGAATATAAAATGAATCATCTCAATGAGCAGCCTAAATTTTAAAAGGGTTCACTGCCTACATAATTTAACTTAAGAAGTTAATCATAGTGCATGTATTCAATTTGTCAGTGGAGCTGTTTTCTTTTGCACTGGGCTCAAATTGACTAAAAAGGCCTTCTAATACATCAAACAACAAAATAGCCCCTTTCTGTATTGCTCCACTTCTCTCTGGTGACTCAAAAGAAAAGAGCAGGGTGTCTCCCCAGCAGCCTCCTGCTCACCTGGCATAGTCCACCCCGTGCTGGTACCTGCCCATCAGACTTTGTTCTTTCTGGCCTATGGCTGCTCTCGAACCATCTCAGCAGGCCCTGCAATGGTAAAATGTCTTTCCCTATTTCTCTTCCTCCAGGAGAGGAAAACACACACCACATCCCAGATCATCTCTCTCTCTCTTTGGGATTAGGCAGAACGGCAAATGGCCAGTCTAACTGACTTGAGCTTTTGATCCCCCCGACTTACATGTCTCTTCAACCAGGTTCTCATCTTAAGTGCTTTCAGCGCCTGATTTATTAAGAGGCTGGGAGGGAGGGGGGGGGGTTAAGGGAGGGGGGAAGAGGCTGTTAAGAAAGTCCCTGGAAACTGATAATAAATCTGATGTTCGTATCACAGGTGGTGCTCCCTGAGGAGGGATGGAGGGAGGGGGAGTTTAGTAAATTAAAATAAATGTGTCCACATTTAGCCTGCAAGTGTGAGCTCTCTGGATTGACCCCTCCCTTTTTTAAAAAAATGTGCCCATGTTCTTGGATTTCAACCTTATGGCTCCTCAATGTACATGTTAACATTTCAACCTATAAATTTTATTTTAATAAAATAGGTGTCTAGAAAGGAAAAGCAACTTTTTTTTAAGGCTGTAGCAAACTTCTTGGATTTTTTTCCCCTTCATCTTTCACACATTTTGTCCCAAACCACAGATGTTTCCTCTGACTTATCAGTGTGATGAAAAGAAATCCAATATCCACCGAGCTTTCAAATTTACAGCCACAGAAACAAAAGATGACAGGGAGAGAGAAAGAACTTGCTCAGCTAGGAGCTGTGATATCCTACACTGGAGAGGGAAAAGGGCCACACGCCCATGGTGCCAGCTAATGCATTTAAACATTCTTGTTACCTTTCTCACAGTCTGGGAGAGCCTTCCAGGCCACTGCAACCTCCAGCTGAAATTCATTCAAGTAATGCTCCCCCCACCTGTTAGGCCGGGCGCAGACCCAGCATTGATGTCACGTTCCTAATTATCTTCCACCTCTCTGGTTACATTTTTTGCTGTGATCACCGCTTCAGTCAGAGCGGTTTTCATGCTATCCCAGCTGTCCTTTTGGAGGCAAGAGGGAGAGCATGACTTCACCCCGTGGCCTTTCTCATCTCTGTGGGTTGTCTAAGGCCCCTTTAGGTTCGTTGTCCAATGCTGTCCCCTCCATGCTTCTCCTCTGCTAAGACCTCACTCATCTGAGGTTCCTTGCATCTAGAGTTAGCAGACTCCTTAGACCCCAGAGAACGTAGGAGAGCTGAGTTTCAAATGTAGGTCTTCTAAGGCCAAATCCAATGCTCCAGCTATTGCCCCAAAGGTACTTTGAAGTCCTCCCAAGAGATAATAAGGACTGCATACCACCACCAAGTGGGCAGGGCACTCACTGGGCTTGGAGTCAGGAAGACCCGACTCCAGAGTTCAAATCCACCTGTGGGACCCTAGGCAAGTCACTTAACCTGGCTGCCTCAGTTTCCACGACTGTAAAATGGGGATCATTATAGCACCCATCTCTCAGAGTTCTTGTAAGATACTATTTTTAAAATATTATAGCTAAAAAAAATATTATAGCTGCAGAAACAAAAGATGATGGAAGAAAGAAAGAATTTGCTCAACTGGGAGTTAATATTTGTAATAACATTTGTACAGCACTTAGCACAGTGCCCAGCTCTGACAAAAATACTTATTCCCTTCCCTCACTCTATCACTAAGATACATGTATACTCCCCAAAGCACTATGCAGAAGGGGGAAAAGCGGTGGCTCTGGGGGTCAGAGAATCTGGGCTTGAATCCTGTCTCTGATTTTATAATTTGTATAATCTTGGGCAAGGCACTTATACTCCCAAAGTCTCAGTTTCCTCATGCATAAAGTGAATGGGTTGGACACAATGGCTTCTGAAGTTTCTTCCAGCTCTGGATCCAAGATCCTATGATCTCTCCCTCAGTGTTTCCCCCCAGCATCTTTGTATATGACTTCAACGGCATGAAGGTGGTTCCTTTAATGGCACTGGGGACATAAGACTCTACACATGCTTGCCTGTAGGCTGCCTTTATCAGACTTTTGGAATAGGGAGTTAGGCTTCAGTTGACATAATTTGAGCAGCTACATTTTAAAACCCATGTCTCATGGCATCCTCCAGAGTTCCTGGTGATGAGGTGCCCATGGTCCCCTTTCCCCCATCAGCTTTTCAGCTCTTTAAAACAAGGACTAGGGATCGTCTTCAACATTCTCCCAAGGTTTCTATCACATTATGGGTTCAATAAATAATGATGGGCAGACTGTCACGGTAAGCCTCAAAGTTCTGGATTTCCTTTCCCAAGGCCCTTCTATCTGCAGCCACAAAATCAATCAAACAAACAAATAAAAATACAGTTTTACCTCCCACCCACCCACCCAGTGGACTTTACAGCTAGAAATCTGAGCTCCTTAATGCTCTGCTTTCACCTGTGCTCTTTGGTCTAATATTCCCTGTTTTAAACTAAGTGACCTGTATCCTTCCAATACAGTAGGAAAACATTCACAGCCTCTCCTCCCTCCCCCTCCCCCTCTTCCCTTCCTCTCTCTTCCCTTCCTCCCCCTCTTCTCCTCCCCTCTCTTTCTTCCCCTGTTTTCTCCTCTTCTCTTTTTTTTCTCTCTCTCTTTTCTACCTTTCAATTTTAAGAAATCAAACCCCCAGCAAAGGCACTGACCACTTCCAATCCAACCAACATTTATTAACTTAACTGTCTGTTATGACATGTCTGGCATTGTGTTAGGCACTGGGAATACAAAGACAAAAAACAAAACCAAGATTAACATCCTACCTTTCTACAACACGAGTATACAGATAAGGAAACACAAGGCATTTCAAAGTAATGTCAAGATTGAGAGCACGAATACCGGGGGAAGAGCAGGAAGGTCTCCATGTAGGAGAGGGTACCTGAGCAGTGCTTTGAAGGAACCTAAGGTTTCTAAGAGATTGAGGTGCAATATGGGTAGGCAGATGGAGACAGGAGATGGAATAACATATAGCAGAACAGCCAGCAGAGCAGTTTGACTAGAAAAACAGTAGGTGATGGGAAGCAGCATGAAGTAAACCCAGAAAGGTAGGAGCCAGATTTAATGCTAAGCTGAAATTGTAGAGGCAACATGGCTCAGTTTTATCTCCATTGCCTCTTTTCTCTTCATCTATCCACCTTCAATGTCAGCACCCCTTCCCCTATCCTATTTTTTTTTTTGTATTTTTTTCCCTGGGGCAATGGGGGTTAAGTGACTTGCCCAGGGTCACACAGCTAGTGTCAAGTGTCTGAGGCCTGACTTGAATTCAGGTCCTCCTGAATCCAGAGCCAGTGTTTTATCCACCACGCCACCTAGCTGCCCCCCACCATCCTATTTAACCCCACTCTGCTGTTCTCTTCTTTCCCCTTTACAAAATCTGCTGCCAGGAAGAGAACTTACACCAGGTGTTTTGCTGTTGTTCAGTCATGTCTAATTCTTCATGACCCCATGGATCATAGCACGCCAGGCCCGTCTGTCCTCTGTTCTCTTTCTCTTTTTTTTCTTTTTCTTTTTTTTCTTTTTGGTGGGGCAATGAGGGTTAAGTGACTTGCCCAGGGTCACCCAGCTAATAAGTGTCAAGTATCTAAGGCCAGATTTGAACTCAGGTCCTCCTGAATCCAGGACTGGTGCTTTATCCATTGTACCATCTAGCTGCCCCTCTGTTCTCTCTCAAAGTCTGTCCAAGTTCATGTTCATTGTTTCCGTAACACTATCTATCCATCTCATCCTCTACTTTCCCCCTTTTTCTTTTGCCTTCAATCTTTCCCAGCATCAGGGTCTTTTCCAGTGAGTCCTGTCTTATCATTAAGTGGCCAAAGTATTTAGGCTTTTGCTTCTGTATTTGTCCTTCCAGGGAATGGTCTGAATTAATTTCTCTAAGTATTGACTAATTTGACCTTGCTATCCAAGGGACTCTCAAAAGTCTTCTCCAGAACCACAGTTCAAAAGGGTCAATTCTTCAGTGCTCAGCTTTCCTTACAGTTCAACTCTCACAGCCATACATCACTACTGGACAAATCCATCGCTTTGACTATATGGTCCCATGTGCATTCTAGTGTAATTTTAAGTTCACCAGTTCACCTCTCCATGGGGTATTTGAAACTTTTCTCTAATTATGGAGGCTAAAATTTCCTATTAACTGAATTTCAGGCACTAAATGTCCTTTCTGGAGTTCTTTGGAATCATTATGTCAGGTACTACTTTGCTACCTGTATGACCTTGGGTGAGTCACTTCCCTCATTCAGGTCTCAGTTTCCTCATCTGTAAAATGGAAGGATTGGGACAGATGGTCTCCAGCTCTAAATCCATAGCACTCTTACCACCTACAATAGAGCCAGTCAGTCTTAAGGATTGGCTCCATCTGCTGATTTATGGACTATTTAGTTACGGCAGCGGCGAAGTATTCTGGAAAGGGCACTGGCTTTTGGTGTCAGAAGACCTGGGCTTAAATCCCATTTCTACTATTTACTGCCTGTGTGACCTTAGGCATATCACTTAGTGCCTTTGACGCTTAGTGTTCTCATCTAGAAGATGACTTGGTTTGTCCAGATGGTCACAATGCCACTTGCAGTTTGAAATCCTATGATCCTATATATAGATAGATGCCTTGACCTCCTCACACATAGATTTCATTCTAAAGCCCTGGAGACCTTCAGGAAAGAAAAAAAATGCATATAACAAGATCACAAAGGTCAAACCCCTGGAATGGTCTCTGGGCTCTTCAGTGGAATTGTCTCAGAGGGGAAGCACAGGATGTTCAGTACCTTGAATGCAGGAGGTGTATAATAAATGCTTATCAGTTTGAATAGAATTAAAGATGACCAACATCTGGCTCTTTAGTAGACTCTACTTTCTCTGATGGAGGGGCCATCTGATAGAGATCACAAACTCCCTGATGATTTCTCATACAACTTCTATGGGTCCCTTATGCTGAGTACCCATACTGGGAAGGGTATACACAACAACGTGAAGACATGGCTCCTGCCTTCAGAAAGCCTATAACTGAAGAGGCAAGGTGTCCATCAGGCATGGTAGAGTGGGAAAAGCAGTAGAGTGAAAGTCTGGAGACCTAGGTATTATATCCTGGTTCAGCCACTGACTATGTAACTTTGTATCTCACTATCTATTCAAGGTCCTTTCTGGGCCTCAGTTTCCCTATCTGTAAAACAATGGGGTTAAACTAGAAAGTCTACAAGGGCCCTTCTAGATCTAATGTTCTTTAGTGAAAGAAGTGATTAATGTTAAGTGTGAGGGAGACTCAGAGATTATAGAGCATAGATTATAAACAGGAAGGGACCTTAGAAGCCATCTAGTCTGCACCCCCCTCATTTTACAGATGAGGAAATCGAGTGTCAGGAAGTTAAGTGACTTCCCGATGGTTACACCCCAAGTAACCTCATTCCGATGGACTTACTCTATGAAGGTTTCTTGGAAGAGGAGTTTTATGACCAGCAATGGCTATGGTTTAGCAGGGAGGAAGGATTAGGCATTCGTAAATAAAACTGCCATCTCAGAGCAAGGGCTGAAGGCTTAGTTTCCCAAATGCATTCCCTGTTATGGGTACTAAGCCTCCCCCATTCTCCGCCTCTCTCTTCCATCCTTTGCTCCAAACACTAAAATTATCTAACTACCCCATCTGAACTGAACTTTCCTATGAGTTACTCATTCCCCAGAGAGATGGCATGAGCTGCAGCAGAGGGCACAGCTGTGAAAAGAGCTAATGTTACAAGTAATTTTGACAATTAAGAAAACGTGTCAATTAAATGGATTTGTCTCAGGTTACACGAGAGGTTGCACGCTTCGGGGCCAATCAGAGCAAAGAGTTAGGTGTGGAGAACTCTAAGTTCCAGGAATAGCTTTTGACATCCTTACAAGCTAAAAAAAGTCTTCCCCTTTCTCTTCCTGAGCACATGTAGCAGGAAGAATTTGGCAGTGGGTCTCCAGGAGTTGCATGCCCTTCCACCCTTCCACCATTTATCCATAGTTGGGAAAAGATTCCAGGCTCCCTTTTTGATATAGTACTTTGAAGAGCCCAGCCCCAGGGCTTTAGATTAGGCCTTATAGAATCTCATTAGCTTCCCTGAGCATGGACTTCATTCTATGAAATCAATCCAGAAACCATAGGATCATAGATTGAGACTGGAAAGGGGCCTTTAAAGCCAGCTCTCTCATTTTACAGATGAAGAAACTGAGGCAGCAGGCAGTTAAGTACATTGCTCAGGGTCACATAGCTAATAAATGTGTGAGGGGAGATTTGAACCCAGGTCTCCCTGACTCCTAAGCCTGTGCCCTTTTATTACATTACACAGAATCAGGACCTTTGTCTTTCATTATTTTCCATACTTTAAGAACCCTTCCCCTTTTCTCTTGTCATGGCCAGGAGTAATATCTTGGCACATTTTTCATCACCCACTTTTCTTCATTCCTCCTTTCTTTTCTTCACATAGACCATGAAATTTTTTTAAAGGTTAATGTATAAGGCAAAAGATATCACAAATTCAGAAAGAATATACCAAATGTAAATAGAAGCGCTTATTTTTTTTAAATCTACCTAATCACAGACTTTCTAATTTATCCAGGCTAGCTATCCATATACTAGCTTGGTGGTGATTCTGCTGAGTCACTCCTTTCTCAGCAGTCCAGAGAAAAAAGAATGATGGAAGCAGATTTTTGGATCTACTTACCTAGGCACATAGTTTTATACTTAGCCAGTCAGGAAGCCTTCTGATAGAAAGATGAAATTTTGGTGCCCCCACTATATATCTATGCAATCATCTAATTAACCTCCCTTTCCTTCACCTCAAAGAACAGACAAGGAAGTACAAATGGGTAAATGTCCCCATTATCTCAAATATCAGAATAATTCAACTACATCCAGTGGTCATGCCCAAGGTTCGCAAACAGACAATCCTTTTCTTTAAAAATACCTAGGGAATAGAACACAGTATAAGGAGAAGGAAGCTGAATATAGTGAGAAAAGCATTGGAATTGGAGTCAGAAGACCTGGGTTTAAAACCCAGATATATTACTTTTTGTCTGTGCGAACTTAGGTAAGTCACTTCCCATCTATGAATCTCATTTTCTTATCTGTAAAATGAGGAGCTTAACCTAGAGCTCTAAGATCCCTTCTAGCTCTAAATCTTACCAATTAAATACGGATATTATTAGAGATCTGATGGTAGGATTGATCAACCATCCCAAAGCTGACCCAGTCAATCCTTACTATAGCCAGACTCTGGATAGAGTATTTGGGCTCAGGCTACTGCTACTGCTGCTTTCCCTGGGGAGGGGGAGACAAGAAACATAAGTTTATTTCTCCCCACTTCCCCCCAAGACAACAGGCACATGACTCCCTGTCCTCTGGGGAAGTTCTCATACTCCCTCAATCCACTGAGAACTTCAGCTCAATACAGAGAGACAAGGCTAACAACAATGAGTTGTTAATTAAAATGATCTGTTTTCCCAAAGTAGATGACCATATACTGGAGAAAGGCTAAAAAGATTGTGATACATGAATGTAGTAGAATATTACTGTACTATAAGGAACAATATAAGAAATGTAACTTATATGAACTGATGCAAAGTGAATCAAGAAGAACCAGGAAAACAATATATATGACCACAACTATGGGAATCAAAAGAACAAAAAAGAAAGTGGGGATAAGAAAATGAAAGGAAAATATATGCTATGTAATTATAATGATCAAGCTTAACCCAGATGGAGAAGAAATGCACCTCCCTCCCTTCTTTACAAGGGAAAAGACTGTGGTTGTGGGATATTGCATATTTTGTCTGACTCCTTTGATGTATAGTTTTTTTGTTTTGTTTTGTTTTTTATTTATTTTTTGGCAGGGCAATAAGGGTCAAGTGACTTGCCCAGGGTCACACAGCTAGGATCAAGTGTCTGAGGCTAGCTTTGAACTCAGGTCCTCCTGAATCCAGGGTCGGTGCTTTATCCACTGCACCACCTAGCTGCCCCTGATGTATAGTTTTGATGAACTTTTTTCTCTTTATTTTTGATTCATTGTTACAAGGGATGGTCCTCTGGGTAGGGGTGGATATAGAAATATATATATATATATATATGTGTGTGTGTGTATGTGTGTGTGTGTGTGTGTGCTTGTGTGTGCATAGAGAGATTTTATATATATAATATATGTATATATGCACTTTGTTATTTTTATATCATCATTTATGTGTGTATGTATGCATATATTATATGTATATATGCATATATATATGAAAATGAAGGTGATACAAAAATGACAACAAAGAATATGAGTAAATTCAACAATTTCATAGTATCACAGATTTCCAATGGACAGGGCCCTTTCGAGGTCAACCCCCTCATTTTACACATGAAGTAAATGAGGCCCAGAGTGAGTTACATGATTTATCTGCGGTCAGAAAGCTAATAAGTTTGAACCAGGATTCAAACTCAGATCCTCTAACTCCAAATCCAGCACTAACTCCCTATGCTATGCTGCCACCTCCTCCTCCACTGTGGTGAAACCCAGAGAAGCCAATGCCCTATGTACCCTGTTAACCCAGTGGAACAATCTTGCTACTGGGGCAAGACAGAATTAGGGGAGTGAGGGTGGCTCCCTGAGGTGTGTCAGCCTGGCAACAGCTGAGATTTTCCCCCAAAACCTCCTCAGTGATCCACCTGTCAATCCCAAGGCTCAGAGGGTATAATCTGGCTGTTGTTTGGGAACAGACCTTCAACAACTGATACTTGACTCCCTCTGTTCCCAAAATATCAAGCCTAATGAGTCCAACCCAATTATTACCTCATGAGACCCAGAGGACTCCAAGCTGCACGGATCCTCCATCCTGGTTCCCTGAAATAGAAGGTACTCCTCAACCATCTGTGGCAATGTCTGGGTAGGCACAGAGGGTTGATTCTGTGGTCATTATCCCCACTTCAATCACCAGTGCTCTAATATAATTTTACAAAGCGTATTTTGAATGGAAACCAATAGAAACCGAAACTGTCCAATCAAACCCTGCTGCCTTTGTCTCCTTCCTCAGGACTGAAATGCCTTCCCTTCCCTCTCTGACTACTGAATGTCTACCCATCATTTTAAACAGCTCCTCCAACATCAGTCCCTCCAGGAAACTTTCTCCAATCCCCCTGTCACTATAATAGTCCCTTTTTTTGAAGTACTGCTAGCTCTTCTCTTTTCAACTAACTCATTGGTCCTCTTCGAAAATGAAGAAGGAACAATTCATATAATATCAGGTAATATAATAGCTATCATTTCTCTAGTGCTTTATGGATAGTGAAATGCTTTACATATTTCATTTGGCCTTCACAATAACCCTGGGAGATAGGTACAATTATTATCCCCAAAATCAAGGCCAAGAGAGGTAAAGGCACTTACCCAGGGTCACACAGCTAATAAGCATTTAAGGAAAGATTTGAACTCAAGTCATCCTGACTCCAAATCCAGGGCTCTCTTCACTAAGCCTCATATAGTGATTTTGTTCATGTCTCTTCTCCCTAATAGACAATACGTGCCATGATAGTAGCAATCAGATCTCTCCCCAGTACTTAGAGATCTGCCCTGGATAGTTGAGAGCCCGGAACTTTTTGGTTTTTTTGTCTTTGTATAACCAACCCAGAAGAGAACCTGACACAGAGTGGGGACTCAGTAAATGCTTGTTGATTTGAATTCATCAACAACAAGCTTACATCTTATAGGGAGAGTCAACATGCCCATAGACAGAATTAATATAAAATAAATACAAGGTAGTTAAATACAAAGGAGTTAGGGAACTATCACCATAGCACAAGCCTGGAGGAGATGGCTGGAGGGGAGATGGGGAAGGAAAGCTCTGGCAGGGGCTCTATCCTGAACAGAGCTCAGTGTCCATTAACCAATGGGTATTATTTCCCCAACAGATGCTGCTAAGGTCTCAGTTACACACTCTCTCTCTCTCTCTCTCTCTCTCTCTCTCTCTCTCTCTCTCTCTCACAAGGTTCTGGCACTACCCTGCAGGACCCAAATTCTCTCATGGGCCCAATGGCCTGATATAAGAAATGGAGGACCTTAGCCAAACACACCTCCCATCCTTCCTTGGAACAGACCAAGAAGAGCTGGTCCCGGCAGGGGAGGGGGCCAGCAAGCTTAGCCCCAGACCTCCCATCCAGGAGGCAGGGCTTCCCATCCAGTAGCTAGGGTCTGGCATGGCCAATCGTCACAGACGAGAAAAGTTGCAGCCAAACATACCAAGGGCCTCAGACCAAGAACAGATGATGTTTCTGTTCTGCCATCTCTCCCGGGGAGCTCTGCCAAGTCCCGAGGCCCGGCCAGCGCTGACATTTAAAGCAAAGTATGTGTCAACCATATTAAACAATATACCAAGCTGTGGGTTATTAAGTGTGGGGTAACTTGACCGCAGCAATTAAACAGAGATTAGGGCATGATAAAGTCAGGGTTCTAGGCGGCATTCAGCGTTTCCTTGTAACATATGGGGGTTTGAATATTACAAAGTGTGAAAGCCACATCAGAAACTCGGTGGCATGTCATTCAAAGAAAACTTCTCCCCCTCCCCACCCCCAGTTGTTGTTGTTGGTGTGTGTGTGTGTGTGTGTGTGTGTGTGTGTGTGTGTGTGTGTGTTTCTGACAATCTGACATTCTGGAGTTGGTGATGGCTTTCATTTTGCATCCATTCAGCAGAGGAATTATGAGAGTCTGCAGCTCAAAGCCCCAGGGGAGACATTCTCAGAGAAAGGGTGTCTGTAGTTGCTTCCTCAAAATGCATGATTTCCTCTGGGTTCTTCTTCCCCTCCCCAGCCTTGCTTCCAATTTTTCATGGAATACAGTTTGGAGGAGCAGGAGGGCAGCAGGGTGGTGTTTCTCTAGCCATTGGAGCCCATGGACAAAACAGAAAAGTTGCTCCCACTGAGCCAGCCCCCAGAGCCAGAGAGAGCTGCGCTGCAGCTTGGGCTGGGGGCACCTGGGCACTGACCAGCCAGCAACATTTTCAATCCGATGAGGAAGGGATCAATCAGGGTGAGGGGAAGACTGCTTGGCAGGCATTCAGACATGAAATTAAGGACATATTAAGACCCATACAACCATCTGGATGTGAAGGTGTAGGCAGGCTTTTGCCCTGTCACCTAGTCTTTTGGGGGAAAGAGAACAAAAGGGAGGTGACTAGGGGATCATTCCTTTTTATTTTTGAGAAGTTTGGGGAGTTCTCTCTGTCTCTGTCTCTGTCTCTCTCTCCCTCTCTCTTTCTCCCCTTCTACCTCCCTTCCACCTCCCCTCTCCTCCCCTGTCTGCTTGCCTGTCTGTCTGTCTCCTTCACACACACACACACACACACACACACACACAAACACACAATCTTCCTTTAAGTTAGACAGATAAAAAAGCTCACAAGATCACCAGTGTGCCAGAAAACTACCGTACCTTCCAAGAAGTTAGATTCTGTATTCTTACCACCTCTGCCTTAGATAGAAATGGAGTCAGGATCTCAAATTCAAATCCTAACTCAGACTAGCTATATAGTCCTACGCAAGTCACTTAACTTCTTTCTGCCTGATTTTCCTCATCTATAAAATATTAATAGTATAAATCTCAGATTGTTGTTGAGAGGATGAAAGGATATATAGATATAGATAAGAGAATCAAAGCGTATATGTATATAGATATAGATATATAAAGGATATACACACAAATATGTATGGAAAGTGTTTTATAAACCTTAAGCTACACAAATTATACTTATATAATATAAATTATATCTATATACATTTCTAGGTAAATTATTTATTTATATAAACTATATTGATAATTATTGCTATCTTTCACTTAGTATTTCAACAAACACTAAGTGCCTACTATATGCAAAGGGAGTTTAAATTGACTATTTGTCAATTGGAGAATGATTCCTATTCCTACAAATTTGGTTCAATTCTCTATGTATTTGAGATATAAATCCTTTAATCCGAGAAACTGTCTATAAATTTTCCCAAGTTTCTGCTTTCCTTTTAATCTTGCCTAAATTATTTTTATTTCTGAAAAAACTTTTAATTTAATGAAATTAAAATTATCCATTTTATATTGTACAATGCTTTCTATATCCCTTATTCATGATTTTTTCTCCTATCCATAATCTGATAAGTAATATGTTCCATACTCTTCTAATTTTTACTTATATCTCCCTTTATGTCTAGGTCATGCATCCATCTTGACCTGCTTGTGGTAAACAGTATAAGTTATTGGTCTTACTTCATTTCTGCCAGACTGCTTTCCAGTTTTCCCAGCAATTTTTATCAAATAGTAAGTTCTTATCCCAAAAACTTAGATCTCTATGTTTATTCAACAAAAGGTTACTATAATTGTTTACTACTGTATATTGAATATCTTTTGAGAGGGGGACAGAGCAATAAGGGTTAAGTGACTTGCCCAGGGTCACACAGCTAGTAAGTATAAAGTGTCTGAGGCCAGATTTGAACTCAGGCCCTCCTGAATCCAGGGCCAGTGCTTTATCTGCTCCACCACCTAACTGCCCCCTGTATACTGAATATCTACTCTATTTCACTAATTCACCATTCTATTTCTTAGCCAGTACCAGACACCTGTGAAAATTACTGCCTTATAATAGTGTTTAAGATCAGGTACAACTAGACCTCCTTCCTTTACTTTTTAAAAATTTATCCCTTTGATATCCTTGACATTTTGTCAATATTGTCATATTGTTATATTCTTTCTAGCTCAATACAATACTTTCGGTAGTTTCATTGGGATGGCACTAAATAAATAGATTAGTTTAGGTAGAGTTTTCATTTTTATTATATTGGTTTAGGCCACTCATGAACAATATTTCCCCAATTATGTAAATCTGACTTTATTTGTATAAAAAGTGTATTATAATTACATTTATATAGTTCCTGGGTTTGTCTTGGCAGTTAATAAATACTTATTAACCCATTATGAATACCTACTCTGTGCAAGATACCCTGTTCAGGGCTCTGGGGGAGACAAATCAGATATAATCCCTGACTTTGGGAAGCTTTTGGTCTTTCTTGAGGAGGTGGAACATTATAAACAAAAAGACAAATCAAGATAGCAGTCAAAGTAATACTAATAATGAATTACATTTATATAGTGTGCTTACATTTAAAAACAGTTTTACAGTCATCTCATATGAGCCTTACAGTAACTCTGTGAGGTAGAAATTAGTATCCCCATTTGACAAGTGATGAAAAATTCAGAGATTTTTTAAGTGACTTGTCCTGGTCAAACCACCGAGCAAATATCTGGGGTAAGAATCAAACCCAGGTATTTGTGGGTTTTTTCCCATAATACAATTAATGAATATTATATTTGAAAGAAAAACTCAACAAAAATCCCCAATTTAAAAAAAAAGACCACTTTGCAGACTTTATCTAGAGATTATGGAATGACAACAAGAAATTCCAGAGTGGTTAAAAAGAAAAATAAAACTTTAAAAATTGTGTTAGAAAAAAAATAAATTAAAAATAAAAATAAAATTTGTGTTAGGAGAAAAATTATGTTGTAAATAAGAGCTCTCAACATAGAAATAAATGTAATTTTATGTTTTAACTAATTACTATTGAGAACTAGGTTCCAACATCAGTTGCTTCTTTTTAAATAGTATTTTCCCCAATTACTTGTCAAAACAGTTTTTAGCATAAATTTTTACAAGATTTTGAGCTCCAAATTTTTCACCCTCCCTCCTTTCTTCCTAAAATGGTAGACAATTTGATATGTTATATATGTGCTATCATGTAAAACATTTCCATATTAATCACAGTTGTGAAAGAAATAGATTTAAAAAACATTAAAAAGAATAAAATAAATGGAAAAAGTATGCTCATATCTAGATTCAGAGTCCATCAGTTCTTTATCTGGATGTGGATAGTATTTTCCTTCATGAGTCCTTTGTACTTGTCTTGGATCGTTGTGTTGCTGAGAAGGGTTGAGTCATTCATAGTTGATCATCAACAATGTTGCTGATAATGTCTACAATGTTCTCCTGGTTCCGCTCATTTCACTTTGCATCAGTTCATACAAATATTTCCAGGTTTTTCCTGAAATCTGCCTGTTCATCATTTCTTATTACATAATAATATTCCATTACATTCATATTACCACAGTTTGTTCTGCCATTCCCTAACTGATGGGCATCCCCTCAATTTCTAATATTTTGCCACTTAAAAAGGGCTGTTGTAAATATTTTTGCACATGTAGCTCTTTCCCCCTTTTTAATGATTTCTTTGGGATACACTCCTAGTAGCGGCAAAGGGTATGGCACAGTTTGGTTGTGCTTTAGGCTTAGTTCCAAATTGCTCTCCAGAATGGTCAGATCGGTTCACAACTCTACCAACAGTGCATTAGAATCCCAGTTTTCCTACATCCTCTCCAACATTTATCATTTTCCTTTTTTTTTGTCATATTGGCCAATACAATAGGTATGAGGTGGTACCTTGGAGTTGTTTTAATTTGCATTTCTATAATCAAAAGTGATTTAGAGCACTTCTTCATTTGCCTATAGGTAGCTTTGTTTTCTTCATCTGAACACTGCCTGTTCATATCCTTTGACCATTTATCAATTGGAGAAAGGCTTGTGTTCATATAAATTTGACTAAATTCTCTCTATATTTGAGAAATGAGGCCTTTATCAGGGACCCTTGTAGTGAAGCTTGTTTCCCAGCTTTTTGTTTTCCTTCTAATCTTGATTGCATGAGTTTTGTTTGTGCAAAAGTCTTTTAATTTAATATAATCAAAATTATCTATTTTACATTTTTAATGCTCTCTGTCTTTTGTTTGGTCATTAATTCTTCCCTTCTCCATAGATCTGACAGGTAGACTATTCCTTGCTCTTCTAATTTGCTTATAGTGTCACCCTTTATGTCCAAATTATGTACCCATTTTGACCTTATCTTAGTATATGGTGTGAGATGTTGGTCTATACAATTGGTCTATACAGTCAGTTCTTTTAGATTACATGTTCAGCACTCTAACCACTATTCCACACCTTCACTTAAAGTACTAATACCATACTTATATCACACTGGCCAAATGAGTGGCATAAGCAGACAATAAAAGTGCTAGAGAAATAGAAGAGGAAGGGGACATCGCTATGGACTGGAGCAGTCTGGAAATGCTCCATGAAGACATGTGCCTTAACTGAGCACTAAAAGAAAGGTAGGGTTCAGATGATGTGAGAAGTGTGGAAAGGATATCATTTTAGGTATTGGCCCTTATTAAATACCAAAATAATTCAGGAAGATATCATAAGGTCATAGGATTAAAGGATGGAAAGGACCTGAGAGCTCACTTAGTTCAATAAACTCATTTTACAGATGAAAAAACTAAGGCCCAGAGATATTGAGTAATTTTCTGAAGTTCACACAAGGAGTGAGTGACAAGGTTGGTAGTACATGAAGCCATAGCCACTCATTAGCATGTGATATGCAGCCCCCCCCCCCAAATTTGGAGGCTGTTTCCCTGTTGGCTCCTTCCTGCTCTATGGTCAAAGGGTAATTATCTATCCCAATCCACATCTCACATGCCCCAGTTTCCAGATTCTATTCTCAAAATAGCCCCAAAAAATCACATCATATTAAAGGCAAAACAAAAAACATTTATTAAGAGCTTACTCAGGGAGGGGCCAGGAGAAGAGGAGAAAGAGGGATAAAAATTGGAACCCAAAACTATAAATAAAAATGTTTATTATTTTTAAAAAAGATCTTACTATATATCACGCACTGTGCAATTACAGATCATACAAACACAAGCCAAAAGAAAGATAGTGCTTGCCACTAAAGGAGCTTACATTCTAATGGTTCTTGTGCTTGAGTTGTTTCAGTTGTGTCCAAATCTTCGTGACCCCATTTGGGGTTTTCTTGGCAGAGATACTGGAGTGTTTGCCATTTCCTTCTCCAGCTCATCTTATAGATGAGGAAACTGAGGCAAACAGGGTTAAATGACTTGCCCAGGGTCATAAAGCTAGTGTCTAAAGCCAGATTTGAACTCAGAAAGAGGAGTCTTCCTGACTAGAGGCCTGACATTTTATCACTTCACCACCTAATGTCTATCCATTAGCCTTTGCCAGGCTAATGTCCTACCCACATTCTAACTGGAAAAAACAACACATTAAAAGAAGCTGAAGGGAAGGAAAGAGGGGGAAGAAGATAATTTTGCCAGGGAAGGTGTTAAAATAAAGCAAATCACATTTGCTTCAAGTAGAATATAAGGTAAATAACATGGAGTTTAACTGAGCAGTAAGTACCTTTTCCCAAAGTAAGTAGCTTTTCCCAAAGCTACCATCATGCCATGCATCTCTGAGGGAGCACACTGCTTCTGGCCCCTGGTTAGCCACTCTAGGTTTCTCTTATCATCTCCATTATACACTTGCAATTTATAAAAAGCCACTCAAACTAGGATGTTAGGTCAGTAACTATAGGAACAGTGCTTTGTGCTATGAGCTACTTGCTCTGACTAGAGGCCCTCATGGTAAGGTGGTAAGTAGCCTGGAACTTGGGAACACTGGAGAGGACCTGTGGCGGTCAGGGCCAGGTCCTCACCATCACTTCTTCCCTGTTTTCTGGCTTCTGGAAACCCCTATGTCTGCCCCATGCTAGTCCTCTAAGAATCTGTCTTCTCTTTAAGCAGCAGCTGCTAAAAGTATACCTAAGCATCCAATAAGAGTTCATGGTGGGGTAATGCCATTGGGTGCCAAACTGATACACGTGAGGGAGGTAGATCCTAAATGGGACATGGGAAAGACACTCTCACTAGTTTCACACAATTTAGGTGTTAAAGACACAACTACCATAGTAGGGAGGTGGGTTGGGCTGGAAATCAGAAGCCCTAACTTCTCTATTACCTACTAGTCACATGAACCTGGGAAAGTTGCTTAATCTTTCCTCATTTGAAAAAATAAATAGGGATAAAGTGGTGCAGTGGATAGAGTGCCAGGCCTGAAGTCAAGAAGACTCCTCTTCCTGAGTTCAAATCTGGCTTCAAACATTTACTAGCTGTGTGACCCTGGTCAAGTCACTTAGCCTTGTTTGCCTCAATTTCCTCATCTGTAAAATGAGGTAAACCATTCCAATATCTTTGTCAAGAAAATCCCAAATGGGGCAATGAAGAGTCAGACACAACTGAAATGCTTGAAGAACAACAACAAAGCTCCATGAAGACTAGGACCAAAACTCATCTAAACTTATCCCCCTCAAATGATTATCACAGTGGCTTTGCTTACAGTAGGTACTTAATAAATGTTAGTGGAATGAATGGTTGTCAGTCTAGTAAACAGGTAAATATGAGGACATTTTGATATGTCATGCCAGCAACACTGCCTGAACTTTCTGGTGTGGTCGGAAGGGTGTGGCTGGTATAGTGGTTCTATTTGAATGCTCCTTCCCATCCATCATTTTGGGGCTAAGCATAGGGAGAATACCATCCTCATTCTCCTTGATTTATATTGCTCTGCATGGTTCCAATAATGAAGCCCACTGGATTACAACCAGTAGTGCCTTTCCTGTATACTCACCATAGAAAAGGTCCACAGTCAAACATCCAGAGAAGAATTACAAAGACCTCAGTCTGCGGGAGACCAGAAAGAAGTGCAAAAGACATCAATTTACTACACTCCCATTTAAAAAATAATAATAATCAAGAAAGCCAAAGTCATTTCAGTCTGATAGAAAAAATAAATAAACTAACTTCCTTCTGGGCTGAAAAGATGTGTGCTAAGTTCCAGCCTGGGGCTTTAAAACAACTTGCTAAGCTGTGAAAACCACCATGATACAGTTTATAATAAAAACAGAAGCTTCCCCTTTGCCCTGATAAAGTGAACTGGCTGTAGTTTTAATTTCTTTTTTAAAAAAGAGTCTTAGAGTCCAACTAATTCAACCTTTAATAACAAGTCTTCAAGTCCTGCAAAGGGAAAGATTCAGTGGGATTCTCTGAGTATGCTGCCAGGAACTACAATCAAAAATAAGAGGAAGAGGAACTGGAGGAAGAAGAGGAGAAGGAGGGAGGGAGGAGGAGGAGGAGGAGAATGGAAGGGAGACAATATCCTATAGTGGAAGCAGCCTTAGATTGGGGGTCAAGAGGCCTCGGTTTGCAGACCACCTCTGACATTTACTATTGATGTGTCCTTCAGCTAGTTAAACCTCTTTAGGTCTCAGTTTCCTCATCTGAATATTAATATATGCCAGTGCTAAATCAAAGGAATGCCCATCAATTGGGGAATGGCAAAACAAGATGTGGTATATGGTGGTGATGGAATATTATTGTGCTATAAGAAATGACAAGCAGGGTAATTTCAGAAAGGCCTGGAAAGATTTGTATGAACTGATAAACAGTGAAGTGAACAGAACCAAGAGAACATTGGGTAGAGAGACAGCAATATCTTTTGATGAAGAACTGTGAAAGACTTAACTATGCTCAACAATTCAATGATCCAAGACAATCCCAAAAGACTTGATGAAACATACTATTCACCTCCAAAGAAAGAACTGATATTGATGGAAGACAGACCTAAGTATGCTATTTTTCACTTTCTTTCATTTTTCTTTTTTTCTTTTATTCAAGTTTTCTTATACAAAATGACTAATATGGTAATATTTTACATAATTGGACATGTATAACCTATATCTGATTGCTTAGCACCTCATGGATGGGGGGAGGGGTGGGAGGAAAGGAGGGATAAAAATTGAAGCCCACAACTATAAATAAAAATGCTTTAAAATGTTTGTTACTATATATATATATATATATATATATGGGGGGTGGAGGGCAACTAGGTGGCACAGGGGATAAAGCACCGGCCCTAGATTCAGGAGGATCCAGCCTCAGATACTTGATACTTACTAGCTGTGTGACCCTGGGCAAGTCACTTAACTTTCATTACCCCACAAAAAAACAAAAACAAAATATATATAAATAAATACCTACATATATATATATATACACACATATATACATATGTATATGCCAGTGCTACATAAATGCCACCACCATTACTCCTCATTATCTTCATCATCATCCTCCTCCCATCCTCATCCTTCCTCCCCTTCTTCTCTTCCTCGTTCTCCTTCTTCATATCCCCCCTGAGTGTCAGTTTCTTCATCTGTAAGAAATGGACTCTGATTCATAAGGTCCCTTATAGCTCAAAATCTGGGATCCTATAATCTTATCATCTTTAAAATAAGAGTGGCATTGTTTTCAGGATTATAGCAAAACATACCTGGACCCCAGAGCAAAATCTTCCAAAGGGGCTGTATCCCTCTGGTAACAGGCCTTCCCAACACTCTAGCTTCTTGCCTCTCATTCTTTCTTTCACTCTTTTGTTTTTAAACCCAACCAGTGGTTTCCCTGGTTTGGGGAGCTTTTACTGAGGGATTTACTCTGCCAAAGCATATAGTCTTAGAGAGAGCTGTCTGGGGCACAGAAACATTAAGTGACTAACTCAGGGGCACAGAGAAAAGATGTGTTGGAGGTATTACTTGAACCCAGATTTTTCCAACTCCAAAGCCAAGTCTCTATCCACTAAACCATGTGGTCCCTAAAGGGGTCCTACAATGGACTGTTTATACCAAGCTCCACTAATCATAATATTCACCAGTGGGCAAGTATAATAATAATTTAAATCTTTCAACAATCCTTCAAGGTAAATGCTACAGGTATTAAGACTCCTATTTTACAGATGAAGAAACAGGCTCAGAGAGGTTAAATGACTTGTTCTGGTTCTCATGGTAGAATAAGGACTGGATGTTGAATTTGAAACAGGCCAAGTGCTCTATTTATTACCCCACACTACCTCTCAGCTACTGGAAAGCTCTCAACAATACATGATCCCTTGAAATAAGGATGAACTATGCTGAGTGAGCATCTAAAAAGGGCTCCTGGACAAGCACAGAACAGATTTTAAATTTCTAACTCACTTGCAGGAGGATGAAGAAGGGTAGTAACAGTTCAAGGGAGTCTTGGGGGGCATGGCCAGAGCTTGGATAGCCTGTAGTTTGGGGGGCCTCTGTCTGAACCGGAAGGTGAAAGGGAAGCTACTCTCTTAGCTTTCTGAGAGCTTCCCCTCCCTGGGGAAGATGGGAAAAGGGAAGAAAGGAGAGACAGAGACAGAGAGAGACAGAGAAAGGTTTTTCTTTTTTAAAAAAACCATCATACAGATCAAACCTTATGAATGAAAAGAATCTGCAGGTACCCAGAACCTGGTCTGACCCAACCAAGCAGGGGGTGGATGAGCTCCTCAGGAAAGGTCAATAAGAGCACAACAGATGACAAAGAACTGAGGTAAAAGGAATAAATAGAAAAGCCTCATTCTGGGGCTGTGGTAAGACAGGCACACTGATGCACTTAGTGGTGGTGGAGCTGGGGAGTGGTACAGCCAATATGGAAAGCAATTTGGAACCACGCTATGAAGCTGTTGCAAAGGTCCGTCACCTTTAAACAAGGGGTCCCACTGCTAAGTGCATACCCCAAGGAGGTCAAAGATAGAAAGAAAGGTCCCACACACACCAAAGTACTTAGAGCAGAGATACTTTTTGTAGTAGCAAAGAACCAGAGATAAAGTAGATGCCCACTGATTAGGGAAGAGCTAAATAATCGGTGGTTTTTGAAAAAAAGGAACATTACTGTGCTGTAAGAAATAATGAACGGGAAGAATAAAGAGAAGCATAGGCAGCCTTTCATCAAATGATACAAAGAGAAGTAAATAGAAATACACAATGACTGCTGTGATATAAATGAAAAGTACCATAAAGCAAAACCAAATGCAGTACAATCATAATGACCAAGTCTGGCCCTGAAGAAAAGACAAGAAAATGCACCTCTTTCCCTTATTTTCAGAAGTGAAAGATGAATGCACAACATCATATAGACTCAAATTCAATTGTATTGGTTTATTTTTTTCTCTTTTCTTTTTTTTTAAAACAAGGGATAGCTCTCTTGACTGGGTGATCGAGGGGGATATATTTAGATATGAAGATATGAAGGTAGTATACAAGAAAACTTTTTTTCAAGAAAAGACCCATTCTAAGGAATGACCCACCTCCTTACTGAGGGAGCATCAGCAGGTTCATATGAAAGTTTTGCCAGGATATCCTTTTGCATCAACTAAATGCACTCCATACTGTCTATTAAATAATAGAAGTAACCAACACAAGTCCTGATCTCAGGGAGCTTATAGAGATTTAACGGTGGGATAGGAGACATGGAAACAAATAACTGATACAGAAGTGAATGAGAAAAGTACAAACCACCACTTTGTTCATAATAACCCTATGAAGTAAAGGTCCCACACATGACAATCTTTCCATTTTATAGACTGTGGTATATTGGGGAAGAAAAGGGATGAGCTTGTTCAGATTCAAGAAGACAGGAAATAGGCACTAGGACCAGAGGATCCTGGAGCCAGGGCTGAAAGGAACGCCAGAGCCCATTTAATTCAAAGCCCTCATTTCACAGATGACGAAACCAAAGTCCAGGAAAGCTCTATTATTTGTCCAAAGTCACCCAGATAATAAGTAACAGAAGCAGGATTTGAACCCAAGCCCTATGACTCCAGAAGCAGTTATTTTTTACTCTACTATATTGCCTACAGAGGGAACATAGTATTAAGGAGGGGGAGGGGATCATAGCCTGGAAGATCTGAGTTGAGTCACACCTCTGTCACATATTTGCAGTGTTACCCTAAGAAAGTCACTTAACTTCTGACCACAAGCAATTCTCCAAGATAAATTAAGGAACAGTTCCCCACATCAAAGAAATCACAAGTCTGGGCTTACCTCCCACTGATTTTTTTAAGGCCCAGAGTGACCTGTGAAGTATAACCCAGGGTTACACAGATACTAATTGGAACTCAGATTTCAATCCATATTTCCTATTTCTAAAATCCTACATAGTTTTTAGCAGACTATTGTCTGGGATATGCCCACCTAGATGCCCAGCCAAATCATCAAGCTCAACATGTTTAAAATTGAACTTAGGGGCAGTTAGGTAGGGCAGTAGATAGAGCACCAGCCCTGGAGTCAGGAAGAACTGATTTCAAATCTGGTCTCAGACACTTACTAGCTGTGTGACCCTGGGCAAGTCACTTAACCCTGATTGCCTTCCCCTGGAAAAATAATTGAACTTAGCATCTTCGTTTCTAAATCTCACTCTCCATCTAACTTCTACACTTCTGTTAATGGGACCACACAGCAGACTAGAAGCTCCTTGTGGGAAGAGACTATTTTTTTGGTCTTTGTATTCCCAGGGCCTAGCACAGTGCCTAACACAAAGTGGATGTCTACTATTGAACTGAATTGAATTGTATTAGGCAACACCAGAGCCCACCACCTATAACCTGGTCCTATTTACACAGTGAATCAAATAGTAACTGTGGCTGATGCCCAAAGCACCCGAGCAATATTTCAGAGGTGGTGCAAAGGGGTGAGGAAACCCACCAGAACTCAACTCTAGAAACTGTCAACATTGTCCAAGCCACAGAAAAAAATTCTTGTGTACCCACTTTTGTTTATAAGAAAGTCACCAAGAAAAACCCAAGAGAGCTAGGATGCAGGCTAATGTCCTGCCCTGGACTACCTAAAGTTTCTTTCTTTCTTTCTTTCTTTCTTTCTTTCTTTCTTTCTTTCTTTCTTTCTTTCTTTCTTTCTTTCTTTCTTTCTTTCTTTCTTCCTTCCTTCCTTCCTTCCTTCCTTCCTTCCTTCCTTCCTTCCTTTCTTTCTTTCTTTCTTTTTTTTTTTTGGTGAGGCTATTGGGGTTAAGTGACTTGCCCAGGGTCACACAGCTAGTAAGTGTCAAGTGTCTGAGGCCGGATTTGAACTCAGGTCCTCCTGACTCCAGGGCCAGTGCTCTATCTACTGCACCACCTAGCTGCCCCCTACCTAAAGTTTCTTAACTGTTCCCAGATCCCCCAGTCACTGGTGTACTTCACCCCATCATTACTTATCTGTGATCATGTTGTATCCCCCTAGGAGAATGTAAGGTCCCTGAAGGCAGATACTGTCTCATTTTTATCTTTATATCTCCAGCACCTAGAAAGTGTTTCATGAATACCCACCCACACCCCCCATGCCTCTCACAAGTACAACCAAAAGGTATAAAGGAAAGAGTCCATGCCTAGTAAGGAGAGGAGTCAGGAGACCTAGGTTCTTGGCCTTGCTTTGCCAGTAACTCACTGTGTTATGTTGAAGAAGTAACAACCTCTCTGGACCTCAGTTCTCTCCAGAGAAAAACAAGGGACTAGAATTTTATGATCCCCTGAGGTCTCTTCCAGCTCTGACATTCCACAAGTCTAACTATAGAACTGAGCCCAATGTGAATTCATTCATTCTCAGCCAAAACTATTTACTGAGCATTCACTGAATGCTGAATCTCTGACATGAAGCACTCTCAGGGAGACCCATCCCCTGCTTTAGGGAGTTCAAAAACCTCCTCTGGGAGCCAGAGCACACACCAGCAAGCATGCCTGACAAACACTTATGTGCCTGTATGTCAACACCACTTCTTTAAAGCTGAAACAACAAATCCAAATTTGAACAGACATCAATGACAAGAGTTGATCCAGATCAAACTCAACAACTCATGATGACCTGACAGCTACATCTGCCTCTACAGCCATCCAGCTCCTGGTTCTCCCCCCATCCTGTGTCCCTAGAGTTGGGGGACACAAGGGGAGGAATAGCAGAGGGAAGCACAGCACCTTCCTACCTTTCCCGTCCCTTTACACCTTATTCTTCATCACCTCTCCCTGCCAACCACATCTTCTTCCATCCATTGACATTGACCTCCTTGATGCTCCTCACATATAAACACTCCATCTCTCAACTCTAGGCATTTTCACTGGCTCTCTCCCAAGTCAAGAATTCTCTACCACCTTATTTCTACTTCCTGGCTTCCTTCAAGTCCCAACTAAAATCCTACCTTCTATAAGAAGCCTTTTCCAATCCCCTTTAATCCATGTGTCTATCCTCTCTGGATTATCTCCCAATTTATCTTTTCCCCCCAGTGTTTCTTATTCATAAGTAGTTGTTTACATATTGTCTTCCCCATTAGACTGTGAGCTTCTTGAGAGCAGGGATTTTTTTTTTGCCTTTCTTTGTATCCCTAGCACTTAACATAGTGCCTGACACAAGGTATGAATTTAATTTCATGCTGACTAACTATCTGACCCCACCAATTTCTACTCCCCCTCCCCATCCTAGGCCACTTCACACTCCCATGTATCTCAACTAAACCTGCTCTCCCACCACCCCACTGGGACAAGAAATGAAGGGCAGGAAGGAGGAGGACATAGGAAGTTAGGGAAGATGCAATCTATCACACCCTTGATTTCAACAGACAAGTACCATGTGTGGGAATTCAAACAACATTTTATGCATGTAAAACACTATGATTTCCCTTCCCCAATGTAATACAAGCCTCTGGCAGCCAACATGCTATTAACTTTCTATAATAATCTGTATTTGCAACTTGTCTGGGAGATATCTGCCAGGGAAAATTCACCATTGAATTTGGGGGCTTTTTTGTTTACATTTTCTACTCCAAAAAGGAACATCATTGGTATTCAATTCCCATGGTTTGCTATTTTCTAGGGGTTTCTCTTTTGTTGTGTCTTTTTAAAGAACAGGAGGCATTTCAAAAATAATCATGAGTTTCTATGGTTGGAAGCTACCTTCAAAATTCATCTAATCCATTTTCTATCCAGGAAAGATAGTCCCCAGATCATCCCAGAGTCCATATCTCAAATACTACCAGCTGTTCTGATAGTCATGCCTCAGGAATGGGACTGTGAGGCTAGAAGAAGGAAGCTAAAATTATCCTGGGGATGGAAGGGTATTTGTTTTTTCCGCCAAGGATAGACAAAAGTAAACTATAAAGTACCATACACATATGAAAAGATAACTTGACAGTTTGGAAAGCATTTCATACATACATATGTTGTTTCACATCACCCCAGTGAATGAGGGGTAATAATCCTCATTTCATAGATGAGGAAACAAAATCTCACAGAAGTTGTCCAGGGTTATGTGGCTCATTAGCAGAGATAGGACTTGAATTCAGGCCTTCAAACTCTGATTTCAGGTCTCTTTCAACTATATCCAATGTTAAAAGATTAAGGTCCTTTAGTCTGAAAATATGGGTGCTGAGATTATGACATATGGTCATATGATATATGATAATAAGATTATAGATTTTAGAGCTGGAAGGGACCTTAGAGACCACTAAAACCAACCCCCTTTATTTTATAGATAAGGAAGCTGAGGCACATAGAGCCTAATTGACTTGCAAGTGCTTGAGGTAGGATTTGAAACCAGGATATCCTGTCTCTAAGTCCATTCCCTATGTACTACATCATGGTGCCTCTCCAATGAAAGTCTATACAATTAAGAGAATAGAGAGGGTGAATATCAAATCCTGTGCCACTAACCACCCCCCCCTTAAAATACAAAGGACTTAGTTTTAGTATAAGGAAATATTTCTTTTTTTAAATACTTCTTCAATTTGGGATCTGTGTGGAAACTCCTTCCGTCATCATAAAATATAGCCCTTCTATGACTTACATATGCACTCTTTGAATAGTTACTAATGATAAAATCCATCACATGCTGGTCAACCTCTTCCACACTTAGCCAGCTGGTCCTCAGAGACAGACACAAAGACTTTCTGTCAGGTTATGTGACTTTGGCCAGGTGGTTTGGCCTTACCAGGCCTCAGTTTTTTCATCTGTGAAATGTGAGGACTGAACTAAGTGACTACTGAGTTCCCATCCATTTCTGGATCAATCCCCCTATATCCATATGACCATTAGAGGCATAACTAGGGTATAGCATATGGTACTTTGGCTTAGGACATGAAATTTAGTAACCTAACAACACCTTATGAAGGGACACATTTCCTCTCCTGCCTGTTTTGCCCTTACTGGGGCTGGGGAGCAGAGGGGAGGAAGGGAAGGGAAGAGTAGCAGTGGTCTCTATAGACCGTATCGACAAACATTCAACCTTCACAGCCCAGGTGAGCTTCCTCATCACTCTGTGTCCCTGATGCTTGCTCCCAGTGAAAATATTGCTGATTTATAGCTGTAGTAACCAAGCCCATATTTTAACCCTTTCCAAGTTAGAAAATCCCATGAAAGGCAAGGACCATGTGTCTTATAAACTTTGTCTCTCCCCCAACACCTACATGGCTCAGTGATTTACACACAGTAGACATATGATAAATGTTTGCTGAATTGAGTTGGCAGGTACTTCTCTAAACCATTAACTTGTCCTTCATTAAAGACAGATCACAACCTGGCTATGTGTTATAATTATAGGGAGCTGCCTGAGAATTAGAAAGGTTAAGCGACTTGCCCACAGTTTACAGTTAATAAGTGTCAGAGGCAGAATTTGAACCCAGGTTTTTCTCCCTTGAAGACAAGCACCCTATCCACTTCTGTCTCTCCTTTTCCAAAAAACTCAGAAAAGGAGGTCACTCTAAATATTCATCAGCCATCATCATCTGCCAGACAGCAGATATCATGGATATTTACCTCTCCAGGAGTCTATGTGCCAGGGCATTCTATGAAAAATGACAACTTCTCCCTCTGCTATGGTCCCATCTAACTCGAAGTAAGACAAATTGATTTCTACCTGCTCCTCAAAAGAACTGGGGCCTGCAGGGAAAGACCCAGAATGATGAGAATTCTTCAATAATTCATTGAGTTGGCCTATCTCCAAAGACAGGCAGTCGATGAACTCCGGTGACGGTACAGAGGAATGAATTTGTGAAACAAAAATAACTTGCATTTATATGCCACTTTAACAACTGCAAAATGCTTTGCATACATTATAGCATCTGATACAGTAACCCTGAAAGGTTATCTTTTCTGTCCCCATTATAGGAGCTATGACCATTCCCATTTTACAGATGCAGAAGTTGAGAATCAGAGAAATTTAGAGACTTGTCCAAAGTCACCTAGATACTAACTGTCTGAAATGGGATTTGAACCAGCCTTCTTAACTTCAGGTCTAGCCCTCCATCCACTTTAACCATACTGATGATCAAAAAGAGAGTGATGGAATCACTGCCTTGATTTCTTACAAGAACTATGATTGTCCTGTCTTGACCCATACCAGGAGTGTGCTGGAGCCAGCTCAAACCAGATCCCAAGAGCTGACTGTTAAATTTCCATTGTGAGCATTTATACCTCAGAAATCAGTAAATGCCACAAATCAAGGATCGGTTTATTGTTTTGTTGATCTTTAAATTTAAGAAAGTGATGGAGAAAATGTTAATAATAAAGATTCAACCTAAAAGTGTGTCGTGTGTACTTTCTTTTTTTTTCAGAGAAGCCTTTGTTATACATTACCAGCACACACTTGAATAAGGCTCATGATGTACAGATGAAACCCAGTATGGAAGCAGTTAGTGAAAGATGACTACCCTCTAAGAAGAACTCCTCAAGCTATCTAACAGGATGGTATTATGAAAAGAGTGCTGACCCAACCAGATTAAAATGTACTTCTGATCTGCTTTTAATGTGTTGCTATATTAACAAAGAAATACAGTCAATCCTCAACTTTCACAGGGGTGATGTTCCTAGAAAATGGTGCCAAAGTCAAAAGGGTGAGTGTTGATATATTGAACCTATGGAAAATAGGGAGCTAGGTCTCCACAACCACCCATAATTGTAATCTTTCACTAGAGATTGCTGAACATACACTTTTCTGCATACAATTCTTTATAACAAAACATTAATTCTGACAAAATGCACTTTTCCCAACACAGTAACCATGAAATAACCAGTAAAATTTAATACACAAAATAAAATTGGTAACATGCAAAACATTTTCTTGTGAGTACCTTCCTCCTTTTTTGCATATATAACAAACAGTCCAAAATTACACATCATGCCTCTCATTTTTTATCTCTACTGCAGATAGCTGTGAATGTTTCCAATGTAAAAGTGAAAATGAAGTTACTAGTAAAATCATCAGAATGCTTCAAGTCTTCAAAGTTAAATATGCAAATGATGAGGATTGATTGCATATAAACAGATTTGATTTTCTAAGTCAATATGTGCTCACAGGATCCTTATGCACAGTTTAACACCCCTGTTTCTCTTTTAAGTTGACACCACTGGATTAGATGACCTTAAAGGTCCCTTCCATCCCTAAATCTAGGATTCTAGGATTTTCACAGCCTTCGGAAAAAAGGACAACTTAATTAGCCACGGAGTTGCTTCTCCACCAGCTAAATAGTATTAGAGCAGAAACTAAAACTTGCTTTTTTTTCCTCCCTTTTTCTCCCCCTCCAATCCCATCCCATCCCATTCCAATCCCTACCTTTAGACTAGCTTTAAATTACTCTGTACTCCCAGGGTATTGGCAACACTGAATTAGTAATGCTAAAAATTTATCTTTACAACCTATTGTCTTAGGTAAGATTGTATCAGTAGCTCCAGATGGACCAGTCTCCAAGAATAATTCCACTTCACCTTATCATTGACAGAAATCACATTTACATATTCCACTGGTAAAACCGATAATGCAAGGGATGATTAATGTCCCTGATGTACTGATACCTGTAGACTGTTTGATCAATGTCTCCCCAAGCAAGTGTCTTTCATTCTGGATGCTCAGAGTCCAAAAACCACTCTGTGATTAATGTAACTAAATGTTTGGGGTCAGCTCAAGCTGCAGTCTCTGTTCCTGATTTCCCCGCCACACTAAAGAGAGGTCACAGAAGAGTGGATTAGTCATGTGGAGAAAAAGTCTGGGTGCATAATGTCCAATATCTCCTTAAGGGAAATGACAGGGTCTGGTCCTAGAAAATTTCCCCCAGAGTTATAATTCACACCAAAGAATCCACACAACAGTTTTCCTCCTTGTTAAGCAGAAGAAACAACAGGCCTGTTCTCAATTTAACAATTAAGGACTGGTGGGGTTCGGGGATGATGCCTTGCTGAAGGTTAAACATATTCAGCTTTATTTATTACATTTAGTTAACTAGGGAAACCCACATCTCTCAAGCTATTCCCCAGAGAGATGTGAGCACAGGCTAAACAGAAGAGAACAAAAGGTAAGGAAAACAGGAGAAGGAGTTTCTTCTTTCATTGCCTCCTGTCAGGAGAAACAGAGGGGGGAAATGTGTTTTTAGAAATGTGTTTTAATAATTGGTCTTTAGTACCACTTAAACGGGGTACCTGAGATGCCTGGTGAGTAGAGTGCAAGTTAGGGTGTGGGCCCTATTAACTCAACCCTCTGTGACATGACTTGTGGTGAGCACCACACATAAATGTCACACAGCACAAAGGGACAATTTGCCTGGCATTCCCCGGCCAAGCTTCTGATGTCAGGAAATCTACTTTCCGTTGGAAGCCAATGCTTCAGGAAATTTATTCACTATCAGTCCATTTGCATAATCATATGCATATTTAACACCCAACTAAGCCAGGCTGCGCCTAGCTGTGGGTCCTGAGGAGTACATATTTAAGAATACATTACTACAAGAATATGTTGATGTCTCTTGGCCCATTCCCAAGTCACACAAGTGCTTTGTGATTAAAGGCCCAAACCAGAAAATATTAAGAAAGAATCTGAAAGCAAACCTTATAATCAAAACCCAAAGAAGGAGGATGGAAGGGGAAGAGCACAAGATGAAGAGCCCTGGTCCTGGGGACAAGGTCTTGATACCCAAAGTATATAGACAGAACTATTACTAGCGCAAGGCAAACCAGATTTTACCCTTATGTATCTATAGGAAGAAAGGAAAGGAGAGGGAATGAGCTTTCTACCAAGATTATTGCCACATCTATGCCTTGACTGGGCTGTCGTCTTGTGGCCTGTGAAAACTCTCTTGGGCTGTGACCCCAGGGTTCTGTCTCTATGACAATACTGTTCAAGGACCCACATTCCCCCACCCCAACCCCCAGTAGGGGAAGGAGGCCCAACAATTCAGGAAACAGGCCCTCTCCTCTCTTGGCACAACTGCACCTATAATCAAACTGTCTTCTGTGATACTGCCATGAGCTCATTAGAGTGTAAGTTCCTTGAGAGCAAAGACTATTTTGGGCTTTTGTCTTTGTCTAGCCTAGTGCTTAGTCCAATGCCTGGCACCTACTAGCAACTTAATCAATTCTTCTTGATTTGACTTGTTGCCACTACCATTATAGCACCTCTCCCCTCACCCACAACAATCACACACATCCCCCCAAAAAAACCTGAATTCCCACTTAAGATTCTGTATATAAATATAATTTAAAATATGGGGGAAAGCATATAGGACAGCTTCCTGTAAAAGCAATAGAGTGAAATGTCAAAAGTCATGGACTCTAATCCCAACTTTCCTATGTTATGGCCTTCTCATAACTTCCCCTTACCTTTGTATTTCCCAATGTAGTCAACATAAAACAATATCTACTTCTCCAACAGAGGGTTGTTAGGAAAGAAACACCTTCTAGAGCCCTTGTCCTGTAGGCTTCTGGCTCTGGGCAGAATTCTTGCCCAAAAGACTTATAGCTAAAAAGGGTCTTAGAGGATAATATTTTTCAACCTGCTCATTTTATAGATGAAGAAACTGAGGCCCAGAGAGGGAGAATGACTTGGTCATGTTTGCACTTGGTAATAAGTCATCAGGCTCTGAACCAAGGTCTTCTGACTCTAAATTTGGTGATCTATCCACTGTACCACATCATGAAAGTCTAGGCAATAAGTTGTTGTTAAGTTGTGTCCAACTCTTCATGACCCCATTTGGGATTTTCTCGGCAGAGATACTGGAGTGGTTTGCCATTTCCTTCTCCAGCTCATTTTACAGATGAGAAAACTGAGGTAAACAGGGTTAAGAGACTTCCCAGGGTCACACAGCCTGATTCCAAGCCCAGTGCTCTATCTACCACACCTCCTAGCTGACCCAGGTAATGAGAGATTTACTTATTCTTCAATTTAACAAATATTAGGGAATATCTACTGCTACTCAGCTAGCTCTGTACAATGAACCAATCATCAGGTAATAAGTGTTCTATAGTTCTATGAATAACCTTTTCCATTATCCTGGAAAGAGAATGGTAGCAGATAATTTGGGGAAACTGAATTTTATATTCATTAGTTGAGTGTAAAATACCAGCTGTTGCTGACCCCTTACTAGTATTAATAGTAGGATCTTGAGAGAAAAAAAGGAAAGACTAGGAAAGTTTCTAGAACTAGACAGTTGGCTTATATGGAATGAAGGCTAAGGGACTGAAGGTACATTAGATCAAACATACATAGAGGTGGAGGAATTATGCTATTATAAGCAAGTAGAATTTACAATGCTTTCAGAGAATTTAGAGCTAGAAGTTTTGCTAATGCATTTTCCCTCATTTTACAGATAACCTGAAGCCTAGAGGAAGGAAATCAAAGTTTCAGTTAGTGACAGAGCCAGGATTTGAACCCAAGTCCACTGCCTCCAAATCAGATTTTCTTGTCGCTATGTCACATGCCCTCCCAAGACTGCCTCAAGACTATGGGGAAGAAGGGCTCCCAATTTGAAACAATGGGGGGAAAGCATTGGTTCTTGGAATCAAATCATCTGGGTTCAAATCCCACCTTTAAATGCCTACTGCCTATATGACATTGGGCAAATCACTTAACCTCTCTGGGACCCCAGTTCATCATCTGAAAAATGAGGGATTGGAACTAGGGGGGCTCAGAGATGCCTTTCATCCCTAGATCTATGATTTTATGATCCTAAGCAGGATTAAAAAGACCACGTTTGACAACCACTCCCCACCTTGACAAATCATCAGTAACCAATGACAATGCAGAATGCTCAATCCGCCAGGAGGCCATCTCCTCAACCCTAATCCCTTTAGAACAGAAGTGCCAGCCAAAGTGCCCCCAGGAAGATTCTAGCCTTGAATTGGTAAAGAAATCTTCTCCCCTCTACCTTCATTCAAGATTCTACTCACTAAAAAAAAAAAAAAAAGATTCTACTCAAATCCCAACTTCTACAGGCCACCTTTCCTAATCCCTGCCTCCACCTGCCCAGTGCTTTCCCTCTGAGAATACCTCCTATTTACCCTGAAGGTGACTTATATGTGAAGAACTGTTTACATGTCATCTCCTCCATTAGGAAGTGAGCTCCTTGACAGTAGGCTCTGTGTTCTTACCTTTCTTCCTATGCCCACCAATTAGCAAAGTGCCTGGTATGTAGTAAGTGCTTAATAAATGCTTAAGACTGACCATTTGACTTACACAACCAATTGGGAAGGGTAATCTATTAACCCTACAGGAAAGTAGGAGGGGAAGAGGATAAGGAAGGAAGGTAAAAGAAGGGAGGGAAGAGTGGGGGAGGGGGCAGTCAGAAGTAAAACACTTCTTAGGAGGGATAAGGTAAAAGAAGATAGAAAATAGAGTAAACATCATGGGAAGGGAATAGGATGGAGGGAAACAGTTATGATGATTGATTATAATGGCAAAACATATGGTACCTACTTTGCTGGGCTATCGTGAAGAAAATTCTTTGTCAAGTTTAAGGTACCATATAAAAGTTATGATGAACAGGATGCTATCAGAAAAACCTGGAAAGACCTAGCAGAGTGAAATGTACTATATACAAAATAATAGCAATAGTGTAAGATGATCTGCTGTGAAGGACATGGTTATTATCAGCAATGCAATGATACAATATAACTCTTTTTAAATTTGCTTTTTAAAAAAATTTTATGGGTTTTTTGGTTGTTGTTTTTGGTGGGGCAATGAGGGTTAAGTGACTTGCCCAGGGTCACACAGCTAGTAAGTGTCAAGTGTCTGAGGCTGGATTTGAACTCAGGTCCTCCTGAATCCAGGGCCAGTGCTTTATCCACTGTACCACCTAGCTGCCCCTGATCCTATATAACTCTGAAGGACTTATGAAAATTGCAATCCATCTACAGAGAAAGAACTGATGGTATCTGAAAACAGATTGAAGCATAATTTTTTTTTATCGTTCCTTAATCTGAAGTTTTGTTTTTGTCTGTTTCTTTCACAACCTGGCTAATGTGGAAATGTTTTGTATGACTACTCATGTATAACTTATATTGAATTGCTTGAGTTCTTGGGGGTGGGGGTGGGGAGGGAGGTGGAATACAAAGTTTTAAAAACGATGTCAAAACTTGTTTTTACATGTAATTTGGAAAATAAAATTCTAAACAGGAAAAAAAGACAACATTTGAGACAGATGCAGTGAGAACTTTAGCAAACCTAAGTCCTAGGAAATTATTTAAACTGCTTTGCCAAAGTCTCACCTGTAAAGTTTTTCCCCTCCTCCAAATGGGGCTTAAGGGGGCCTTACTTCCTGCACAAATTCCCAAGGAAATCTTATTCGATGCTCCCTGATGCATTTCTGGAAGATTGGCCTCTTGCTACAGATTCCATTGGCTTCAAGTGAATTCCTCAACTTGTATAAATACAAGAAAGAAAAATACCTATTTGCCTACTAAATGGGGTGGGATGTTTGCCTTTACAGACTGAGATGGTTTGTGTAGTTTTGGAATTTTCTAAAAAGGTAAAGAGAACATGAAGGAGGGGAGAAGCTTCCCTCTATAGCCAAAACACAAATTCAATAAAAGGAAAAAAAATCATTTCAATAAGCAATCCTGAGGAAAAATACAGAACCCAATTTTATTCATAAAACAACTGATTTACAGCATTCTAGCTAAAAGCAGCTTTTAACTTAGGGGAACTGTAAGAGCCTCTGAGAGTCTATTTATTATTCAACAAAATATTCAAGATTAATAAAGGTATCTTTAATACTAATATAGCGGCTAGAGCTAATGTATGTAAAATAATTATTATGAAAAGTATTATCAATAATTTGAGGAATAATGTACATGCATAATGAATGAATTTTGCCCTTGGGTATTAGCTTACATCTTGGCCTGATTTCATATGGAAAAACTCTGCATTACAATGAAAGGCAGAATGATCACACAGTATAACTGCTAGCTTTATCACTGCTTGGAAGGATCCTAAAACTGTCAAACAAACAGAAAAAATGACATTTGCTCCTGTGATCCATCTCATACAGGACTGGGGACATCGAGATTTATCGTTCTTACAGTAATAGGAACAACCTGAACGCCCAACTGATTTGCAAAATTATAATTATTTGGCTATGAAGATGTAAATCAAGATAAAAGAAAATGACCAGACACCACCACAAATGTGCCACCAGACTCTGAACAAGGGAGAAGGTGCTTGGTTTTATTTTATTAGTCAAAATATTTCTCATGCTGAAGTTCCTAGGAGCAGAGAAAGAAGAGCTGGAAGAGTCTTTGGAGAGCTCAGGAAGAGAACTCTGCAATCAAAAGGACCTCAAAGGCTATCTAGTCAAACTCTCTCATTTTACAGATGAGAAAACTGAGGTTTGGCAGAGTTAATGGATTTCCCAAGTTCATGCATATAGTAAATAGCAGAGGCAGGATATGAAATCAGATCTTTTGATTCCAGAGATCATTCACTCCAACCCCCATTTTTTTCCAGAAGAGGAAACTGAGGCCCAGAGAAGGGAAATCTGTTGTCAGAGGACATGGGTAGTAATCGACAGACAGGGTTAGAACCTGTGTCCCCTGACTCCAAATGCAGGTCCCTTCCCCTAGGCTGCCAGCATTTGTTAGGGGCATTTCCTCTGGCTGTCCACCATGCCTGGAATGAACTCCCTCCTCCACTCTGACTATTGATCTCTCTGGCCCTTTAAGTCCCAACTAAAATCCCACCTTCTACAGGAAGTCTTCCCCAATCCCTCTTAATTCCAGCACCTTAATTATTTCTGATTAATGGTGCATTTAGCTTATTTTTATATATTTATTTGCATGTTGGCTTCCCCACTGATGGAGCTCCTTGAGAGAACTATCTTTAGCCTCTTTTCCTATCCCCAGTACTTAGCACATAGCAGGCACTTAATAAATGTTTATTAATTGACTGATTTTCAAATAGTGAATGGTAACTGCATGAAAAGGAAAATTGCTTTTGACTTTCAAGAATTGGTAAGAGCTGCCTATTCACTGTTTATTTGAATTCATGAAGGATGTGTAATATTGTCATCATACAGAATTTTGCCCAGTCTATGACTTTGTAGCTAAGTCCTGGAGAGCTTCCTGGGGTACATAGAGATTATGTGACTTTCTCACAGTCATAAAGCTAGTAAACTTTAGAGATAGGATTAGAAGCAATCCCAGGATCCTTCTGCAACCCAGTTCAGCATTCTATCTATTTACTCTATACCATAATGACTCTATGCCCCCTACTTCATATGCTTAAAAAAAAACTTTGGTTGTACATATGTGACTATACAGTTATAAATATTTAAAGGAAGTTTGGAGGGAATTATTGATAAATCAGTATCATTACTAATAGATTTCATTGTAAATAATTTTGAGTTTGAAATTCAACCAGGGTTGTGTTTTTGTTTTATTCTGTAAAGTCAAATTTTTATTTCTGAAATTATTTAGAAGTGAATTGGTAGGACTTTTAATTATTTTTTTTGCAGGGCAATGAAGGTTAAGTGACTTGCCCAGGGTCACACAGCTAGTACAAGTCAAGTATCTGAGGCTGGATTTGAACTCAGGTCCTCTTGAATCCAGGGCCAGTGCTTTATCCACTGCACCACCTAGTTGCCCCCAGGACTTTTAATTTTTAAAAAATGCTTAAGATTCTAACCCAGTTTCTTTTCTTTGGGAGGAATTTTCCATTTTTCTCTGTATTCCAAAGTATGTACAGCTCCCTTTTAGGAACAAAGTCTTCCCAAATTAAGCAAATCAACTCATGTATAAGTCTGGTGAAGCTGGATTAAACTATGGACAGAACTGAGAATAATGGACCAACATCTATTTGGCAAACTCCTTAGGGCAGGGTTTTCCCAACTGTGGGACATATCCCACCACAGGGCAACAGCCAAAATTATTTGGTGTTTTTTAGTACAAGTTCCACACATATAAAACTGCTTTTTTCAACAAAAGCAAAGCACAAATCAAAGTAAAAAAACAAACAAACAAACAAAAAAAAAAACAAGACTAGCCCTGTTTCAACTAACAGTGAGTGCTGCTTTAATTTTAAATAAAATATGAGCCAAGAAAAAAAATGTTCCAGTAACTTTGTAGATAAAAAATGAGGTGTCATTATTAAGGTTTGGAAATCACTGTCTTCATCTAACAAAAATGACAATAAAAATTCACAGTTCTAAAGTGCTTTACCATTTACAAATCACTTTCCTCACAATGACCCAGGATAGTTATTGTCATCTTCATTTTACAGAAAAGGAAATTGAAGCCCAAAGTGAGGAGAGACTGTTTGGTAGGACAGAAAGACTTGGAGACAAGATTTTGCATGAATTTATTTACTCTTTACTAACCATGTGACCCTGAAAATGTCTCTATACCTCTCTTGGCCTCATTTTCTCCCCCTTTCATGACATATCCTTAAAGATGTTACAAGTTTGTCCTTTACATGATGGGGTTGGAACTGATGCTTAGGTTTGAGCCATCATTTCAAACGGTCTGATTTAACTAAAACCAATTTGTATTCCCAGTGATTTCAGGGCCTATAGAACACATTGCCCCAAGCCTGTTTACAAATGTGTCAACCAAATCGCACTGCAGACGATATGAGACTTAATTAAACCCAAGCTAGACTTTACCAAGAGGGAGAGAGAAATGCTCTGCTGGATCCTTTTCCAGCAAATTGGTTTCTTAAAATGTGAGTATATTGGGAAGAACACTTAGGAATGATTACGGAGAGGAGAAGGTTGTACAGGGTGCACCTGCCAAGACAGTGAAGAATGGGGCCAAATGGGAGTGAATGGACAAATTAATGATTAAGGAAGATGTTTTTTATTCTAGAAGCTATGTCCAGCCCGGCCTCCCAGGTTTAAGCAATCTTTCACTGTCAACAGGGGCCGGGAGATTGATTCAATTAAGATTAGCAGAGTCGGAAAAATGGCATGGGTTAGTTGTGATTGGTATTGTCTTCTTTCTCATCTCACGATGGTGGTGACCCCTACAACCAATGGAGTTTAGATATATTAGGTCATGAGGAAGGTGAAAGTGTGTGCATGGTATGTGATGCAGGGGCCAGAGAAGCAGAGAAGGGGTATTTTTTTATCTTTTAAAACCCTATTCTCCATAGCCTGTCTTGAGTTTAATTTCATTATAATTAGATCCTTCTTCTACAAGATCACTGTTGTCATAGTTGTTGTTCAGTTATGTCTGACTCATTGTGGCCCTGTTTGGGGTTTTCTTAGCAAAGATAATGGAGTGCTTTGCCATTTCCTTCTCTAGCTCACTTGACAAATGAGGAAACTGAGGCAAACAGGGTTTAAGTGACTTACCCAAGGTCATACAGCTATTAAGTTGTAGAGGTTGAATTTGAACTCAGTTCTTCCTAACTCCAGGCCCAGCACTCTAACCACTGCTATCCACAATAAAGAGGTAGAAAAACTCTGAAGGGGGGGGGGTTACTGAGAGATACAGTTTTCTGAATCAAATTAATGTGCTTCCTGGTCTTGTTCATTCTAAGATGACCTGAGTTGTTTTCTATAATCAGTCAGAAAGTCAACAGCAGAACCATCAGGAAGGTCTAAGGGTTTCTTGAATAATAAGACCTAAACAGGTAAACTTGGCATCTCCTGGCAAGGCAAAATTCCTTGGGTGTTTTGTTGTTGTTGTTGTTTTGGGGGGGAGAAAATAGAGATCAGAAGGAGTTTGAGGGGCAGCTAGGTGGTGCAGTGGATAGAGCACCAGCCCTGGAGTCAGGAGGAACTGAGTTCAAATCTGACCTCAGACACTTAACACTTAACTAGCTGTGTGACCCTGGGCAAGTCACTTAGCCCCAATTGCCTTACAAAAAAAAAAAAAGGTGCTTGAAATTAGAAAGCATGAGGTAGGTGGCAAAGTGGATAGTGTTCTGGGCCTGAGGTTGGGAAGACCTGAGATCAAATTCAGCCTCTGATGCTTGCTAACTGTGTGACCCTGGGCAAGCCACTTAATCCTGTTTAATTCAGTTTCCTCTTCTATAAAATGAGCTGAAGAAGGAAATGGCAAACCACTCCAGTATGTTTGCCAAGAAAACCCCAGATGGGGTCACAAAGACTGAGACATGACTGAGCAATGACAATCCGTGAGAGAGTGGAAGAGGCAGAAAATCTAGGTTCAAAGCCCAGCTCCACTATCTGCTATCTCTGTGACTTTGAACAAGCTACCCAATCTCTGGGCCTTAATTTCTTCATCTGTAAAATGAGGGAGTTGTATGAGCTTGCCTTTTAGCTCATTAATTAGGTCTTCCTTTCCATCTTTGGGCAAGTCATTGATTCTTTCTGGGCTTCTATAAAATAAGAGTTGTATTAGATGACCTCGAAGGTCCTTTCCACATCTCAATCTATTAACCATTCATTTATCTGCCTTTGTGACTTTGGGCAGATCATTTGATCTCACTGGAGATCAGTTTCCTCAGCTGAAAAAAAGGAGGTTGAATTTGATGACCTCTAAGTCCCCTCCCAATTCTATGTCTATGATCCTACCTCTGATCTTGAGACGAACGAAGTCGAGCAATGATTTACACTACACTCTTTTTAGTAGGGGAGCTGAGGTGATTTGTTTTGTTTTGTTTTGTTTTCCCAGAAGCTCCTTTAGCAGCACCTTTGCTATCCACAAGTTAATCCAAAGTATAGAGTTTTGTTTATTCCTGTTTTCCAAGGGTTTGTATCAGAAAACCAGTGGGCAAATACTTAAAATAAATGTACGCAGCAATTTATCTTTGCTTCCAAATCCTTATTCAGACCCAGTTGCCGGGGAAATGTAATGAAATTGGCACTCTCCACTCAGTCCCTGGTGGCATTAGTTCACATTACAAAATCATTATCCATAATTTGACACTATTGTGCATCGTTAGCTTAGGAAAGAACGTGTTCTGCAGCTCTAGGGACAGTGGTCCCTCCAGATGAAGTTGGGCTTATGTGATGGGGAGAGTGGTGAGAAGTGCATCTGTCTGGTTAGTAATGAAGACTTTGATGTTCAGAGCTGCTCAGCCCTTAACACTCATCAAGACAGATACGACTCAGAGAAAGAGGGGAAAAAACAGGAAAGCTGTTTTCTTAAAGGACAACTAAGAAACATGCACAGAACCCTTGGCTTAAAAGCAAAAGATTTAATCTGCTTTTTTCTCTCCATTGTTTCTCTGAAACCTACTGGGCACACATGGCAAACCCAGAGCTTAACATACACTCTCTCATAAAAATAAATTTGCCTGTGTCTATCAACCCAACATCAATTCAGTTCAGTTTAATTCAACAAGCTTTTATCAGGTACGTACCAGGTACCAAGCACTGTGTTAGGCTCTATTGATATAAAAAGACAGAAATGAAACTGCCCCTATCCTCAAAAGGGGTGTGTGTGTGTGTGTGTGTGTGTGTGTGTGTGTGTGTGTGTGCGTGTGTGTGTGAGTGCATGTGCACTCACATGAATGTGTATGTGATTAAAGTATTTATAAAGAAATTACAATGTGCCAAACATTTTGCTAAGTGCTAACGATACAAAAACAGACAAATAAGACATTCCCTGTCCACAAGGAGCTTGCATTCTATTGGAAGAAGACAATATATAAAGGGGAGCTTTGTGTGTAGATGGGGCTGGGAAGAGAAGGGCAGGCTCAGAGAAGTGCATCAGCATAGTAAGGAGATGGCCAGGAAGTGGTAAGGAGGATACAATATGTATACAGATAAATGCAAAGCAATAAGATAATGTATGTTTTTCAAGTGTATGGAAAACTTAAAAGTTATATAAATGCTACCTGTTATTGCTATTATAAATACAAAATAATTTTGGCTGGGGGTGGGGCACAGCATTGACTACTAGGGAGATCCTGAGCCAAGACTCAAATGGAGCTAGAATTTGGGGAGGGGTGGCTGGGGTGGGAAGGACAGAGAGTATTTGGGGCATAAGTACTCAAAAGCCCAGAAGACAGAGATAAAATGGAATGCAGGATATCCTGAAGGTAGCTGCCCACAAGCTTCTGAAGAAGAGCCAGTTAACATTGAGCTATCAAGACAAGCTCTAATCACAAGGTCCCCACCTAACAGCTGAACTGCCTCCTGCCTGTTGGTAGCACACCTTGGAACCACATCTTTAAACTCTGGAAGCTTGGGTACCAAATGTGACTGATCTTGTACATATGCACAGCCCAGATCAAGCTTTTCTCAGGTAATCAGAAAGAGAGACAGTCTTAGAGTCTCCTCCTTGGGTTACTACACAATGGAAGGGTGGTGATTTGGAGGTAGGCCGAGACAGATTTCAGTTACTTCCTCCTCCCTCCCCCACCAATTCTTCCTACTACAGATGGTAAGGCCCAGGACTCTTCTAAGGGGACCTGTGGATGGAGTAATGATCCACTCCCTCTGCACTCCCCCCAAAATGGTTTTATACCAGTGAAATCAGGTTAAAATGAAAGGGCAGCCTTGAACAGGAAGAGAGATCACAAAAGTGCAACTATAATCAGGAGAGAGAAGGAAGAAGAGAAAGGACAAACTCATCTATATTGTCTATGTGATGGGTAAAATAATTTAGGCATTGATTTTATATATATATACATACATATATATAAATGTGTGTATGTATGTGTATATATACACACATTTGGATTTGGAGATATGTATGTGTGTGTGTGTGTATATGTGTATATATATATATGTATGTAAAGTGTATGAGCCTCAATTCTTTGTTAAAACCAGCAGGAGCATCTTCTACTTTCTTCCTTATTGGTTCTGGGCATCCCCCAGCCCCTAAAATTTTTCAGGGTGGGAAAGTCAAAGGGCCAAAGCAACTCCCCAAATTTATTACACATTGAAGTTAATTCTCCTCCATCCTCTCTCTCCAGGAAGACTCCTCTCCTGAGAGTGGTTTCCCCTTCAGACATCAACATCAACACAAAACTTATATCTAAGGAAAAAGCGAAAAAGAATGAAACTCTATACAATTTTAAGCAGAAACCCTACAGACTTAATGCAAACTCTCAGCCATGAATGCCCTGTTGAAGAGGATCCCTGAAAATAAGTCATCCAAGCTCTGGTTCAGTACTTAAAGCCATGGGAAGTTACTCCCTTACCTCTGAGGGCAGCCCTTGTTCCATTGTTGGACAGCTCTCACTATTAGGAAGATCTTCCTTCTATTGATACTAAAGCACAATCCCTGTGAATTTCCAGCAATTGATCCTAGTACTGCCTTCTGGAGACACACAGAATGAATCTAATCCTTCTTCCACATGACATCCTTTGGGACTTGGATGGATTCATGATTCCAATGGTATAAACTCTCTTCACCAATGCAGATTTTAATCCCTCCATGCCTTCTCATCCTGCATGATTCCTGTCCATGTATTTCCACAAGTCCTCTACAGAGTATTATCCACTACACTACAGACACTTCTCTATTTCTTTATTTTTTTGTTTTTGTTTTTTTGCGGGGCAATGAGGGTTAAGTGACTTGCCCAGGGTCACAAAGCTAGTAAGTGTCAAATCTCTGAGGCTGGATTTGAATTCAGGTCCTCCTCAATCCAGGGCCAGTGCTTTATTCACTGCACCACCTAGCTGCCCCCTCTCTATTTCTTTCAATGTGAAAGGATTCTAATGTATCCCTCAGTTTCATTCCATCTTTCATTCTCAGAATGTGACAAATATTTCTTTCATCAAATATGCCCTGTATAAGACTTTTGAAACCATTTCTCTAGTCAAGGGTTCCCAAAATGGGATACATGAACTGCCAAGAAGCCCGGAAGTATTCTTACTTAGTAAATAATAAAATACTAATATTTGATAAAATGACCCAAGAAGCTTTAATTCCATGTGAAACAATGTATGTCTATGAATCAGTCTTGTGATTTTTCAGTCCTATTCTCAATCAAATCCAAATCAAGAAACGAACTGGAGCTGAACATGATATGTGAGTATTTCTTTAAAAGTATGCTGACAATAAAACTGTTAATTAACAAAAAAACAGAATCCAGGGTCTCATTAATTCACTTGAATGTGAGCACTTACATAGCTAGCGAGTGTCCCAATCTAAAAAAAAAGTTACCTAACATAGTTTTCATTATGAACAAATTAATCTCTTTATTTTATTTCTTAATGTAAGATGCATAATAAACTCTAGAATTTATTTCCCATCATATTTCTTATTGAATAGGTTGTATAGAAGTGTTTAATGGAAGACAAGGGGGTACAAGAATGAAAAAGTTTGGGAATTCCTGCTCTTCATATAAACCAGACTATTAAGAAGACAGATTACACCCACCATGAGCCTTTCTACTAGCCCTTGGATGAGCTATACTTTTGATTTTTCTAACAGTATGGTATCCAATGATTTACAGCCATATGCTTCACTGGGAGAATCTGGAATATTAAAGGGATAAGGTTTTGCAGCAGCAAGCAGTTCACTTTGGATCACATTTAGGCAATTGCTAACTGTTTTTGATGATCCCAAACTTCCACAGATGGTAGCCCTTCAAATAGCTAACGGCCTCCTCAAACATCACCCTCTGTCATTTCAATATAGGCTCTCGAAAGCAGAGCGCAGTATGCTAGAACAAACACATGGTACAGTGGAAAGATTCCAGATTCTGAAGTCAGAGGTTTTGGAGTTCAAATCCAGCCTTAGTCACTTCTAAACTGTGAGACAATTATTAATATGGGGTTTTGGGGGGACACAGGGACCGTTCCCCCCACCCCCACTCAAGGCCTGGCTGGTTCCTCAGAGCCAGCCCAGGTATAGGACAGTTGGAGATGAGACTGATTAAAACACTCAGTAGACAACAGAGATTAAAACCACACCTACCTGAAAGCCTTTTCCCCTCAGAGGGTCTGTCCTCTAGACTCTGACCTCACAGCACCTACTGCTCATTTTAATAGGGACCACCCCCAATTCCAGTAAACCAATAGATTTGAATTATGTTAGCCAATTAGCTTTGAGCAGTGTGTAAGGGCCGCCTCTCCTCTGGACCCCAGAAAGCTTAGGCTCTCTCACAAGCTCTCTATCTAGGTATGTAGGGATTCTGAATTCTGGAGCCATGTGCTCTGTCCTTAGTAACAATATGCTTTACTAAATGCTTAATGCCCCAAACTGGTGCAATAGCCTCTGATTTATAAGTAGAAATATATTAGAAATCCCAACTAAGTTCCCCAATAACTCAGAACAGGGACAGGTGCCCCCAATATATTTCAAACGACACAATTATATGACATTGGCTAAATTATTTGATCTCTCTGGGCCTCCATTTCCTCATCTATAAAACAAGAAGCCTGGATTAGATGATGTCAGAAGTCCCTGCCAACTCTATACATGGGATCCTATGATGGACTAAGTGTGCCTGAGGGTTGAAAAGATGGTAGGTTTGTATAAGTTACAGTTCCTGCCCTTAAGAAGTTTTTCCCTGGGGCAGCTAGGTGGCACAATGGATAGAGCACTGGCCCTGGAGTCAGGAGTACCTGAGTTCAAATCCGGCCTCAGACGCTTGACACTTACTAGCTGTGTGACCATAGGCAAGTCACTTAACCCCAATTGCCTCACCAAAAAAAAAAAAAAAAAAAGAAGTTTTTCTCTAATAAGTCTTATAAAGCTGAAAAACCTTTAAGGCCATACCCAGGGACAGACTGGGAGCCTCTTGTTCAAAGACAAGTTACATTCAGAGAGGTACAGCCCCAGAAAGTTGACTGCCAAGTGATCAATAGTGTGGCTCCCAATCAATCAGCAAATATTTATTAAGTCCTATCTATTTGCCAGGCACTATGCTAAATACTGTGGATACAAAAATGAAAATAAAAGTCCTTGCCTTTATATGGCATATATTTTCTTGAGGAGGAAAAAACCCACAGACACATATAAGTATATACAACACAAATATAAGGTAATTTGGGGGGAAAGCACTAGCAGCATATGTTCAAGTGTGGCAAGGTATGCAATCTGTGCTGGTAGAGGGAATTGTGGGATGTTGTTGTTCAGTCATGTCCAGCTCTCTGTGACACTGTTTGGGGTTTTCCTCTCAAAGATACTGGAGTGGTTTGCCATCTCCTTCTCCAGCTCATTTGACAGATGAGGAAACTGAGGCAAACAGGGTTTAAGTGACTTGCCCAGGGTCACACAGCTAGTAAGTGTCAGAGGCTGGATTTGAACTAAGAAAGATGAGTCTTTGTGATTCCAAGTCTAGCGCTCTATCTGTTGTGCCACCTAGCTGCCCCCACGATAATAAAATCATACATCTTTGGACATATTGAAGAAGAAATATCACATCACCAAGTCCTCTCTTCCCCAAACTAAACATCCTCATATACTTTAACCTGCTCATTATATGTTTTCCAAACAATAAAACAGAATTTTAGAGCTAGAAGGGCCCTTGGAAATCAACTAGTTGGGACCTAGCAGAGGGTGGAGAAATGGCTCAAATCCCATACTCGCCATTATAGGTAATTTCAGGGGTGTTTCCAGTACAACCACATCAACACTCCCCAACTCTGCCCCCACATGTAGCTGGCCTTCCTTGCTGTTCCAGAATGGGACATTCAGGATAGTAATGCTATAACCTAATAGACCCAGACATCTGCAGCTACTTCGAGGGCAAATTTCTAACACACACACACACACACACACACACACACACACTTACTTTAATTTTTTCGGTGGGAAAGAATGAGTAATACAGTATGGATAGGACCAAATTCCATTATCTTTCCCTAATCCTTTTTGGAGCTTCTCCCTTTCCATAGAGGGTACTACCATCTCTCCAATTTCCCAGATTCTCCTTATCCTTGAGTCTTCACTCAGTTGAAATTTTCTTCTAAGTAACTACTGATTTCTAAATTGCCAGATCTGATGGTCTTCCCTCTGTAATGATTGGAATGACGCCACCTGCTGGAGACTTACTATAGGAAAGCTCCACCATGGGGAGAAGGCCTCTGAGAGTAAGGCCATACTGCTTTTCTTTGGCGTCAGGAAGTGACGTTTGCTCATGGATACTGTCTATCAAGGCTACCAGCCAATCAACTTGAGGAGCCTCCCATTTCTGGGAGGAACACACGAAGTAGGAAGCAGAGCTGGTGGGGGAGTTCACTCTCTTTTTGGTTCCTGACCTGGCCATGGTGGAGGCTAGACTCCAGAGGACTTCACAGGGGAGTTGAGGAAAGATAGGATTGCCAGGTTGTAGGAATTCTGTTCTCAATCTTTCTCTTTCTTTTACTATCTTTCAATAAACCCTTAAAAACCTAAACTTGTTTATCAGTGATTTTAGTCAGTTTCCCCTCAAAACTGGGGGGACAGATTAGAACCTACATTTAGAAATTTAAATTACACACCTCATTCAAATCTTTCTTGACCTCTCTGCAGCATTTGATACTATTAACCACCTTCTCCTGGACACCTAATTTCTTCTTTCAGAGTTGTCATAATACTGTTTTTTCTTGGCTCTCCTCTCTATCTGGCTATTTCTTCTCAGTTTCCTTTGCTGGTTAATCATTCATATGCCCCCTAACTGTGGGTATATTCTCAAGGTTCTGTATTCAGTCTTCTCTATATATACTCTCTCACTTGGTAACCTTACCAGTTCCTATAAGATTATTTATCATCTATGTGCACAGGATTCCTAGATTTATATATCCAGTGCTAGTCTCTCTCCTGAACTTCAGTCTTTGGGTCATTTCAAACTAAATGTTTGAAATTTCAATGTTTGGCATCTCAAACTTACTATGTACAAAACAGAAATAATTCTCTTTCCTCCTCAAATCTACTCCTCTTCCCAATATCCCTATTACTTTCAAAGGTACTATCAGTCTTCCAGTAATTTCTCAACCTTGGTGTTACCTTCTATTCCTGACATTCCCCACATATATAATCAGTTACCAAATGTTGTCATTTCTAACTCCACATCTCTATAATCTGTCCCTTTTTCTCTACTCACCCAGCCACCACCAAAGTTCTGGGCTTCACCACCTCTTCCTAGATTATTTCAATAGCTTCCTAATCAGTCTGCATGCCTCAAATCTCAAATCCATCTTCCACGGAACTACCAAAATAATTTTCCTTAAGGGAGGTCTGACCATGATATTTCCCTGTGCGATAAACTCCAGTGACTCCCTATTAGTTCTGGTATCAAATATTGTTTTAACTCTTCGTGCATTTTAATTTCAATTTTTAATAAATTGTATAAATGTATACAATCAATACAAAAGTCATGTTACATTCAAGTACTCAAATTAATCTGTGATCTCAATGACTTGGTAGTTCACTCCAATGATATAACCCACCCATGCCTGTGCATCCTGTTCAATTCTTGCTCTTGTGTTCTCAAAATTATCCATGGGGGAAGGAGGAGTCTATCTAACAGAATAGAGGCCTCCCTCATTTTCTATTGATTTCAAGAGGGTACAAGTGAAGTACTCTGGGTATCTACCTGCCATCCTTCTCTCTTGCCACATGATAAGCCCAGATGTAAATAATGTATAATATGTATTTTGGGTAATGCAAACATTTTTTGATGGTGAGGGTGTGTGTTCAAAAAAGTTTGGAAATCACTGGTTTAGTGGATAGAGAATTGGCTTCATAGTTCAGAAAACCTGGATTCATCCTTTGACACATAGTGGCTCTGTGACTCTGGGCAAGTCATTTAACTTCTAAGTGTCTCCTCCCCAATTCTCCTAGACTATACATTGCAGAATAGTTGCCCATTAGTATTAGTGGTGGAAATTTCCTTACTGAAAGTTCTTTACACCAAAAAAAAACCCAGAATAACAGATTTAGACCATAATAAAAACAACCACCACAACATGTGCAAAGGTATAAATAAAGTCTGGAGTTAGAAGTCCTGTTATTTCTCTTCACCTCTCCTCCATACAACATCCCTAGATGGATGTTGGAGGGGGGAGATCCTAATGATTTTGCTTTAAGAAAAGCAAGCCCTTGAAGTGGTCATGTCCTGTGATCAAGTAGCCTTATGGGCAATTTCCAGGAGTTTGAGGGATGAGGAGAGGGCTTACCAGCCTAAGCAAGATAAATTCTCCTTCATATGATCTGCTTAAAAATTGCTTCCTATAACACAGGAGTGCTTAAACTTTTATGCATGTGTGAGTGCATATATACATATGTGTATATATGATTGTATTGCAATATAACTGGTTTTCTTTGTAATACTATGCACTTTTTCACATTTAAGAACATTATTCTGATGATGGGATCCATAGGTTTCACCAGACTGCCAAGGGAATCTGTGATTTAAAAAAAAAAAAGGTTAAAACCCTGGGCTAGAGGCACAGCAAAGCAAAAGTCTGGAGTTATCTGGATTCATTCAAAATTCACTTTCACTTTTCAGTGGGGTAACAGTTTTATGGCCCCTAATGGTCCCCCATTGTGCTCTGATTGCCAATCAAGGCACACTTAACAACCAAGCAGAATCATTTAGTTCTTAGTCTAATGACAGTGGTCAGAGTGGCCAACTTGGTGTTTTGACATGAAGGGTCACAGGGAAAGTTTTCAGCCTGAATGATCTAAATAACCTGAACAAGCTATCATCCTCAGCCATCCCTTGAACAATAGGATGAACTTTGAACTGTTCCTTTGACTCACTGTGGCCATTAAAACATTTGTGGCAGCAGTTTCAAAGGCAGGTGTAGTCCAGACTTCTCAAAGCACCTAATAAAAAGCCTGTGGACACAATTGTGTAGGATTCAGAAGAGAGAATTTTTGAGAGTTTAGGGGCAGTGTTTCCAAGGAATCAATAGGCTTCTCTGGCCAAATTGACTGGGAAAGGGAAGAAAAACTGTCATGAATAGACTGACCCTCCATCACCCGCTGAAAAGAGATTCTGAAGGGGAGAGTAGCACTCATTGTCCAAAGATTGAGGCTGCCACAACAAACATGTTGGGCCCTTTTTTACATCCAATGCTTTGAGATCTGAGACCTGAGGTTAATCCTAAAACTATCACAACATGGATTCAGATATATAATTTCATGATCCACTTTAAAGAAAGAGGTCTCAAAGCATCTTAACATATTAGGGTTTGATTGATTTTTTTGATTATTATTAATCTATTAATCGTCAAACATTTGTTAAACCCCATACTATTCTAGGTATTGGAGACACAATGACAAATGGGAACCAGTTCCTGTCCTTGAAGAGTTTATAGTCTAAGGGAGACAAAGTATATATACATAGATTCAACACAGACACAAGGTGATTTAGAAGGAAGGGAAAGACTTCAAGGAATCTGGGGGATCAAGAAAGGCTTCATGTAGAAGGTGCTTTTGTTGTTGTTACAAAGATCAGGAAGATAATGTCTAATTACCAGATACCACTCTATGTTATTAATATGTCTGGATTTAATCCAACACAAGGCAAACATGTGGAAAACAAAAACACTTCCCTCAGAAAGTTTCTCCTCTGCTCTATAGAGAGAACCAAGTAAATCTGGATCCCAATCACAACACGCAGCTTTCAAAACAAACACCCCACACCTCTGAAAATCCAAACATCCAAAGCCACATACTTCCTGTGGATGGGAAGATCCAGATCCAGAGGTGTCCACTCTGAAACAGAGCAACCCAACTGAAAACACTCAATACAAATTACTTAAGCCATAGAAGGTTGGCTATGAAGGGAAACGAAAACATTGGGATCTCTTCCACAACACCCCTTTAAAAATGTTTTGCCTTCAGCAAAAGTGTCTGGAACATTGATCCAAAGGTCTCAATAGGAATGTCAATGGATTTGGATAATCTCTTGGGGAATGGTCTATTAATTGCATTATTATATTATTGGACCCAACTTCTTTCTTCCCTAAGTTTAGCTACTAATGCATGTGACAATTGTCAGTTCCCCAGGACAGGTTTAACATACACAGTAAAACTAATTTTAGTCCTATTTTTGCCAATTGGGACCGAGATTATTAAAAGAAGAATGAACAACAACAATGAAAAGAAATCTCATTACATTCATTCCTTCAACAGATATTCACCAAGCACCTATTTACTCTTTATAATGTACTGTACTGTGCATTGGAAGAGACACTAAGATAAATAATAAATAGTGCAAAGCCCCTGTCCTTAGGGAATTTACAATCAGAGAAAAGATATTGGAGAAATGTAATTGTTAAAGCAACTACACAAGAAAATTTACTAGCACACGTAAAACAAGCACTTATTCAATCAAACAAAAAGCATTTATTTGAGATGTGGCAGACACTGCACTAAATCTATTGGCCTAAAGGTGAGCCTCTGAGCCTCAGTTTCCCCATCTCTAAAATTATGAGGGTTTGGACCCTGTGATTCTTTCCAGCTCTAGGTCTATAAACCTATCTGCAAGAGGTAAAAAGAAAAAGAAAAACAGTCCCTGCCCTCAAGGAAGTCATATTCTAATGGAAGAACCAAACATGAAAATAATTACATTCATACAAGATCTATACAGAGTAGACAGAAGGTAATCTCAGAGGGGATGGTATTAGCTCGGGGTCTTGGGCAGCTTGTATAGTCATAAAATAAGTAAAATTAATATCTCAACTAAGGACTATTCATTACTGATCCTGGCTCTCTGTAAGGATTAAGTAAAATATGTAATCAAGAAGAATAGGGAGTATGAATCTGAATGGAGATGAGTGGTTATGACCTAGTTATGAGAATTCTTGAAGACACCTCACTTTTCTACATCTTCTTACCCAAGAGGAAGGAGCAGAGTTTATCACGTAGCCATAGATGATAGTAGTAAAAGGACCCTATCAAATGATGTAATTTTTCTCTCTAGAAACTGAGCAGAAAGCTCTCTCTTATCAAGGCTTCAGAAATCATAATTACTCTCCAGATCACCCTCAAAGGAGCAACCGGGTAGTATGCTTGACCAAGTCCTGGTCTTGGAGTCAGGATCACCCAAATTCAAATCCTGCCTCAGACAGTTAAGCACACTTAATGTCTTTGGGCTTCAGTTCCAGTTCTAAATCTACGACTATGATCTTATCCTACCTAACTCTGGCTAGGCTCAGTATATCTACTTAGACTGAAATTAAAGGAAGGAGATAAAATGAGAGAAGCCTTGTAGTAAAGTAATGGCCCACATTCAGGGCCTATTCATAGTGGGCTAGAAGTAAAGTACATAGACGTGGTTGAGCTCTTGCTTCACTGTATACAGTTTATATTGGAGGGGTATGAGCAGAGAGTGGAGAGTGGGACAGGGGGGGGAAATCTATGGGCTGGTACATTCTGCACTTAACTTCAAGGCCTGAATAAAGAAAATGACTGAATATGGAGGAATCAATTACATTGCTTATTTTCTCTAAAACTTATAAATGGGAGGGGAGCAGCTAGGTGGCTCAGTGGATAAAGCACCCGCCTTGGATTCAAAAGGACCTGAGTTCAAATCCAACCTCAGACACTTGATACTAACTAGCTGTGTGACCCTGGGCAAGTGACTTAACCCTCATTGCCCAGCCAAAAAAACAAAACAAAACAAAAACAAAACTTGTAAATGGGAGTAAGGGGAGGGTACCTGAAAGGTAGTACTTTGGAGACAATGTAGTACTATTAATCTTGTATTTGTTGAAACTGTCCAGTGGTTAAAATACTGGTTTCTAGTCTCCACAATTACCACCCAGCTCTGTTCAGTGAGTTTATCCTTCCCAATACCTCTTCCAACTTTATGTTTGTAGGAGAGAAGAAAATTACTTGCATATTTAGAAGCTGATTATTCAGTTTGGGAATTATCCAAGCCAGATCATCTCTCCCCATCCTTCTGGCTTACTCACCTTTAAGCAATTCCTCTGATCAAGAAAAAGATAAAATTCAATAATGGGGATACTGGTTAGGAGTTCTGGTTAAAGAGCCATTGAAAGAAAGTCAGAATGGAAGAAGGAAACAAAGTTTGGTGTTTTCTGTGATTTCCAATGAGGCAAGGTTCTTCTAAACCCCAGTCCAACACACTTGAACTGCTAGGATTTGTCCAAAATGCACCCTTGCATCCAGCTCTATTTACTCCATCCAGGTGTTCAGCAAAAGATGATCGACATTTAAACCAAGGTGGGAAGACACTGATTTACCAGGAAGCAGAAAAAACATCTCCACTAATTCAGGGTCCAGTTAATCACCTGACTTTCATACAGGGACTGAACTTCATCCTTTCCCTCCCCATCCCACCCCCACACACTCAGACTACAAAATAGATATCTCCTTCCTCTTCCAAAGGAAGATGTCTTACTGTGAGGATTTGCTTCTGGGCTGCCTCCCACATGCTCAGAGAGCCCCTCTGTTTTTCCAGGGAGCATCTTGGTTAAGCATGCAGGCGTGTTTAATTACATGGGCTTGGGTAACTTGTTTATCTCGCTTAAACACTGCCGGGGTGGGGAGCGTTTGTTATCTTCGGTGTGAAATGGAGGCTGACAACAATGAATGCCTCCTCCCAGGCAGCTCCGCGGCGCTCTGACTGGGAGCTGTGTAATTCCAAGCATGCAGCTGGGGAGGTTGCGAGCCTCACCGTCGCTCATTATCTGAGCGAGGGGAAGAGTGGCAGCAGCAGCTGACAAACTCTCCGCAGCCTCCTGAGAGGCCCCCATGATAAAGCATCCTGCTTTGTGGTGTAATCAACTTGCTATACATGCATTACTTCCTAATGAGAGCCGTGTTTAAACAAGTGTATAGAACACATCTGTCCGGGCCCTGGGACTTGCGTCTGTGTGACCAATTCAGCATCTGAAAGTTAAATTAATGGTAAAGAGTGTAATTGTGAGTAAACAATACCACATTAAGGAGCAGTAAACACAGCAGTGGGGACTGGCAGACTGGCTATACAATCACAGACGGGGCTGCTTCTGGATTGCCATTAATGATCCTCCCCCGCCTGGACTTTCTGACAGTATCTTTAGCGCCATTATTCATCTAAATGGTCCCTTCTCTTCTCAGGCACAAGCTCCAGCGCCGTGGTCTCCTCAAAGGGAGCCTGCAGGGTGTGCATGAGGGGGAAGGCGGGCCATCCATCAAAACCCGAGGCAACTCGGAAGGGTCTGAAAAAATGCCGCCACCTCTGATCTCTAGAATCAGAAAGCCACCCCCGCTCCCACCCCCGGAACTCCCAGCCTTTCTGGGTCCGGGCCATTGGATCTGCCTTTAAAAGCCTGGGCTCCTAGGGACACTCGGGAGTATTCCCAATGAACAAAGGAAATTCCAAAATTTCATTAACCAAAGCTCCCTTTTATCAGAAAAACTAAATGGTGTCCCAACTCCAAAGAGTTTAGGAAGTTCCATCCTAGAGCATGAGATTCATGTTGGCCCCAAGTACCTTCAAGGCAACCATTGAAAAGAAGCCACAAACAGCCAAGAATTTATTGACTGAACTACTTATAAGATTATAGATTACGAATTGGAAGAGACCTTACAGACCACTTAATCCAAACCTCTGATTTTACAGATGAAGAAACTGAGGCACAAAGAGAAAATGAACCTACCCAAAGTCATTCAGGTGGCCTTGGCAATGAGATTGGCAGTAGTAAGATTAGAACCCAGGTCCTTTGACACCAAATCTAGTGTTCTCTTTACTGTACCATGCTGCCTAGTGTGTACCCTGCACTATGCTATGTGCTGTCGCCACAGCGAAGTAGAAGATTGAGTCTTTGTCTTCAGTGAGTTCAGACTCTTCATAGGGAATATGCATGAAAGCTAAATTGTCCCTGGATTACACTCTCTCTCTCTCTCTCTCTCTCTCTCTCTCTCTCTCTCTCTCTCTCTCTCTCTCTCTCTCTCTCTCTCTCTCTCTCTCTCTCACACACACACACACACACACACACACACACACACACACACACACACACACACACAGATTCTGACCTAAAGAACACAGGGAGCTGAATAAGGTTTGGAATATGAACTAGGACCCAATCCCCATCACCATCCTTATTTTCTGTTCTATGCTAATCTAAGTGTCCTAGATTGGTAGAGGTAAAAACCTCCTTCCTAGATAGTAGAGTGGATAGAGTACTTCCTAGAGTCAGAAAGAAGTAAGTTCAAATCCAGCCTCAGATACTTGCTAGCTAGGTGACTCTAAGCAAGTCACTTAAACTCTGCCTCAGTTTCCTCAAGTATAAAGTGGGGATAATAATAGCACCTACTTCCCAGAGTTGTTGTAAGGATCAAATGAAATATTTGGAAAGTGCTTAACACAGTGCACATCATAGGTACTTACTAAATGCTTGTTCCTTCTTCTTTATCAACCTAGACTCATTAGAAGGAGGAGGGGGAGGGGGGAAGCTTGACAAGGAACATTATTTCTTTATCATGGTCCATATATATAAGCTGGGCGATTCACATTTCCACCTGGATATCTGGTTACCTCAAACTCAATAAGCATAAAACTGAACTCAACTTCACTCCAAACTGACCATTCTGAGGGAGCCAGGAGATAGAGTGGCTAAGAGCACTGGACCTAAAGGCAGAAAACCTTGAGTTCAAATCCTGCCTTAGGATTTACTAGCTATGTGAACCTGTGCAAGTAATTTCATCTCTCTCTACCTGTTTCCTCATCAGCAAAATGGGGATAAACATAGCACCTACCTCCCACGATTTTTTGAGGATCAAATGAAATAATTTATGTACAGCATTTTGCAAGACTTACAGTGCAATATAACTGCTAGCTATTATCATTATCATTATTGAAAACCTTTGTGTGAATGGCATCACTATTCCCCCAGTCACACAAGTCACCATTTGAGTTAAAGAAAGAAGGGAACCAATCCAACTCCCTCATTTTACAGAAAAGGAAACTGAGGCAAAGTGCTATCAGGTGCTTTACTCAGGGTCCATAGCTGGAGCAAGGAGGCAGAAGCAAGTTTTAAACTCAGGTTCCTTGACTACAAATCCAATGTTTTCTCTACCACTTCAGGCGCTTCCTGCAGTGTCCAATCAACGATGATGCCCTGATAACTCTTCTATTGCAGTATCTCTTGCAACCATCTTTTTTTTCTCTATGTCATTCAGCTCATGTCTGGATTAATTGCCACAACTTCCTAAATCTTCTCTCTGCTTCCAGTAGTATCTCCCTCCTGACCCCCCCCCACACACACACACACTCATTACCAGGTTAATCTTTTTTAAAGCATTGCTTTGTCTTTATTACTTCCTTGCTCAAATATCTTCAATGGCTCTTGATTGCCCATAGAATAATGTGTGAACTCTCTAGCCTAAGATTCAAAGCCCACCCCATCCACCTTTCCAGCTATGTCTTCTACTATGTGAGGGCCAAATTTAATATAGGGAGAGTTAATTGAGTGGCTCACCATAATATTGGGGTCCTGGAAATAATGAGGGACCTCTAGGTCCAAAGCTCCCTCCCCTCCAAACTGCCTTTTTAGATAGGCTCCTTTCTTATTGGTCTGGGAGAAATAACAGCCTCTTTTCCACAAACAAATCAGGTTTTATTAACGGGAATAAAATAAACAGCAAAGGTGAAATTAATAAAATCAAAGACAAGGGAATAGGGAAAAAGAAATACTGATAATTCTCCTAATTCTAACTTAAGTCTATACAATCCCCAAACTCGCCTCCAATTCAGCTAATTCAAAAGAGCAGGGCTCGTATGTTAACTCACCACCTGGGGTCCCTAGCTTTGATGGAAAATGGCCAGGGCCCACAGGACAGAAACTGCTAAGAAAGAACCTCTTTCTCGTCTCCTACTGCAGCTCTCCCCACTGGAAAGAAAGTCACTCCGGAAGAGAGTCAACTCCCCTCAGTGAGCATTTACTCTCCCTCCCCAAAAAGGGGAGGTCCTTCAAAACTGCCTGTGGAGAGTGGTTTCTCCTGCTGACATCAGCAGCATAAGTCACTCAGGGCAGGCCAGGTGTGGCCCATCCCAATCAGTCTGCCAAATTCCAATAATCTTACCACAACTACTACATTGCTCTTCCACTTTCTAACAAACTGCTTACTATTTCCCCCAAACAAATACAATCTCCTCTCTCTAACTCTTTGCTCACATTGTTCCCCCATATGGAATATCCCTATCTTGATTTATCAAAGTTGAACCTAGCCTAGTAATGAGGCCTCCCTTAAATAGTACTGCCCCAAATGCTATCTAAGGCAGTTAGGTGGAGCTGGGCCTGGAGTCAGGAAGACACTTACTAGTTGTGTGGGCCTGGGTATGTCACTTAACCCTGTTTGCCTCAGTTTCTTCATCTGTCAAATGAGCTGGAGAAGGAAATGGCAAACCACTCCTGTATCTTGGCCAAGAAAACTCCAGATGGAGTCATGAAGAATCGGACACAACTAAAAACAACTAAACAACAACAAAGTGTCCTCTCAATACTCATTTTGTTACTGACCAGAAAAACTTAAGAGTCCAGCCTTATTTTTGTTATTGAATCTTTTAAGTTGTTTCTGACTCTTCATGACCCCATTTGGGATTTTCTTGGCAAAGTTACTGGAGTAGATTGCCATTTCCTTCTCCAGCTCATCTGACAGATGAGGAAACAGACACAGGCTAAAATGACTTACTTGCCCAGGGTCAAACAGCTAGTAAACATCTGGTGTTGGATTTAAACTCAGGTCTTCCTGACTATAAGCCCAGTGTTCTCTCTACTGAGCCACCTAGCTGCCTCTTAGTATTGACAATGTTTTCAAGTATACCTCCTGTCTCCCTCTCTAGATTGTAAGCTCTTTGAGGCCAGGGACCTTTTCTTCATATCACCCTCAGCTTCTAGTACAGTGCTTTGCACATAACAGGGATGGAACAGAGATAGATGGATTGTTAGGAAGTAGGCACACCAATCAACAAATCTTGCCTAACTAGGGAGAAGCCTTCAGAACCACATAAAATTATTAGTATGATTGACTGTCACTTTGGATAGGCAGGATAAACTAACAGTGTCAAGCCTGGCATTTAAGTCTTTTTGCCCTTCTAATCTGGTCTTCAAGGCTTGGCTCAAGGGCTACCTCCTCCAAGAGATAGGGATTCCCACAGTTGCTCTTGTTCCACCCCACTCTCCAAATGACTTTGCATTCATTTTATATGTACATTTCATTTGTTTATCTACGCACATGTCTCTTCTATTACCTCTATTACCCCATTACTTCTAGGATCAAATCCAAACTCCAGCTTGGCATTTAAAGTCTTTCACAACCTGTCTCTAACCACTCTTTCCAAGCTTATTGCACATCACTCCACTTTTCACACTCCGGTCCAGCCAAAATGGCTTTTTTGTTGCTCTTCTCTCATGACACTCCACCTCTTGTCTCTGTACCCTTGGTCAGGCATGTTCCCCATCCTTGGGGAGCACTCCCTCCTTACCCCCTTCTCTTAGAATCCCTAGCTTTCTTTTTTTTCCCTTAGCTTTCTTTAAAGCTCAATTCAAAAACTACTTCCTGCATGAGGCCTTTCCTGATCCTCACAATATCTTTTGGATTTACTTTGAATATATTTTGTATATTTCTGCTAATAAAGTATGAGCTCCTTGAAATTAGAGATTATTTCATTATTTTGCTAGCACATAGTAGGTGCTTAATAAATGCTTGTTGATTGACTTTGTCAGCTCCCACCCCCCCCCCTTCCCCATAGAATGTCAGCTTCTTGAGGGAAGGGCATGTTTGGTTTTTATCTTTCAATGACCTGCATAGTACCTGACACACTAATAAATGCTTGCTAAATGTAATTAAATTGAAGTGCTCAAAATCAAATGTTTAGATAAATAGGTGCATGTTTTATCTATTGGTAACTTCTGCTTCTGCTTTGCTATCAGCTCTTTCAAAGGAGGTTGCTTTTGAATGTCCCTTAATGGTTTTCCTCTTTGGGGCAGTGCTGATAAGCCCAAACACAGATAGGTGCACCCTTTTGCAGAGAGGCAGGTCACTACAGTGGACCCAAAGGGGTAAAACCCAATCTTCAACTAGCTCTGTCAGAGATAATGGGAAGCACTGCCTCAAACAAGATGGGATAGCATATTGCAGGAGCTGCATTTTCATTTTCATTTAATCCCTGATCTGTTGCTCTGTCCTTCCTGTATATCCTAAGAACCAAGAACTCAAAATGTTTCCACAGAGATGTCCTGTTTGTCCCTGGAGGCCCATGTCAGTATTTACAGAGATAATCTTACTAAAGGGATTGTGGTCATTTCCCATGCCACAGGGTCACTTGGCCAATATTCATTTGAACAACCTTGTTTTAAGTTGGTGATCATTTGCAACTGCTTAAATATCTAAGAAGTCAGTTGATTACCATCCCATGTGGAGCCCCCACAATGTACAAGGTCCTTCATTAGGTGTATCTGTTATGGAATAGATATTGTCTCTTCCCTTGGATTACATACAATCTAATAACTCTATCCAAGACACCAAGAATAAAAAGATGAAAAAATATCACTTCCCCTGCTCTCAAAACGCTTACATTCCAGGAGGGAGGGCTTGTGTTAGAAGAGACTGATGTGACACAATTAAGTAATGTTAGGCAAAGCCTAGATCCAGAAAAAGTGCTCCAAAAAATTTGAAGAAGGAAAGAACACTGCCCATTGCAGGGATCAGAGGAGACCTTGAGAGAAGAGAAGGATTCTGAAACTTGGAGATAAGGAAGGAGAAGGAAATTATGGGCACTGGTAAGTACAGCCTGTGTAAGAAGTTCGAAGAGGGGTAGTATGCAATAAAGTTCATAAGATAGATTTCACAAACAAGTAAACATAGAGGGGGTGCCATGTGAATAATTTCTGCTGAAGCCCTCCTAGAAACACACACACACACACACACACACACACACACACACACACACACACACACACACACACACACACACAGGCAAAGCACCATCTTTGTCAATATCTTGGAGCCAGTTAGGAAACAGTCCTGGTGCCATGGTCCTTTCCAATGTAAGCCCTGCATATGCCTAAGCAGTAACTAACTTTGGGGGGAATGGGTGGATGGGGAGTTCAAGCATTTAAGCACAGGCCCTAGAGTCACCAACCCTTAAAAACAAAAGTCTAACCTGCCATCATCATTTTCTTCCATTTCCGTATCTTTGGCTTAGCTTTAAAGTCCATTTTCCAAGTTTATTGATTTTCGTTTCCTACTGGTATATGAATGACAACTTGTATTAAGACAACACAGACTGAGAAGTCACCGATGTCTGTAGGCATCACTCTCTAGCACTCACTGAACTGCCCTGGGCTTCAGGGCAAAGTGCCTCTTTACAGTGAAAAGGGGAGGGGGCCCCCTTGGAGGAAAGAGTGGGTGGGCGGGCAGGACTCTGCAGTGCCACCCAGCATGGTGTCCAGCTGAGCCAGGATCTCACTTCAGGGAGGAGGTGAGGGAGATGGATGAGATGTCATCTTGACTGTTCAGCTCTCCCCAGACCTGTTTACAGCGACAGAGGGGGCTTATTTATTGTAGATTACATGTATTTCAACTGTTGTTCTAGCAGAGAAAGAGTGTCTCTCCCCCCCCCCCATTCCTGAACTTCCTACAGGGCAAACAAACAAAAAAAAAAGTGATGTCTTAGCCCCAATCAGATTTCTTAACAGTCCCAGAAAGAAAACTCACAAAGAGTTCCCTTTAGAAATCCACCTCTGTTCCCTTCAAAGGGTCCTTGCCCTGGTCAGTCATCAGTGTCCATTAAAGTTCCTCTAAAGCTGCATAAACAAGTGGACAACGTTTCATGCATCTTTCAGCATGTGTGCAGCTAACTCCATCCCTTCCCACCAACCCACCCACCCCCAAGGACTGCTTTTTTAGCCAAAGGCCCTTTTCGATTCTCTTCAGTTATTTATCCTTCCCCTAAGTTACAACACAATAAAAATTACCAGGCATTTATTGTCATCTTCCATATCTTAGCATTGAACTGAAAGCGGTGTCTTCAGATGTCCCAGCTATTCCTCCTTCCCCATATGAATAGAGAAGCTGAAGACAGGAAGGGTGGGGTGGGGGGCAAAGGGGTTCTCATTTAAATAAGTTGAGACACAGAGTGACTAAGGGGCCACCAGATAAATGATGAACCTGATTTCCAGGTTTTAGCATGACTCGAGCCTAGAGACCCAATTTCACTTAGGATTAGGGTCATAGCTCTGTAGCTGAAAGTTGACCTCAGAAACCATCTAGTTCAACCCCCTCTTCATTTCAGAGAGGGAAATTCAAGTGATTTACCCAGAGTCACACTGGTAGAAAGTACACATCGGAGGCTAGATCTAAATCTAGATCATCTGACTCCAGAGCCAGTGTTTGTAAGTGTTAAAGGCCAGATTTGAACTCAGAAAGATGAGTCTTCCTGACTTCAAGCCAGGCACTCTATCCACTGCACCACCTAGCTGCCCCATGTAACCCCCCCCCCCAAAAAAAAAAGAGTATTATTGCATCTGATTCAATTCAACAATAATATATTAAGAGTCTAAAATGATTTTTTAAAAGAAGGAAATAGTCCCTGCTTTCAAGGAATTTACATTTATTTCTCCGGGAATGGGGGAGGGGGAGGCAAATTACCCACAGAGAAATAAATACCATATATGTAGATAGATAGATAGATAGATAGATAGATAGATAGATAGATAGATAGATAGATAGATAGATAGATAGATCAGACAAAGTCATTTTTAAGGGAGGGGATTAATATCTAGAGGAATCAGGGAAAGTTTCTTTCAAGAGTTGAGTCTTGAAGGGGAGCACTTAAAGGTAAGGGGAGAGAAGCATATTACAGGAATAGGGGACACTCTTTGTAAAGGCATGCTGGGAGATAGAATGTCATGTCCTGAGAACAGCAAGTAAGCTCCTCATCCCAGGAGCCATGGAAATGCTGAAGTACTAAAAAAGGAAGGGACGAGAATATGAGATGTGACTATGGTGACTGGAAGGCATAAGGGAAGGCAGGGAATGGAAGTTCACCTTGGTTATTGGCAGGGAGGCTGCCATCTTGTGAACCATCTTTAACATGGCTGGCTGTCAGTTCTGAAGTAAATAGGGACTTGCTTAGCATCAGGAATATCAGCGATTCAGAGCAGGAAGTTAAGGAGGGTAATTAAAAGAGTGCCACAAGCCAGACCTCCCTGCAATCCTAACAGCTTGGAGGGTTTGCCTTTTTGAACCTCTCCAAACCCTGAGGAACTGCAGGCAAACAACAAAAGGTGTTAATAGCTTTATGAGAAGCACCATGCTGATAGATTACCCATTATGGGGATGCTCCCAGCACAATGGCAAATAGGTTTGATCAATGAGATTTTAATGGAAAGTGAGGCCTGGAAAGGAAAAAAAAAAGACAACGAGGAGAAGGAAGACCCTTTGTTGCTAATGTGTCTGAAAAAAGCACTTAATTGAGGTCATAATAATATTAGCAGTTCTCATCATCAATAATTCAGCCTTATTTATTGCTACCCGATAAAGTCCTGTCAGGCCAGGAGAATGACACAGGCTCCTGTGACACATGGGAACTGGGAGGTGGCTTATTGGGTGGCGGCTGGGCTAGGGGACTAAGCCAGCTAATGAAAGTTCCCCTGACCCTCCCTGCACCCCTCCCCCCAGGTGAATCTAGTACATGTGGTAATAGACAATGCCAAATATTGCAATTTTATATCATCCTTAGCATTCTCTTACTTCCCCATCCCCTAAAAAAAGAAAAAAAAAAGTAGTATCTCCGAAACAGTGACTGACTAATCTTGCCTAAAATATGTCAAGGAGAGAAACAATTTCAATTCTCGCATGATTTACTACCCCAGCAGAAAGAGTGATAAATTCTGCCTCTTCACACAATTTTAGTCACCTGCAGTTAGTTATCTTAAAAAAAAAACCTAAATGAACGTATAATTGTACAATTAAAGATGTTAACTCCAGTGTTAAAATTTTAAATGTATTAGCGTCATAAAACCCGCCTCATTAATCTGTGTCTTAAAGGACAACAGTAATGAGGTAAATGCAGAAAATGCATTGGAGAGGGGGAGGGGGAAGAGTTGTGAAGAGGAGAGGGTTAGGAGACATTTTAGGTCTCTGACATTTCATTCGGCAAAAAGGGAGAGAAACCCTTAATAAAGATGATTGGGGAGATCACTTCCTCCCCCACTGGGAATCACAATAAGAGGCACAGGCCCAAGGACAGGTCATTAACCAGGAAAATAACCTCTTTGGAAGAGATTCGTTTGTTTTGTAAATGATACAGCTTAATTGCAATAACAATCCAAATTCCTAGAACAGCAAGCAGGAGGAGGCTGCTGAAATATTGATATGGCTTCTGCTGCTGGTGGTTGGCCTTTCCTTCTGCTCTGATTTCAAGAAACATGGTTTTGAAATTGGCGCTCCCCACCACTACTACCCCTTTTAAAAAAATACAAAACAGAGTTAAAAATACAAGTCAATTCTCGGCAGAGGTATTTGCAGTCTGAAATGACCAAGAGCTAAGAGTGGGAGAGGAGAGGGACCAGAACAGGCCGGGAAGGGAGGGATTAGGGCGATATGGAAGAGACAGGAGAGGGATTGAGGCCAGCTGCCCCTACCCAGGACAAGTGGGAAATGAATTGCCAATGAGAAATGAACGAGTTGAACTGGATGCTTTCTAAGGTCCCTTCTAGCTCTGAAATTCTGATTATATGTAGGGAGGGGTGACCTGAACTGCAAGGAATCTCAGGAAATTTGGAAGCTTTAACTAAGAATTCTTCCTCTCAGCTCCATCCCGAACTTCTCTTTCCACCATAACCTGTAAAAAACAAACAAACAAAATAACCATTTTTTTTTAATCTTTTTTTTTCCAGTCAGACTTGTAACAGGAAAAAACAGTCCATTTTATATATCCTTCTTGGGGAAAACAAGTGTTAATAATTACTGTCATTAGAAATAAAGTTTGACTAGCAAACCTCATCTGAATCATATTTAAAAGAAAGGAATGTTTAATTACCCAAGAGAGCTTACTAATACCAGGGTCTCCAAAGCCAAAGTGAGGGGGGAGAGGTCAGGCCTTAATCATGAGCGATAACTCATGTAAATAACCCACCAACCTTCTTAAAGAAAAAGAGGACTTGAGAATCAGAATTACTATTCTAATTCTCTATCAATTCAGATTGAATGCACTAGATAATTATTCAACTCTTACTATCCATATTGTCTTTTCATTTTTTGTTTTTGGTTTTTTTTTGCGGGGCAATGGAGGTTAAGTGATTTGCCTAGGGTCACACAGCTAGTAAGTGTCAAGTGTCTGAGGTCGGATTTGAACTCAGGTCCTCCTGAATCCAGGGCCGGTGCTCTATCCACTTCGACATATGATAGCTGCCCCACCATCATATTGTCTAGCAAAACATGTCTAGCATTCTCTCCCTTTGCAATTATATGCTGTAGAGGCAGTGTGCTGGGCTGGTGGTTAGGAGGATCTGGATTCAAATCCTGCTCCTGACATTTATTACCCTGAATAAGTCCCTTGACCTCTCTCAGACTCAGTCTCCTCATCTATAAAATGAGGACAATAATAATACCTCTACCTTATGTTATTGGAAGGTTCAAATGAAATACTATGCAAAGGTATTATATAACATGTAAAAGTGCTAATATTATTTAGAAGTTTGACCCTAGGCAAGTAAGTCCCTTACCTTAAGTCTCTGTCCCTCAGGTGATCTCCTAAGGTGTATCCACTAAGTCATAGACAAAACCACAGTTCCTTTGCTATGAGTACTCCAAAAAGAATTGCCATTTGGCTGTGACGTGGGGATAAACCAATTCATCTTTTATTATTATAGACCTCAGAGGTCCTCTACTAATTTCACAGATGAGAAAACTGAGGCCCAGAGAAGTTAAGTGATTTTCTTAGAGTCACACAGGGAGTAAGGGGCAGACTTCAAACTCAGATCCCTGCACTAAATCCAAACAGTATTTATTCCCTTCCTAAAGGAGGGCAGGGCAAAACAAAACAAAATAATACATTGGAAAGACCGATGAGTTTGGAGTCAAAGGACCCGAGTGTGAATCTTAGCTCTGCCACTTATTATCTGTCATTTCCCCTCCCTGGGTCTCAGTTTCCTTATTTGTAAAATGAAGGGGTTGGACTGGGTGATATCTAAGATCCCTCCTTAGCACCCTCCATCTCTAAAACTGTGGTCCTAATATTTTAATTAAGAAAAAAATGAAATGAGGATGTTTGCCCTGTCCAAAACTCTACAACTTTTCCCCACGAGGGAAGTTGCTCTCACCCCACAAAAAAAAGGCTGCCTCCTAGCCACCTCACAACCAATAGCTTCGTACTCCTCCAGACAGGAGCAAGCCTTTCACTGCTTCACATTACACCTTCCCCTCCCTCCACCCCCACCCAAAGGAGACTGACAAGCATCTACTAAATTATGAATGCAGTTTTATAATCATTGGTAATAAACCTAATTCATGCAGCTTTTAAAAATCACCACTGCCACCGTCTATATTAGCATACGTTTTCCTCAGAGCAGAGCTCTAGTCTCCTTTCCCATTATTTAGCTGGATCAGTTCGAGAGAGAAAAGGAGGGGGCAGTCTTACCAAATTTCTCCCAGCATACTCAACTGTTTGCTCATGACAGTATTCGAATGTGCTTATTATTTCTAGTAAAGCCCTTATCATTTTCAATGTGAAATTTAAATCACACTGATCCAACTCTTCTTAGCTAAAGTCAGCTTTATCAACCACAAGAGATGTGGGATTTGAGAGAGATCTGAGTAAATTCACATTGTTTGGATAAACTCATTCAGGGAGCTCAACAAATCAAAGCTGAAATAGATATGTATTCCAAAGAGACCCGAGGAGTGCCGGAAGAAAGAAAAAGTTACCATTAACATTGAGGGGAGAAAAAAAAAAGCATCAGTCCCTTTTTAATGATCGTGCTCACAACCTCTTCCAGAATTGTTACCAGTGCTCCATAGGTTGCCAGGGAAGAAGATAAGAGCTGGGAAATTGTTTACATGGGAATCAAGGCGTTGAAGGGAAAGCTCATCTCGGCCCCCTCCCCGACTTTGGTCAGTCTGCCCCATTATCAAATATGGTAATGGGCACATTTATGTGTTATCCTGTGACTTAAGGAACCTCTTGTATCATGTATATTTAAAAAATCATTTCTCTGTAGTTCTAATTATCTCAGTCTGCAGGGACCAAAAAAAAAAAATCCAAAAAAACCATCCGGCAGCTCCCTTGCCTAAGACCAAAATGAAAGTGCTTGCCTGCTGACAGCTAAGACGTAGGTCCTAGCTCGTTGAGATTTCCTGTAAAATTTGCATTGAAAAGGCAGCTTTAAGTATACTTAAAATAAAAAGAGCATTTGCATCTAATTTGCTACACTTGCAGTATTAGAGTTTTATCTGAATAAAGACATGTCAAATGGATTTATATAGTTAAGCTGATAGCTTGGAAAGTCAACACTGTAACATCAGCTAAAATTCAGCAGTTGTGAGAATAGCTCATGATATTTACTAGTCTTCCACCATTGACTTGAAAAGTATAGCAAGTCTTCTTAATAGTTGCACCAGACCAGTGTCCATGAGTTTGTTGAATGAATCCTTACTGATTGTATCCCCTCTTCCTCTTTCTCTCCCTCCCTCTCTCCCTTTGTCAATCTGAACTCTAGGCAGTGTAGTATACTGGAAAGAACCCTGGTTCTGACTTCAGAAGAATTGGATTTGAATCCCAGCTCTATGTGACCTTGGGCAAATTGTTTAAGCTGTCTGGGCCTTTGTTTTCCTGTACATAAAATAAGGGGGTTGAACTAGATGACCTCTGAGGTTTCTCCCAAATCAGTGATCCTATGAAGTATCAATAATGGTCACGAGGCCCTCATAAAGAACCTACCAGGAAAGGGAGTCTGCAAAACTATGACTGTGGCCCTCAGATTAAAACTAACCCCCAACAACTGCTGGTTGGATTTTACTTATGACTCGTAATTTCAAGAGCTTCCAATACTTGATTCTACCTTGCTTTTTGAGGCCTAAGTGAGGTCATTTACTACTCAGAGCAATTCCAGGCTGAGTGAATCTGGAAGCAGTAAGGCATGCAGTTTCGTGTGGCTACTGGTAATTCTCTTTGGCTGTGTAAACCGGCCCCATGACCCTGGGGATGAGAGATTTCGGTGCCATTCAGATTTGCAACACCCTCTCCTTCTGACATACACAGTCTGCTGGAGTACAGCAAATCCCAGGCTCTCCAGAACAGCTTCACACAGCTGGAGATGAATTCCTTCCAGCTTGGCCATCCCCTCTTGGGGTCACCCCTCCGTTCCTGTCTCACAGCTGGGAAGAAAGACGCCCACTCGGGGAAGGGGGCACAACGCCACCCTGTGTCAGCCACATGGCCTCTGGTCTTGAGAGATGGGAGAGAAAAGACAGCTCTAATGTCTTCAAAGAAGCCACATCTGGTTACTCCCCTGATAAGCTGTCTTCCTGGTGAACATAACCCATTTTCTCACTAATGGGCCTAAATAACTTGTGCTTGTATGGCCACTAGCTTTTAAAAAATACATTCATGGGGGTGGCTAGGTGGCGCAGTGGATAAAGCACTGGCCCTGGATTCAGGAGGACCTGAGTTCAAATCCAGCCTCAGACACTTGACACTTACTAGCTGTGTGACCCTGGGCAAGTCACTTAACCCCCATTGCCCTGCAAAAAAATAAATAAATACATTCGTTCCCCACAATTAGCAGCTAGGTGATGCAGTGGTTAGAGTGCTGAACTTGGAATCTGAAAGACCTGAATTCTAGTTGTGAGGATCAAATGAGATATTTGTAAAGTACTTTTCACACCTTAAAGAGCTGCATAAATATTATTAGCTGTTATAGCTATGATCTGGTGATTTCATTGATTTAAGAAAGGAAATACCTTCTACCAATGCAGGTAAAAGGAATTCTGCATCTTATAGTCTTAGATTGTTGTCTTGCCCGTTTGGAAGTTAAGTGACTTCCCCTGGGTCATATAGCCACTATATGTCAGAGAAATCACTTGAACCCAGGGCTTCCTGATTCTGAGTCTAGCCATTTCTTCTCACTACCCTATAAAATTATTGTTGTTGTTATAAATGCTAGCATTTATGTTGTTGTTATAAAGGCTAGCATTTATGTAGTCATTTAAGATTTGCAAAGCACTTTACAAATACTGTCACTTTTGATCTTTACAACAACTCTGGTAGAAAGGTAGTATTTGCATCCCCACTCTAAAGATGAGGAAACTGAGGTAGACAGAAGTTAGGTGACTTACCCAGGGTCACACAGCTAGGAAGCTAATTTATCTGAAATCAACTTTGAACTCAGGTCTTCCTTGCTCCATATCCAGTACTACCAACTGTGCCACCTTGTTGCCAGTTAAGTGATATAGATACAATTATCTCATTTTAAAGAAGCTTCAAGGAGTGAAGTTACCAGTCCAATGATGTGGAACTAACAAGTTACCGAGGGATACTCAAACTTGGGCCCTCAGACCCCAAGTCCAGAACTCTTTTCCAACCACATCATACCGTTTTCCTGCATGAAGTGCTATTCCTACAAATTGGGACGTGCCCCATGCTCTGTGCTCCTAGGGCTAGTGCCGTGTTCTCTTCCCTACCCAAATTCTTGGGTGCCCCCCCTCAGAGGGGTGGCAAGATGACTCTGCAAGGTGACCTCCTGCCTGTGGTAATCCTGAGGCAGTCAAGGGCCCCATGTTAACCTTGGCCAGTGCACATACAGTTGCTTTCCTGACTGTGACTTACAAAACCAGAACTCATACCCAGGTTTAGACCTGAGTTGATGTGGAACAAAATAGCTGCTGCAGGAGCACGTTGGCCTGAGCTCACAATATTCCATCTAGGTCACCATATTGGCCACAGATTCTTAAAGTCCTGGGGACAATGCTAAAAGCATTTCTTGTCATTTGTTCATTCTCCCTCTCCCCCTGCCCAGAAAAAAAATGACCATAACACAGGAATGAAATATCAGATCCAATGTCTATATTGTTACAGGTACATGATATCAACATACCATGGTGTGCATGTACGTGTACATGTAATATATAATTGTACATCTCTATACATTATAATACATATATAATATAATATATCATGGCTCATTGATGCAATTATATATTGTATGATTATATTATAAATTTATTTTATCATATGTATCATATAACACATACACCAGCTGGTTGATATCATCATGCCTTTCTCTAAATAGGCACATACCTATATATATACACATGTGTATACATATATTCATGCATGTATATGGATGGATATGTCTATATACACACACACACACACACACACACACACACACACACACGTGTTTTAAGTGTGCATAGCACCGTGTCCCCATTTCAAGTGTCATCATAAACCAGAGTTCTATTATCTGCAAGCTTGAAAAAATCTCAGAATAAGCTTTAAAAATCCCCAAGACAGTATGTACTGGGAGTCTGAGGCTGACATTATTTAGTCAATGTGCTTGATAACCAAGACAAGGCATCTTTCTGTGTTTCCACTGGAGGATTAAGTTGCATCACCAGTCAGGAGAGGAAAAACAGCCAAGACCTGAGCTCCAGTGGAAAATTGGAGCTGGGAAGGTCGAAAAAAGAACTTTGCTCAAGCACTGAACCATAAGGAAGAGAAATTGGGGAGGCAGGTAGAGGGTGGGGGAGAGGGAGCAAATGGAACCCCTGTGACAATTCATAGCATCAAAATATCAGGGATGTTGGTCATGGGACCGCAGAGTTGGAGCTATAAGATACCTTTAGAGGTTATGAAGGCCAATTCTCTCTCTTCCAGGGAAGGAAACTGAATGTGACATAATGGCAAGACCACTAAGAATAGTCAAAAGCCTTGGGTTCAAATTGTATCTCTGATGTTTATGACCTGTGTGACCTTTATCAAGTCACTTAACCTCCAGAAATGAGATTTAGCTAGATGATATCCAAGGTCCCTTGCTGCTCTATAGCTATGATTCTATGATATTAAGAAGTTAAATGGCTGACTTGACCAAGTTCACACAGGTTTGCTAGTGATAGAGCTCGAATTTGAACCCAGATCCTCTGATTTCAAATCTGGTGCTCTCAACAAACCTGGTTACCTTTTCAGCATGGTATAATGGGAAGACTTTCACAGCTATTCCTAAGCACCAATAGCTCTGAAAGCTTGGAGCTAGAAGGAAGTTCTGGGGATGATCCTTTCTGCTCTCCTCTCTTCCTTGTTGACCGCTGCTCCTATTGCCATTGACCATCTAAAACAGAATTATATGGATAGAGCACTGGACCTGGAATCAGGAAGACTCACCTTACTGAGTTCAAATTCAGCCTCAGACACTAAGCTGTGTGACCCTGGGCAAGTCACTTAACCCTGTTTGCTTCAGTTTCCTCATCTGTTAAATGAGGATAATAACAGCACAAACCTCACAGGGTTGTTGTGAAAATCAAATGAGGTAACATATGTAAAGCACATTGCAACATTAAAGCACCATATAAATGCTAGCTTGTCTTATTATTATGGAGTGAATGACAAAGGAAAGAGCACTCAGGTCAAAACACCAGTCCCAGTGAGGGATGTTGATGGAGTTCACTTGCTATTTTGTAGAGGTGATTCATCCCACATCTGTCCACCAAAGGTATACATTCCCAGTTTGTAGAGAGAAATCAGAAGACTCCAGGATCTGACCCCTGAATAAAGAATTATAGGGAAAAGTTCCTTTTCTAAGATGAACTACCCAGACTATAAATCAACATTTTTTAATAAAAAAGACATAAATTTACCTGTGAGCATTGCTGCTGATCTCTGCCAGTCAGCATCCTAAAGCCACAGGTAGAGTGTTTGCCAGATTCTAGTTCACAGATGGAAATTTTCTCCTGATAAGAAACACGGATATCATATTCAGAAAAGAAAAAAAAATGATCAAGGGAACAGAGAGAATAAAGAGGAGAAAATGGGATCCTTCCTTGAACAGAGGACAGATTGCTCACCAGAGTGGAAGAGAGGCCCATACTGGAGGGCACAATATATGCTGGGCCCAGCTAGCGGTTTCTCTCAGCTAGGCCAATGCAAGGAAACACAGAGGGCAATGCCAGGAGGGAAAAAGAAAGAGAGACTATTAAAAGCCTTCTCTTCACATGACTCAGCTCCAACCCCAGGCACTAGACTCCCGAGTCAGAATCTCCAACCCTGACCTCTCTTCTTTCCTGACCCTTCTCCCTCCACCCTTTTGGATCTGTTGGCCTAGATGTCCCATCAGCACCTCTTGTCTTTTTTCTCTTGCATTGTCTTAACCTCTTTCTCCTTCTGACTATCATTTTTGTCTGTGGTACCATGTCCCATTCCATCTCCCATGTTCCACATTCCTTTACCACATGGCATGGACCTTGAGAACAACTTTGATTCTTTCCCTTTGCAAGATCTGGAGCAAGAAAGGCCATTAGAGATATCTGATCTAACCTCACCATTTTACAGATGATAAAACTGATGCTCAAAGAGGTTCGGTGAGCTGTCCAACATAAAAAAGTCATAAAAAAGCTGATCAGGGCTGCAATTCCAAACCTGCCAGCTCTAAATACTGTATCAGTTACACTATATTGTGCCTTTTGTCAACCAGTTTCCAAATCCTACTTATTCTGCTTCTCCACCATCTCTTATGCTATATTCGTTATCACCTAAACATCACTGTAGTCTAAGCCACACACAATGCATCAAAATAATCAATCAATCAATATTTATTAAGTGCATACTACATACAACCTTCTCAAGCCCCCCTCCTTCACCTTAGCACAGAATCATACCTTATACTTTAAGAACATGGAGACCAGTCTCTGTGAGACTTCTCTCCTATTCTACCATATGACTCAAAACACTTTGGTATGATCTCCCATTCTCTTCTCCTTTACTCTAGCCCTGAATGATAATATGAACCCTCTTCTCACCAAGGTCAGTATCCTTATTTGTATCCTTGATCCCATCCCTTTCTGTATATTTTGACAGAGTGCTCCCATAACCATCCCTTCCCTTTCTCCCAACTTCAGTGTCTTGTTATACCCTGGCTCCTTCTCAGCTGACTTCAAACACATCTAGGTTTCCCACATCCCCCATACTCCTCTCAACCATCTCAACAATTCCCCCAAGCTATTATCCTACATTTTGCCTTTTCATAGTTGAACTCCTATCTATACTCATTGCTTCTATTTCTTCTGCTTTCATTCACTCCTCAACCCCTTGCAATGTGAATTCTGACCTTATTACTCAATTTCTCTCTCCATGATTATCAATGATATCTTTTTTTTTTTTAGTGAGGCAATTGGGGTCAAGTGACTTGCCCAGGGTCACACAGCTAGTAAGTGTTAAGTGTCTGAGGCCAGATTTGAACCCAGGTACTCCTGACTCCAGGGCCTGTGCTCTATCCACTTCGCTACCTAGCTGCCCCTATCAATGATATCTTGATGGACAAATCCAGTGGTCTTTTCTCACTCCTCACCCTTCTTGATTTCTCTGAAACATTTGACACTGTTGGCTACATTCTTTTTTTCTGGCTATTCTTTCCCCTCTCCCTTCTGAGTTTTCATGGTGTTGTTCTCTCTTGCTTCTCCTCAGTCCCTTTTGCTGGATCATCCATATCCCACTCTTTGAGAGCATGTGTTCCACAAGAGTCTGGCATGGGCCTTCTCTCCTCTCTTGGTGACTTCATCAACTCTGGATTAAACTATCATCTCAATGCAAAGAACTCCCATATATCCAACCCTGGTCTCTATCCTGACTTCCAGTGCCACATCACCAGCTAAATACAAAATGCCCAAAACAAAATGTCAGTTCCACCCCTCTTCCAAACTTCACTAATTCTCTTGAAGAGACCACCATCTTCTTTGTCACCCAAGTTCAAAACCATGGAGTCATCCTTGATTCATCACTCTCCTTCCCCTGACATGTACAATCAATTCTCACATCTTGGCAATTCTACCTCCACAATACCTTTGGCATCTATTCCTTTCCCCCCACTCTTCACCACACTACCTCATGACCTCATTACTTTTCCTACTTGAACCATTGCAATAGTCTCCTAATTGGTTTCCCAGTCTCTTTCATCTCCCATTTCCAAATCATCCCCACATAGCTGCCAAAAGGATATGTCTAAAGCAGAGCCCTGATCATCTCACTTCTCTCCTTAATAAAGCCCAGTGGTTCCCTATTTTCTCTAGGATCAAATACAAACTTCTTTTACGGCATTTCGAACTCTTCCACTGTTTGCTTCCAGGCCACATTTCCAGAATTATTATATGTCCACTTCATACAATCGACTTTCCTGCCAGACTCACCTTTTTTTTTTTCAGGGCAATGGGGGGTTAAGTGACTTGCCCAAGGTCACACAGCTAGTAAGTGTCAAGTGTCTGAGACTGGATTTGAACTCAGGTCTTCCTGAATCCAGGGCCAGTGCTTTATCCACTGTACCACCTAGCTGCCCCCAACCTTTTTATTCCTACACATAGCATGACATTGACATGTCCCTTCTCTGAGTCTTTGATCTGGCTGTCTCCCCTGACCAGAATGCATTCCCTCCTCTCCCCATCTCTTAGAATCCCTGGTTTCCTTCAAGGTGTTTCCTATATAAGGGCTTTCCTGATACCCCCAGACAATTCCCCAGGATATTCCTCCACAAAGTCACCTCATATTTACTTTGTATGTATTCTGGATAAGTGTGCATGTTGTATCTGCTGATTAAATATAAGTTCCTTCAGGACATGAACTGTTTCTTTCTTTCTTTTTTTCCTTTTTTGGTCTTTATATTCCCAGTTCCTGAAACAGCCTGGCACCTGCATTAAGTAGGTACTTAATACATGCTTGTTGATTGATTGAGTAGCATCCTAATAGGTCTTCCCACTTCTTAAACACTATATAAATGCTAGATATGATGATTGATGATGATGATGAATCCTCCCTTCATCTCAGTAATCTAGACATTTTCACTGACTATCCCCTAGCCTGGAATTCTCTTTCTCCTCATTTCTGCCTCCTGGATTCCCTGGCCTCCTTTAAATCACAGCTAAAATCCCATCTTCTACAAGAAGCCTTTCCCAATCCTACCTTAATACTAGTACATTTCCTCTGTTGGTCATTTTCGGTTTGTATATAGAAAGAGAGGGAGAGATAATATAGATGAGATATATATATACACATATATATATATATATGGCCAACAGTCAAAAATATTTGATAATTTTTTAAATTTACAATATTATAACATAATATACAATATATAAGAAATGAATTTATATTGCATGTAAAAAATAAAATCTCATAAATGGCAAAAATCAAGAAAAAATAATTTTCTACAAGTTATTAAAACATCAGTCCCCTTCATGATATATATATACATTTATATAACTAAACAGACACATACACACAAACACATGCATACACATATGCACACATACACATATCTCTTTGTATATACATATATATGTATATATATAAAATTTTTACATAGTTGTTTTCATGTTGTCTCTCCCATAGACATGAGCTCTTGGAGAGCAGGGCCTATTTTTGCCTTTCTGTGAATCCCCAGTGATTAACAGTGCTTATTGACTAACTGTGTTGTGATGTTTAAAATCTTAATTGTGGTCGCCAAAAATTAAAAGGCTTCAGTCCCAGTCTTTGGGCATTAAACATTTATTAGAGCACACAGATATTTACAAAGAGTTTAGAAGGTTATGAAAAAGAAGTCCTACCTAGCCTAGAGTTCCAGCTTGGTTGGGTTCTTCCTGAAGTCCTCCTCCACAAGCCTGCTTTGATCAGGAACCCCCCCCCCCCAAACGAGCCTGTTTTAATCAGGAATCCCTTCCCCAGCCTGTTTTAATCAGCATTCCTAAGCAAGCTGTTTGTGGAAGCTTTTTTATACATCTGGAACAGAGGTGGTCCTTACACACTGCTTCAAGGTGATTGGTTGGCGTCATCCAAATCCATTGTCTTTGAAGGTGTTCTCAAGTTGAGTTCACAGTTTAGTTTCTGAGAACAATACCTTCTTAAGGGATAGCCAGGTGTGATTACAATCCAATTAACTTGAAGTAGGCTTAATCAGCAGTCAATTACTCTCACTTGATTCAACCAGTCTTGATTAATCTCCAGGTGGGTCTTCGAGTATCTGCTAAATCCCATTTCATCACAGTGTATATACCCTGGGTATATTACTTAGCTTCTCTATGCCTCAGTCTCTTCTGTAAAAGAAAGGGGTTGGAATTGATGATCTCTCAAGTTTCTTCCAGAATTAGATCTATAACCCTCTGTCTAATAGCCTTTTTTCCAGGCCTCATCCTCATTGCCTTCTCTACAGCTATCAGCATTGTTGACTACCTCTTCCTCCCTAATCCTTCCTTAGTTTCCATGATATTGCTCTCTTCTGATTCTCCTGTTTGATCATTTCTTGGTCTCCTTTTCTGGTTCATCACTCATCTCTTTCCGCCTAAGCAATGTGATCTCCAAGTCTCTATGCTTAGCCAACTTTTCTCTCAACCCTTTCTCTTTTGGTGGTTTTCTCTGTGCTCCATAAGTCTGAAGATCATCTTTACATAGGTGACTTGAAAATCAATAGATCCAGCCCCAATTTCTCTCCTAAACTACAGGTTCATGTCACCAACTGCCTTTGGAACATCTCTACTCTGATGTCTTGATGATATCTTAAACTCAACAAGTCCAAAACAGAGTTCATCATTTTCTCTACTAAACCCAATCCTTCAAACTGTCCTAGGTCACAACCAATCCCCCAATTATGCAAGTTCACAGCCTTGGAGTCATCTAAGACTCTTCTCTCTCCCTCAACCATATCCCTCATCCATTCTGTGGTCAAATCCCCATAAATTCTATTTTGGAAATACCAGTAGATCCTAATAATCACAAAATAAAACCTCTTTACTCACAAAGTCACCACCCTAATTCAGTCCCTTATCACCTCTCACTGGGACTATTATTCTTCTTTGACATATTAATGGATCAGAGATCTTACAATGTGGGTACTCCCTCCAATGGTGCAGATGGCAATCCATCCCTACCTTCCCATCTTGTGCAGCTCTTATTATCTATAGTCTTTTTTTTAAAAAGTAAATCCTGTATATGGAGGAAGTCACTCAATGTGCTGGGGACCTTCCTCTAGCTATGTTGACATGACAAAGTCCAGATTTTCATCCATTTAGCACCATTAAAAAGTGTTAAAAAGGGGCAGCTAGGTGGTGCAGTGGATAGAGTACTGGCCCTGAATTCAGGAGGACCTGAGTTCAAATCTGGCCTCAGACACTTGACACTTACTAGCTGTGTGACCCTGGGCAAGTCACTTAACCCCAATTGCCTCACAAAAAAAAAGTGTTAAAAAAGAAGGATCTTCAGAAAGAATCATGGAGGTCTTGAAAAAAATCACAGACTTTCCCATTTTAAAAATATCTGACTCTCTTTCTTCCTCCTAGACAATTATGGGCACTATTCATTGTTCATTTTCAGTGTCTGGCCAAGATAATTGTACTGATGGACTACATCTATGGACTATCTATCCAACTGCTTTATGGGCTGTCCAACACAAGGCATTCTTCACCCATGTGGTTCTCTCTTTGTGGACTGCTAATCCAAACTCTCTTCAGTCATAATAGATCATATTTAAGGTAATCTGTAATATTCTGAAGCTTGATATAATTAACACAATAGCAGCTACAAACAAGAAAATGTGAAGCACTTCACCAGCTTGCTTGACATCTGCCAGGAGAATGGAAAACATCTTTATCAAGCATACATCATTTTTTTATTACTCACTTGATAGTAATAATCAAATATTTAAAACAAGCAAAATTATCTCTATTGTTTCATCTTTCAATGAATCTCTCATTTATTAAAGGCACCTTTTTGAAGAAGAGCCTTTAAGGTACCATTTACTCTACTAAATCAAATGATTTTTTATAATCAACAATAAGCATAGTAGCAAATTATATTCCCCATAATTTCCAGTCAATTCTGTGACTACAAAGGCATGATATGCTCAGATTATTGTTTGTGGAATCCTGACTATTCTTATGCTTTCATCAAACATGCTCTTAATACATAGTTAAATCATTTTCAAAAAATTTTCCCTTCTTTATGGGAAAGTAGGCATATGGGTTGGTGGTTACTGATATTCTTAATTGCCTTTTCAGTAATTAATAATAACAACTGTGATTTTCTCCCCAAGTATGTTATATCCTCCCTCTTTCATCAGTCTCCAGAGATGATCCTCCACTTGGTCCATATTTTGTGCCTCCAACACAAACTTCTTCTGTATATTTAGTCTGATTCAGGTATTCTTTGCCTCTTTCTTTTCTTTAGTACTATTTCTACCTCCTCACATAACATATCCAGAACTGTAATGTCAGAATCCAAAATGGAGTGGCTACTAATGGAGAAAATTGTTATAAGAAATCTTGGCAGATCTTTTCCATTTTTTCCCTGTTTGTCATGGTCTTTCTAGTTTTTTCCTTAAATGCTCTCACAGTGATCTGATTTACTTTGTCTCTTGATAAGCTTCCTATAAACTTGATTTTTCTTCACTGTTTCTCACTGTTTTATGAAGTGACACCATTTACAATCTTCTACTATCAGTTTCCTTTGTAAGATTAAATGTAAACAAGTGAAGGATCTATGATTTTATCAAGATAAGGACTTCACCCTATGGTAATTCCAACCACCAATCCAGATATCAACCTATCTGTGACTTAATAGGTAAGTCCTAGTGAGTTACCTGAGGCACAAAAGTAACTTACCCAGGACCTTGCAGCAAAAGCCAGTTTGGGCACTTACTACCAGTCTGAACATAAGCAAATCATTGACTATCTCTGGACCTTATTTTTCTGATCTATAAAATAATGGATTTAGACAAGATTGCCTTTAAATTCTCAAAGAATTTATGAAAATTCCTTAATTCTATCTACTCTTCTATGTTTGTGGTCTCTACGTGAGATTGTACAAATGATTTTTTATTCTAGACCGGTGTTACTCTTCGCTGCCATATCTATCTGCTTGCCAAAGAGATCAAGTATTTCCTGCCTGAGGTGGTTTCTAGGCTCTTTTGGCCTCCTCATTGTGGTAATTGCATCACTTAAATATTCTTAGAAAATGGTGACACTCTAGATATGTGTGTGAGAGCAATGCCTTCACAGAAGACTCTCTCCACTTTCCACCCCGACTCTAACCCTTGCCTCAAATGCATTTCTCTTGTTCATTTCTCAGTCTTTTATTTTCCCTCAAGGTTTAGCTCAGGTTCTACCTCCTCCATGAAGCCTTCACCCTCCCTACTCAGGTGTCAGTGCACTCTCCCTTTTCAAATCATCTTATGTTTATTTATCAATATCCATGTTCCATTCCCACCCACTCCCTCCCCTAGTAGAATGTATGCTCTCTGTGGACAGGGACTGTTTCATTTTTGCCTAGCAAGGTGGCTTACAAGTATTAGGTCTTTGATCAACATTTGCTGAACTGCAAGAAATTAAAAGAGCCCCAGGCTTCTCAGTGTAGGCTGAATTAGACTTGGAAACAATCACTATAGTGACTCAGGAAGCTCAGTTGAGGAGTGGTGCTCAAAGAAATTGTTTCTCTCTGTGAGGTCACAATGGCCTGAAGCTCTTTACTAGTCAATTTTTCTTTCTTCCTCATATCTGTAGTTGAAGTCTGGAGGACTTGTTGACGATGAATGGATAGTGATCAAGGTTCCAGGAATATAAATTCAACACCATAATGATTTACCATCTGAATCTATGCTCTGTGCTCACAGAGTAGTAGCTAAGTGAGAGGGAAGGGTACTCAATGGGTAATCAAGGAATAATGCCTTCTAGTCAGAGGGTTGTATCCCCAGAGACAAGGCAGGGGAGATTGGGGGAATCATAAAGAAGGATTCTTCTTCTTCTTCTTCTTCTTCTTCTTCTTCTTCTTCTTCTTCTTCTTCTTCTTCATCATCATATCACCACCATCATATCTATATAGTGAATTTATACATTTATATAGTATTTCCAATTTGTAAAGCCCTTCCAAATATTATCTAATTTATCTTTACAACCCTTGGAGATAAGTACTATTATTACCCCCATTTTACAGTTGAGAAAACTGAGGCAAACAGAGCTTAAGTGACTTGACCAGCATCACACAGCCAGTAGCACAGTGGATATAGCACTGGGTCTGGAGTAAGGAAGCCCGAGTTCAAAACCAGCCTCATACACTTTCTAGCTGTGTAACTCAACTGGTTTCCTTCAGTTTCCTCAACTATTATTGTTGTTATTAAGTCATATCTGATTCTTTGTGATCTCAGTTGGGGTTTTCTTGGCAAAGATACTAGAGTGGTTTGTCATTTCCTTCTCCAGCTCATTTTACACATGAGGAAACCAAGGCAAACAGTGTAGTAAGTGTCTGAGGCCAGATGTGAACTAATAAATAATTCTGTCCCTGACTCTAGGTCCACAACTCTATCCACTGTACCACCCAGCTGCTCTTCTCAATTATAAAATGGTTATAATAACAGTACCTACCTCTTAGAGTGGCTGTGAGGATCCAACGAGATAGTATTTGTAAAAATAGCTTAGCACAGTACTTGGCACAAAGTAAATGCTTTATAAAAACTTATTCCTTCCCTCTCCTCACACAGCTAGATCTTGATCAGATTTGAACTCAGATCTTCTTGACTCCATGTCCAGTGTTCTAACCACTGCATCACACAGTAGCCAAAGAGTATGAAGGAAGCATAAAAATGTTCATGATGTAGAAAAGCAATTCTTGAATCCAATGTTTGCCTTGACTGGAATAAGAATCAAACTGAGAGAGATTAGAAATTTTAGGAAGTTCACACTTAATTTGTGCAAGTTTGGTAATTTTTGAAAAAAATTAAACTCTCTTTTAAAAAATTATTTATTTTTTAATTTATGGAATAAAATAAGCATTTCCATGACATAGTATAATAAAAAAAGATGATTACACATGAAACTGCAAGTCTACTGTGTAGAACTTGCTATTCTTTTTTTGGGGGGGGGTAAGGCAATTGGGGTTAAGTGACTTGCCCAGGGTCACACAGCTAGTAAGTGTCAAGTGTCTGAGGTCAGAATTGAACTCAGGTCCTACTGACTCCAGGGCCGGTGCTCCATCCACTGTGCCACCCAGCTGCCCCTTTAGTAAGTTTTTTTTGTTTGTTTTGTTTTTGTTTTGTTTTTTCAGGACAATGAGGGTTAAGTGACTTGCCCAGGGTCACACAGCTAATTAAGTGTCAAGTGTCTGAGGCTGGATTTGAACTCAGGTCCTCCTGAATCCAGGTCCAGTGCTTTATCCGCTGCGCCACCTAGCTGCCCCTACTTGCTATTCTTTTTAAAGATACAATAAAGTTATCATCTAAATTTCTTTTTTTTTCTTCCTTTCCCACTCCCTGCACTGGAGATGGCAACCATTGGACACACACACACACACACACACACACACACACACACAATTATTCTATATATACTGCTATTTATCAGTACTTTCTCTGGATTCAGAAAGCATCTTTCTTTATATATCCTTTACAGTTAATTTGGGTGTTTATCATAGGCAAAATGACTTACTCACTCAAAGTTGTTCTTAAAACAATATTGCCGTTAGTATTCCATCACAATTATATACCACAACTTGTTCAGCCATTCCCCAATTGATAGACATCCCTGCAATTTCCAGTTCTTTATCACCACAAAGAGAGATGCCATAAACATTATAGAACACGTAAGATCTTTTCCTTTTCCCCTAAAACTGTATTTCAATATAACTGGTTTCTTTTGTAATCATGTATTTTATTTTATGCATTTAAAAACATTATCCTGAGAAGGGGTCCAGGGCTTTCACCAAACACACACACAAAAAGCTAGGTATTCCTGTTATTAGGGAAGGCAATTGGCCACACACATAGCAGGTGCTCAGTAAACACTTAAAATAAAATGGGGAATAGAACAACTTATGGGGGAGAATATAGCATCTCTCCTGGAGAAGACTGATATTATTGTCTAAGTTTTGTGACCTTGAGGAAGTCATTTAGTCTCTTTGGGCTGCTTCAGTCTCTTCATCCGTAAAATGAGAGAAATGACAAAATGACTCCAAGGTCCCTTCTACCTCTAAATCCCATGGTGCCCTAGCCTAATTAGTTTATCTTATTACCACTGACTCCCTGATTTTCTATTCCTCTTACTACCAGAATTACTTACTAACTGAATGCCATCAGGAGTTTGTGGTTAGCCCAATGCTGCTAAGAACCCCCCATATCCCTCCAGCCCCACCCTCCCCCCCACCCCAACTCAATCTCCTTTGGAGGTCTCTCACTTGACACACCAGTCAAAAGGAGTTTCTTTACTTATCTAACTTTGGTGGCTTTCCAAGAGCTCAGATTCATAAGGACTTTTCCCATCCCTATCTGTAGGCAGAGAGAGAGAGAGAGAGAGAGAGAGTGTGTGTGTGTGTGTGTGTGTGTGGAGGGAGGGTAATAAATACATTTTAAAAAGAAAGAAGAAGGAATGAAACAGTGTAAGGTTGGTCACACATTTGTCATTAAGTCAAAGCCGAATCCGAGTGTTTGTGTGAGGTAGAATTATCTCATTCTTTTTGCCTGTGTCTCTCTGTGATCTACCAGTCAAGTATGTGATTGGATTTCAGCTCAACAAAACCTTAAATTACACACCTATTGTGCCCCAGCTAAGCCTAGTTTCACAGCAGTGAAGAAGGCTTCTCGCTGCTCCTTTTGCCCTGTTCGATCCAGCTCCAGCTATCATCCCTAGGTTGATGAATGAATAATAGGATTAGAAAGTCTCATCTCGGCAGTGCTGTAATTGTCGCATTGGGGGAAGTGACAAAGGCCAGGGGAATGGATAGGTGCTGCATAATGGAGCTGGGCATGTTCCACTTGAGTGTACCCACCAACACAGGGGCAGAATGGAAGGAAGGACCGAGAGGAAGGGAGAGGACCACATCCCACTGCCAAGGTGCTGAGGCAAAGTACCTGGGGCCTTGGTTGGTCCCATAGACCGCCCTAAGTGGAAGACCCCAGCCCACCAGCATAACTACCAGTCAGAGCTTTTCCCAGTGCCAGAGTGACAGCAGTGACGTGGATGGGGAAAGGAAAAAAGCCCTCAGCCCAGACCAATGTTGTTCAGAGGGCAGACTTTCTACTAAGGCAGTAGGGTTTAGTGGAAAGAACATTGGAAATAAAGTTGAAAGAGGCAGAGGTCTTGTGGTTCCCCCCATCTCACTACCTGTGTGACTTTGCTCTCTGGGTCTCCATTTTCTCATGTATAAAATCAGGGGTTGGGCTCAAAGGTTGCTTTCTGCTCGAAATTGATGACCCCATGAGACTTCACCAAGTGCTTAATACTAACATTTTCATAGTACTCTGATGAACAGCAACACATGCCATTTTAGGTTGGAAAAAGTTGTGATGTGCATGTGTGTATGTGTGTGTGTGTGTGTGTGTGTGTATTTCTAAAGTAGCACCATGAGTATCTATACCAGAGAATCTTAGTCTGAGGATGGATCCTGGTTCTTTAGGGTGGGAAAAGCATGTTTTTTACTTGGACTAAACTTAGCTTGTCCATAACCATATTTATTAAGGCCCTTGACTCATCTGCATTATTCTCCCTATACCACCAGTATGTAAAAAATTACAGTGCTTCTGTCCCTTTTTCTCCTCTATGTAGTCCCAATGCATTAATATAACTCTTCCAACACAGAACTTCTCAAGAAGGCTTGTGGGTTTTTAGATCAGTCCCTGGCCTCTATTCTCCTTCTATTCTATCCAACAACAAAAAAAAAAACCCATTAATTACAAGCTTATTACATATTAGTCACTGTGCTAAGTGTTGGGACTATGAATACATGCCTCTGAAAGACATTTCCTATTTTTAAAGAGCTTATATTCTATTGAAAGAAAACAAAACATTAAAAGGACTTGGGAAAGGGATAAGGGAGAAGGATACTTGCATGATAGCAAGGTGGAAAAGTCCAGGGTCTGGAGTAGAGGGGAGAGAAGTGAGCATGGATACCCTGGGCACTTCCTGATTTAGTGGTGGGCCTACACTTACTAATCAAAAAGGGGGCCTCAGGGCAAAGGCATCTCCAGGGTGAGAAGTCTGCTATGAAGGAGGTGGAAAAGTTCTGAGATTGAGGAGCACTACTGGGAGAGAATACTAATAATAACAATAACTAGCATTTATATAGCATTTTAAGGTTTGCAAAGTGCTTTATACATGTTATCAGAGAAGGAGAAAATAATTCACCTCCTGCTGCCAAAACTTTCTGGTAGAACCGGAGAAATGTTTAGGGCTAAACTACTAGATTCTCCCCCCACCCACCCACCCACCCTATTCAATTATCAGTAATCATAATAACTCTCAGAAGCACTGACAGGAAAGTGCTCAACTTTTTTTGAAGCTAAAAGTTTCAGAAGAAAGCATCAGAACACACAGGTTCACCAGATTTAAAGCTGAGTGAGACCCTTGAGGTCTAGTCCAACTCAATTTAGAGATAAAGAAACTGAGGCACAGAGATTAACTTGACCCCTAGATCACATAGCTAGTAAACATCCAAGCCAGGATTTGTACCTCATTCTCTGGACTCCAAAGCCAAATACACCAGGGAAAGCACACAGGATAGCTAAGCCTAGGTAGAATTGTCAGCTTTGGAACATTTTTAAGTCCTATTCCAGGACCTGTATACCTCCACACCCCTTTCCTGATCATTCCCCATAGCCTGTCTCTCTCCTAAACCTAACTCCTAAGCTCATTTCTCTTCCTTCCAGGCTAGAGATGTAGGTTGCTTCAAACATCCCATGGAGAAACATGGGAATGAAGAGCCAAGTTTCCCCTTACTGTAAACTGTAAACTCTGCTCCTGTAAGTTGCCCAGCCCCCAGGAGAACCAGAGTCTGCCTGCTGAGACCCCAGTCACTTTAATTCTCCAGGCCTTTCTAACCTCTGCTGGGAAACTGTGTTCCTGAGTGTTGTACAGATGTTGCACTGGGGGCCGACATCCACCATCCCTTCTCCTCTGTCAATGCAAGTTCTATTCTAATCACACATGCCCTCCTCGCTGCATGCTGTAAACTGCCCCCCAGCCCTGACCACCATACGAAAATGAACATTTAGCTCAGGAAACAGTATCTGACCCTGTCGGCCTGCTCTCTTCACTAGAATCGACTCAGACTATTAACACCTCTCCAGGCTGTCCCTGACAGGGGGGACTGCATACTAAGAAACTGCTGCTGGGAAACCAGCCCTTTTCCTGGGGCAGCTTGTGTGGCTCTGAAGCTCATCTGTCTGACAGGGTAACCACACTGTGGACAGTTGGGACTGTCCTTGGGAAGGTTATACACACACACACACACACACACACACACACACACACACACACACACACACACACACGCCTCTTCTCGATTTTATTGTGATGCTTGAGTCTAGGATCCTAGAAGAACAGGGTGGGGCAAAGCAACCAATGCAAACCTTATGAACCAAAAGGTCCTCTTGCTTCATGCCCCTCAAATCCCACCCCAATCCCAAATCCAACACATCTGTGAGAGGAACTCAGCAAGCAGTAATGTCTCTGAGTTACTACCCATTATTTAAAGAAAGCCTGTGGATTTCTTTCTTTTTTTTTTTTTTAGGCAATGGGGGTTAAGTGACTTGCCCAGGGTCACACAGCTAGTAAGTGTCAAGTGTCTGAGGCCGGATTTGAACCCAGGTACTCCTGAATCCAGGGCCGGTGCTTTAACCACTGCGCCATCTAGCTGCCCCCTGGATTTATTTCTAAAAGAAAAATGGGGACAGAAATACTTTCAGCCTCGATTTTATTATTATCAATAATAATTATTATAATTAATTAGAGATAGGGACTGGACACTGTATCATTGATATTTTGTTAGGCTATTGGGGAAACTCCCTCTTCCAATGCAGGTCAATGTCTTGTCTACAACTTCTAGTTTTAATGAGTTCTTAGTTAATAACTTGAGAGTTATTATTAGCTACTGGTCAAATTCCCAAATAAATATTTTTTTTTCTTTTGGAGGGTTCATGGACTTGGTTCTCTTCCTAAGTCCTTTTCTCCCTTATCCATCTTCCCCTCACCCTAATTAACTTGTTTTTGTTTTTGTTTTTTGTGAGGCAATTGGGGTTAAGTGACTTGCCCAGAGTCACACAGCTAGTAAGTGTTTAAGTGTCTGAGGCCGGATTTGAACTCAGGTCCTCCTGAATCCAGGGCCGGTGCTCTACCCACTGCGCCACCTAGCTGCCCCCACCCTAATTAACTTGTAAATGACCAAGGAGCTACCCACTTTATTCATGAAGATCAAACTTACAGTGGAACTTAAAACCTAAAAGTAAGGGCAAAACTACCCACTTGGAGCCATACAAAAGGAATGACTAGTGTGGATTTTGCCAAGGACCAATGGGAGCTAGAAATGAGATACTGAAGAACATCATCCTATGTGCCCCAAAGAGGTCAAAGACAGAAAAGAAGGTCCCATATATGCCAAAATATTCATGGTAGCACTTTCTGTGTGAGCAAAACAAGGAAATAAAGTGAGTGCCCAGTAATTGGAGAATGTCTGAACAAACTGTGAAATAAAAATGATTGTTATTATAATAAGCAGTATTTATATAATACTTTAAGATTAACAAAATTCTTTATATATGTTATTTCATTTGACATACTGAACTCACTCTTCCACAGTCAGGCCAGCCATTATCTCCTCCTGATGATTCTAGAGGTACCTCTAACGGGATGAGATGGTCCCTTTCTAATGCCATTGGCTTGGACTCTCACTCCGATGCATTCTTTTCCATTGTTAGCTGCCACTAATTAGAGCTCCAGTTCCATTTAACCAGTTGACATCAATTTGTTTTTACAAAGGGATATTTACCTCAAAGATATAGCAAGAACAGAAGTATAAATATTTCCCCCAAACACCTGGGGCACACTCTCTCCTTTACTACCTCTGTCTCTGGGGAAAGTAGGCTCAACTTTAACACAAATTCTATATAACATTTGCCCTGTTGAGTTCACTTCCAAATATGGTATGGTCACTGGATGGAAGAGAACATCTCTGCTACTTCTAGGTTATGTTAAACAAATTGCTGGGGACCTCAGTCGTCAATGTCTGGCTTCTAATAAATCTTGACATGGGCTCCAGCTCCCAGACTTTGGTGGCTTGTTCTGTTGACCTTTCAAAGATCACAATGTCACAACCATCTCCAATCTCATCCACCTGAACAGAAGCTAGACAGAAAAAAAAAAAAACCAAACAAACAAACCAAGAGAGTAACTCTGGCTGAGTAGTGTCTTTTGAATAAACCCGTTTTGACTACAAAGTCAATGAAAAAGGCACTTCATGACCACATGGATAGCAGACCAGAACCAATTACAGAATGTCTACATATGCTCCAAAGTTCACAGGGACTGCATCAGCCTAGCACAATGAGCATGTTCAAAAGGACAGAACTCATTAGCCAGACCCCCCCCTCCTTTACATATGAATGTAATACAATATGATAAATTCACCTACAAGAGCGGGGGGGGGGCAGCATATGAACAGTTAACAGAGAGAAATATGCAGAGTCTGGAAAACAATACAAAGAATGACTATGTAAATTAAAAAAAACAATAATCTGAAGCCAGAGAGAGTCTAAATGCAATGACCAACACTGGCCCTGAAGAAGAGATGAGGAAACAGACCTCCTACTTTTGTTGGAGAAGGAGACTAAGGGTGCAGAATGATGTATATACTGTCTGACTCTGCGGTTGGTTTTGATTAGCCAACCACATTAAACCCATTAAAAAGATTAATAATTAATCTTTTTGTTTGTTTCAAGAGGATGTTCAGTGGGGAGGGGGCATATTACACCAAAAAACTAATTGTTCTATAAAAACAAAAGGCATCAGTAATTTACTACACATCCACACAAAATACAGCTCTGCCACAGGCTACAGGGAACACTTACCACTTACCTCTATCCTTTTACCATTCAGAGAACAAGTCAGACTCTTATCACTGAGAAACCTCACCTAACCTTGCCCTTCAGAATTCCTGGCATCAGCCATTTCTTCGTGTGATGCCACTTCACCTCTTCCTCTATAAGAGCAGAGAGCAGGATTTCAAGAGTTCTAGAACCTTGTTCCTGTCAACACAGATAAGAGCCCCTTGGGCCCCATCAACCAGAGGAGTCACAGGAGGTTGACTCATTCAGCCTCCTCAGTGGAGGCATGGTGGTAAAAATATTAGACCAGGAGTAAGGAGCCCCTGATTCCAGTCTTGCCCAACCTTGGGCCAACATGAAAACATTTCTTTAAGTCTCATCTGTTCAAGGATAATAACACCACCACTATCACCACCCTACCTCATTGCATTGTCACAAAGATCCTATGGCACAAGATGAGAGAGAGTTGATAATTTAGGTGAATCTGAGCATGCTTTTGAAATACTTCATTTTAGAAACATTGGCCAAAGTGTCATTAATATTGTAGAAATACATTCTGATGGAGTACTGGAGATATGTTTATATATATATATATATATATATCTGCATATAGATATACATATTATATGCATGTCTATAAAAATGTATGTGAATTTGAAACATGCATGTTAATTATTGACTCATAAGTATGAAACACTTTCAAATACAAAAAGTTCTCTAAAATATAGCTTTATTCTTCAAGCCCTGTCCCAGGCCAATGAAGGTCACTGACCAAGGTTACTCCTAGTATGTGAGAACCAGTCATTTCCCAGATGACTCTCGGCTTCACTACCCAACACCCAGTCTTCCTTTGATAATTAAGCTCTGGAGGGAAGAAAGTGGCCCCTCAAGTGAGAGTCTTCCTACTTCAAAGAGTACAGGCCTGGGAGGGAAGGGGTGGGGGTTGTCCTCAAGCAATTTCACATGTCCCCCAGGCCTCTCCTTTCCTGTATTAAAATCTAATTCCAACGAGTTTGACAAAGCACAGGTTTAACACAGGTCAGCAGCATACTGACAGGGTGTTAATTTTGGACCATGTCAGCATTTCCTGCTTGGAGTGTTAATGTCAATTAGTGGCTGGCTACATAACCTCCAAGTCCTTCTCTAGCTAGGGCAGCAGCCAAGGCAAGAAAGGCTGCTTCCAGACAGGATTTAACTGAAGGAAGAGAAAGAAGGTGGCACAGCATATAGAGGAGGACCCCCCACCCCCCCCACACTTCCAGGTTGCTAGTCTTTAAGGTTCCCATTTCTCAGGCCAAACTCTCACTCCGGTGGGTAACAAAGCAATCATATGTCAACCTATAGGGAAAGGCGAGTCTCACTGCGGAGCTGACAGATCTAAATTACCATTAGACAATGCAGAGTATCTAACCTGACGCTGTTCGGTGTGTCTATTACCTGCAGGCATCTCTATCTGGCTACCTAGAAGGAGCATGTATCACCTGGGCATTAGATGGAAGTCAGGAAACCTGAAATCAGTCCTGGCTCCACCACTGAATGACCTTGGATGACTGACAGGAGAGAGCTGGTTTGGGAGTCAGAGGACTTGGGTTCAAATATATCTCCCAGCTATACCTGTGTTATTTTAGGTTAGTTCCCCAAATTCTCTGGGCCTTGATTTCCTCATCTATAAAATGAGAGTTGACTAGATCAGTGCTTCTTAAAACTTTTCCACTCGCAGCCCCTTTTCACCTAAGAAAATTTTACATGACCCTGGGTATAAAGGTATATAAAATAGGTATACATAACCTTTGACTGGTGCCAAATTTTTCACAACCCCTACATTCAGTTATGAGACCCCCTATGGGGTCACGACCCATGGTGGAGGAGGTATCAAGTTCAAACTCCATGTGCTTTTCATAACAACAACAGCTCACATTTATATAGCACATACTATATGCCAAGCACTGTGCTAAGTACTTTACAATTATTATCTCATTTGTCCTCCCAACAATCTTGGGAA